>NW_028135785.1:0-297554 GCF_964662115.1 Mustela nivalis
TGGCTCAGGGACCACATGTCGGATCATATGTTGGATTTCAAGACCAGGCCTCTGGGCACAGAGGCCTGAATATCTAGGCTAGGGTTCTTATGAGGTTGTAGGGGCATGTCATCCTCAACCTTCGGACTTAGGGACTTTGACCTGTGAGTCTTCCTGGAGGTAGATGCTCAGGCTGTGTCAGACTGTGCATTTTTTCCAGAATGGCCTATGAAATTGGGGTGGGCTCAGGGGCCTTGCAGGCTTTTCCTAATCTGGAGGGTTTGTGCAACTGAGACGGCAGAATTTCATCCAGAGATCAGGCCCAGTGATGTAGTGTGGTTCTGTCAGCCCCATCCTTCAGGGAATGTGGTTAAGGGCTCTGGGACCAAAGTCTTCAGACACAAAATTGTGTATCAATTAGGAGGGAGGTGATGGAAGCCCCGATCTGCAGACGCTGAGGGCAGCTCCTCAGGATTTGAAATTCGTGTGGCTGGGAGGCAGGAGCAAAGGCTTTTCTGTCTGGATTGTGTCTAGGATGGCCTTGGAATGGTGGGGTGTCCTCATGTGTCCATGGAATATTCTACCTCTCTGGGGATTCTGCCCAGCACTCAAGAGTTTGGTGTCTCACTGAGAAGGAGAGAGCGTGGTTTACTGTTTCAGTGTTTCCGTCAACACAGGGATTCCAGAGATGGGTTATAGGTCCCTGTGCCTGGATAACCCTACAAAGGCTTAGTATTTGGGCCTAGAGGCTTGACTGCTTGGCTCTGTGGGGCTTTGGTTCAGCTCCCATGGAGACTTGTTGGAAATGGGTCTCAGGGTAAGGGTCACAATGCCTGTTTTTGCCCAGATGCCCATCCTGAGTGGGCATTGGCTCTTGTTCCATGCACCTGGATCCCAATATGAGGGTTGGACCACCATATCAACATTTAATTTTCCTTCTATGAGGAAGGAGGAGTACTCTTTTGTGCTTCAGATTCCCCCATGCACAGTAATTTGAGCTATGTTCTGGGACTGGTACGTGAATAACCAGGTTGGTTTGAGATGAAGGACTCAGGTCAAGGCAGGTCACACCTGCCAGATATGGGTCCCGCTATCTAGGTGGCTACCAGGAGGTCGGGGCTCGAGCTGTGTCAGACAGAGCATTAGTTCACAAGGTGGCCTATGATATTGTGGTGCTATAGAGGGCTGTGCTGGTGGAACCTTATATGGAGTTTCACGCAGACCCATAGGGCACCTCTTTTTTCTGGTGGGCAGGCAGAAGTCATTGTGGCTCCCAAATTCCCAATATGGGGGACTTGAAGGCGAGGAGTGTGAGAACAGAAGGCAGAAAACACAATCTATGCTTAATCTCAGTGCCGAGAACATGGCCGTTCCAATGTGCAGTGGTTTTTTCGAGATCTCCAGCATCTGAGTACAGGCGAGGGTCAGATGTCTGCTCATGATAGAGTTTGTATCTATCGTGGCCAACAAATGAAATATCCAGCACCTGAGTAAAGGTGGATTTCAGATGTTTACGCACACTGGAGTTTGTGTCTCTGATGACCGAATGGAGGAGTGGCATCAAGAGGCTGATGCATGTGAGATGCTCCAAACAGCAAGGTTGTTTTTTCTACTGGACAGTTAGAGTCTGGTATGTTTTCTGCAGGGCCCCCCATGTGAAAAGTATGGGTAGCAGAGCCCTTCCACATGGAGGCCTGGAAAGCACACCTCCATTGACCAATGCAGCTGAGGAACATGCAGGTTCTTTACGGTGCTTCTGGGGCGAAGCACCAAGGTCTTGAGTTGACATGGAATCTCTTGAAGATGGGTTACAATGCTGGTTTTTTTTTACCAGGTAGATCTTAGAATGTGTTGGTGGCTAAGGTGCCTGCAAGATTCTCCTACCCTGAGGGTTTAACACAGGTCGAAGAGCACGGTTACCTTCTGGGGACAGGAGATGTAGTGTTTTGTGGCTCAGGGACCACATGCCATATCATAAGTTCCTATTCAAGAACAGGCCTCTGAAGACAGATGCCCGACAACCTAATCTAGGGTTCCAATGAGTCCCAGGGGCATGAGAGGTTCAATCTTCAGACTTAGGAAAGTTGACTTGGGTGTCTGCCAGGATGTAGGTGATCAGGGAGTTTCAGACTGCGCACTTATGTCCAGAGTAACCTCCAATATTGGGGTGGCCACAGGGGTCTTGAATGTTTCAACCAACTCTGGAGGGTTTGGTTAACTGACATGCACAATTTCCATGGGGATGGCAAGCACAGTCCTGTGGTGTGGCTCCAGAGACTCCACCCTGGAGGGCATGTGAGCCATGGTTCTGGGAGGGAAGTCTGCAAACACAAACTCGGGTTAGGTTTAGTGGCTAGGTTATCGCAGGGCAATGTGTAGACCTGGAAGGCTACTCGTCAGGAACAGTAACTGGAATGACCCGAAGGTGGAAGCACAGGCTTTTATATCTAGATTGTGTGTCTAGGGTGACCTCAGAATGTAGCTGTGGCCTCATGGGTCTATGGGAGATTTTTCCTCTAAGGATACTGGCGGCTCCCAATATTTTGATGACTTTTTGAGATGGGAAGACTGCTATTTTCGATCTTACGTGTGCCCCAAAACAGGGATTCCAGAGATGGGCTCTGGGTCTAGGCGCCTGGAAAATCCCACCAAGGGTTGGGATTTGGGCTTATGGGCAGACCAGGCCTGCAATGCAGGATCTTGGTGGTGCAACTGAGAGGGCTTGTTTGGAAGCATGCTCAGGCTGAGCATTACAATGCCTGTTTTTGCCCAGGGTGGCCCTCAGGAGTGGGCGTGGTCCCATTGTCCATTTTCTGGCTCCCACACTGAGGGATGGACACACATTCCAATGGCCAGGTTTCCAGCCATGGGGAAGGAGGAAATATCTATTGTGCTTCATGTTCCCCCATAGGCAGGGATTACAGCAAAGGTCTGGGGACAGATGCCTGAATACCAAGGATGCATAGAGATGACAGATTTGGGCCATGGCCGTTCTCACATGCTGGATATGGGCCCCGCTCTCTGGGTGGCTGACACGAGGTCTGGGCTCAGGCTGTGTCAGACACAGCACTAGTGGCCAGAGAAGTCTATATATTGGGGTTCTCTCCAGGGCCGAGTAAATTGATCCTCATGTAGGGTTTCTGGCGAGACTCACGAAGCACTTCTTTCTGTGGGGCAGGCAGAATGCTGCCTTATGGATCCAGAATTCCCTATCAAGAGGGTTTGGGGACAAATAGGGTGAGAATGCAATTGTAAACACCAGCTATGCTTAAATTGAGTGCCAAGCGGAAGTCAGTTTCAATGTGCAGCAGCTTATACGAGATATCCAGCACCTGAGTAAGGGCAGATGTCAGATATTTGCTCACACTGGAGTTTGTGTCTAGGATGACGACTAATGGAGGGGTGGCTTCAGGAGGCAATGGAGGATTACCCACGCTTAAGATTGTGAGATGCTCCAAACAACAAGGTTTCCTTCTAATGGACAGGAGGAGTCTGTTTTTTTTTCCTCCAGGGTCCCTCAAGTGGAAGTTTGCGTAGCAGATCCCTCCCGCATGGATGACTGGAAAGCACACGTCCAATGACCATTGCAGCTGAGGAACATGACAGGTTCGTTTTGGTGGTTCTGGTGCCAAGTACCAAGGCCTTGAGTTGACTTGGAATCTCTTACAGATGTGTCCCAAAACTGGTTTGTTACAAGGGAGTTCTTAGAATGTATTGGTGGCTATGGGCCACGCTGAGGGTTTGGCACAGGTCGATGTGCACAGTTTCCATCTTGGGAGAGGAGATGTTCTGTTTTGTGGCTCAGGGTACATATGTTGTATCCTGACTTGGTATTCAAGAACAGGCCTCTGAGGATTGATGCTTGCAACCTAATCTAGAGATCCAATGATGTCCTTGGTGCCCATCAGGTTCAATTTTCTTACTAAGGACCATTGATATGGTTGTCTGACTGGATGTAGGTGATCAGGGTGTTTCAGACTGTGCATTTGCATCCAGAGCCACTTCCACTATTGGGGTGGGCTCAGGGGCCTTGCAGGTTTCTCCTAACTTGGAGGCTTTGGGGAACTGTGATGGGCACAGTTTCCTTGGGGATGGCAGGCCCAGTCCTGTGGTAAGGCTTCAGAGACCACCTCCTTGAGGATATGAGAGCCATGGTTTTGGGAGGGAAGTCTGCAAACACAAATTTGGGTCAGGGATAGTGGCAAGGTGATCGCAGGTCCAATGCATAGACCTAGAAGGCATCACGTCAGGAACTGTAATTAGGGTGACTGAAAGCTGGTAGCACAGGCTTTTCTATCTGGATTGTGTGTCCAGGATGGGCTCTGAATGTAGACGTGGTCTCATGGTTCAATAGGAGACTTTTCCTCTCTAAGGATCCTGGTGGATCTCCATAGATTGGTGGTTTTTCAGAGAAGAAAAGAGTGCTCTTTTCCATCTTAGGGGTGCTCCAAAACAGGGAAGAATGCTGTTTTCCAACTTAGGCTTATGCCAAAACAGGGATTCCAGAGACGGGCTCTGGGTCTGGGTGCCCGGATATCCCACCAAGTGTTAGGATTTGGGCCTAGGGGCATTTTAGGCCTGCAATGCAGGATCCTAATGGTGTAACAGAGAGGGCTTGTTTGAAAGCATGCTCAGGCTGAGGGTCATCATGCCTCATTGTGCCCAGGGGGGCCCTCAGGAGAGGGCGTAGTCTCATTGGCCATATAGCTGGATCCCACTTTGAGGGTTGGACACCCATTGCAACAGCCAGGCTTCCTGCAATGGAAAGAGGAGTTCTCTATTGTGCTTCAGGTTCCCCCATTGGCAGGGTTACAGGAAAGGTCTGTGGAAAGTTGCCTTAATACCAAGGATGTGTACAGATGACAGGCTAAGAATTCCCAGGTAACAAAACAGCATTGTTACCCATGTTCATGACATTCCATGTAGAAATTAGCCCTTAGTACTTCACCCCAGAGCCACCAGAATGAACTTGCCATGTTCCTAAGCTGCAATGGTCAGTGGAGGTGTGGTTTCCAGGCAACCATATGGGGGTGCTCTGCTACACAAACTTTGCAATTGGCTGGGACCCTTGAGACAAAAAAACAGAATGCCCCTGTCCGGTAGAAGGAAACCTTCTGTTTGGAGCATCTCACAAGCCCCAGCGTGGGAAATTCTCCATTTCCTCTTGAAGCCACCACTCCATTTGTCAGTCATCATAGACACAAACTCCAGCATGAGCAAACATCTGACATCCGCCCTTACTCAGGTGATGGATTTCAATTCGATCGCTGCACACTGGAATTGCCTTTAGTTTGACTGAATTAAGCCATAGCTTGGGATTACAATTCCATCCTCAGTCTACTGGTCCACAAGCCCTATTGTGAGGGAATTCTGGAGCTACAACACAATATTCTGCCTTCCCCATAGAAAGAAAAAGGGCCTGGAGAGTCTGCCCAGAAACTCCATATGATGGTCAATCTTCTCGGTGCTAGACGGAACCCTGATTCATAGGCTGCCCTGGGCACTAGTGCTGTGTCTGACATAGCCGGAGCCAGGACCTAGTGTCAGCCACAGAGAGATCAGGGCCCATATCCAGCATGTGAGACCAGCTATGGCCCAAGTCTGTCTTCTCTTCTATTCTTGGTATTCAGGCATCTGTACCCACACCTTTGCTGAAATCCTTGCCATTGGGGGAACCTGAAGCACAATAGAGAACTCCTCCTTCCCCATGGAAGGTATTCTGACAGTTGGGATAGTTGCTCAACCCTCAAAGTGGAAGGCAGCTCCATGGCCAAGGAGACCATGTGCACTCATGATGGCTTCCCCGGGCACAAGCAGGCATTGTGACCTCAGCCTGAGCATACTTTCAACCAAACGCTCTCAATTGCATCTCTGGGACCCGAATTGCAGGCCTAGTACACACCTAGGCCCAAATCCTAACCCTAGTGGGATTTTACAGTGGCCCAGACACAGAGCCCATCTCTGGAATCCCTATTTTGGGGGACCCTTAAGATGGAAAACAGCACTCTTCCCTTCCCCGAGATAGTCACCAAACTCATGGTAGCCACCAGGATCCTTGAGTGGAAAAATCTGCCATAGACCCATGAGAACACACCTGCATTCCGAGGCCAACCTGGACATACAATCCAGATACATATCATGTGCTATCACCTTTGAGTCATCGGATTTACAGTTCCTGAAGAGCTGCCTTCCAGGTCTATGCATTGGGCCTGCAATCACCTTGCCATTAACCTAAACTGAGTTTGTGTTTGCAGACTTCCTTCCTAAAACCATGGCTCACATGACCTCCAGGTTCTGGCATCTGAAGCCACACCACAAGACTGTGCATGAGATCCTCAAGGAAACTGTGCCCATCACTTTTGCCCGATACCTTTAGATTAGGAGAAACCTGCAAGGCCCCTGAGCGCAGCCAAATAATGGAGGCCGCTCTGGGCACAAATGCACAGTCTGAGACACCCTGATCACCTCCATACAGGCAGACACCCAAGTCAATGCTCCTGAGTCAGAAGATTGAACCTGACATGCCCCGAGGACTTCATTGGCACACTAGATTAGGTTTACAGGTATCTGTCATCAGAGGCCTGCTCTGGAATATCAACTTATGATAAAATATATAGTCCCTGAGCCACAGAACAGAATATATCCTCCCCAAAAAGGAAGCCATGCTCCTGGAATTGTGTCATACCCTTAGGGTATTTGGATCCTGAATGGCCCCTTAGCAACCAGCACATTCTATGATATTCCTGGTAACAAACCATCATTGTGCCCCATCTTCATGAGACTCCATGTCAACTCAAGGTCTCGATATATTGCCCCAGAGCCACCAGAATGCACCTGCCATGTTCCTCAGCTGCAATGGTCAATGGAGGGGTGATTTCCAGGCATCCCTGTGGCGTTCTCTGCTACAAAACTTTCCACATGGAGAAACCAGAGAAAACAAACCAGACTTCTCCTGTCCGGTAGAAAGAAACTTTGCTATTTGGAGCATCTCACAAGCCCCAGCATGGGAAATCCTCCATGGCCTCTTGACGCCACCCTTCCATTTGTGGGTAATCACAGACACAAACTCCAGTGTGAGCAAACATCTGACATCCACCCTTACTCAGGTGCTGGATATTCGAAACGGCAGCTGCACACTGGAACTGCCTTTTGCTTTTCACTGAACTTAACCATAGCTTTGTATTACTATTCTATCCTCACCACACTGCTCCACAATATCTCTTGATAGGGAATTCTGGAGCCACAACGCAGTATTCTGCCTTCCACATAGAAAGAAGAAGGACCTGTTGAGTCTGCCCAGAAACTGCACATGAGGATCAATCTACTCAGACCACGAGGCAACCCTGATTAATAGATTTCCCTGACCACTAGTACTGTGTCTGACAGAGTCTAAGCCCCGACCTCGTGTCAGCCACCCAGAGGTGAGGGCCCATATTTAGCATGAAGATCGGCCATGGCCCTGGGCCATCATCTGTACCCATCCTTGGTATCCAGTCATCTGTCCCCCAAACTTTGCTGGAATTCCTGCCAATGGCGAACCTGAAACACAATAGAGAACACCTCCTTCCCCATGGCAGGAATATTGGCTGTTGGGATGGTTGTCCAACAGCGTGGGAGCCAGCTGCATGGCCAAGGAGACCATGCCCACTCCTGAGGGCCGACATGGGCACAGGCAGGCATGGTGATCCTCAGCCTGAGCATGTTTTCAAACAAACACTCTCAGTTGCTCCTCCAGTACCAGCATTGCAGGCCTGGTATGCCCCTAGGCCCAAATCCTAACCCTTGGTGGGATTTTCCAGGTGCCCAGACCCAGAGTCTGTCTCAGAATCCCTGTTTGGGGCACCCTTAAGATGGAAAACAGCACTCTTCCCTTCCCTGAGAAAGGCACCAAACTATTGGGAGCCGCCAGGATCCTTAGAGAGAAAAAATCTCCCATGGACCCATGAAAACAAACCTGCATTCCGAGGCCATCCTGTCCACACAATCCAGAGAGAAAAGTCTTTGCTACCGACTTCGAGTCATCCTATTTACATTTCCTGACGATCTGACCTCCATGTCTATGCATTGGGCCTATGATCATCTCGACACTAACCCTAACCCCAGTTTGTGTTTGCCGACTTCTCTCCCAATACCATGGCTTACATGCCCACCAAGATGTGGTCCCTCAAGCCACATCACAGGAAAGTTCCTGCCATCCCCAAGAAAACTGTGCCCATCAGGTTGTCCAAACCCTCCAGATTAGGAGAAACCTGCCAGGCCCCTGAACCCACCCCAATATTGGCGGTTGCTCTGGATGCAAACGTGCAGTCTGAAACACCCTGAGCACCTCCATCGAGGCAGAAAGCCAAGTCAATGGTTCTGAGTCAGATGATTGAACCTGACATGCCCCTAGGACTTCACTGGAACCCTAGATTGGGTCTTCAGACATCTGTTCTCAGAGTCCTGTTCTGGAATACCAAGTTATGATACAACATGTGGTCCCTGATTCCCACAACAGAACATCTCCTGTCTCCAGAAGGAAAATGTGCTCTTGGATCTATGTCCAACTTTCAGGGTAGATGGATCCTGCATGACCCATTAGCCCCAGCACCTTCTATGATCTCCCTGGTAACAAACCAGCATTGTGACCCAACTTCCTGAGACTTGATGCCAACTCAAGGTGTTGGTACTTTGCCCAAGAGCCATGAAACGAATCTGCCATGTTCCTCAGGTACAAAGGTCAATGGACGTGTGCTTTCTAGGCATCCAAGAGGTAGTTCTCTGCTACACAAAAATTCCACATAGGGAACCCTAGAGCAAACAAATAAGACTGCTCCTGTCAGGTTGAAGGAAACCTTGGTTGTTTGGAGCATCTCACAAGCCCCAGCCTGGGAAGTCCTCCACATTCTCTTGATGCCAACCCTCCATTTGTTAGTCATCATAGACACAAATTCCAGCATGAGCAAACATCTGACATCTGCTCTTACTCAGGTGCTGGATATTCGAATCAGTCACGCACACTGGAAATACCTTTCACTTGACACTGTATTCTTGCATAGTTTGGGTTTACAATTCCATCCTCACCCTACTGGACTGCAAGTCCTCTTGAGAGGGAATTAGGGAGACAAAACGCAACATTCTGCCTTCCCCATAGAAAGAAGAAGGGCCTGGTGAGTCTGCCCAGAAACTCCCCATGAAGATCAATCTACTTGGCCCTCGAGGGAACCCCGATTTATACTTTGCGCTGGCCACTAGCGCTGTGTCTGAGAGAGCCTGAGCCCCAACCTCGTGCCAGCCACCCAGAGTGTGGGGCCCTTATCCAGCATGTGGGACTGGCCATGGCCCAGTCATCTCTACCCATCCTTGGTATTCCGGCAACTATCCCAGATCTTTGCTGGAATCCCTACCAGTGGGGGAACCTGAAGCACAATTGAGAACTCCTCCTTCCCCATGGCAGGAAGCCTGGCTGTTGCTATGGGTGCCCAACCCTCAGAATTAGAACCAGGTGCATGGCCAATGAGACAACGCCCAATCATAAGGGCCGCCTGGGCCAAAGCAGGCATTGTGTCCCTCAACCTTAGCATGCATTCAAACAAATGCTCTCAGTTGTTTCTGCAGGGTCCCGCATCGCAGGCCTGGTATGCCCTTAGGACCAAATCCTAACACTTCGTGGGATTTTCCATGCCAACATAACCAGAGCCCGTCTCTGGAATCTCTGTTTTGAAGCACCCCTATGATGGAAAACAGCACTCTTCCCTCCCCTGAGAAAACTATTAGGAGCTGCCAGGATGCATAGAGAGGAAAAATCTCCCAGGGCTCCATAAGACCACACCTTCATTCCGAGACCATCCTGGACACACAATCCAGATACAAGAGACTGTGCTACCACCTTCGAATCACCTGGTTTACAGTTCCAGACGAGCTGCCCTACAGACCTATGCATTGGGCCTGTGATCACCTCGCCATTAACCCTACCCCAAGTTTGTGTTTGCAGACTTCTTTCCCAAAACCATGGCTCACATGCCCTCTATGATGGGTCTCTGTAGCCACACCACAGGAAAGATCCTGCTATCCCCAATGAAACTGTGTCCATCACAGTTGCCCAAACCCTCCAGATTAGGAGAGACCTGCAAGTCCCCTGAGCCCAGTCCAATATTGGAGGCCACTCTGGACACAAATGCACAGTGTGCAACACCCTGATCACCTCCATCCAGGAAGACACCCAAGTCAATGGTCCTGAGTCAGAAGATTGGTCCCGGAACCCCACAATAGAATATCTCCTGTCCCCAGATGGAATTCGTGCTCTTCAACTTGTGTCAAGGGTCGGGGTATATGAATTATGCACAGCCCCTTAGCCCCCAGCACATTCTAAGATCTCTCTGGTAACAAACAAACAGCATTGTGATCCATCTTCATGAGATTCCATGTCACTTCAACTCCTTGGTAATTCGCCCCAGAGCCACCAGAATGAACCTGCCATGTTCCTCACCTGATATGGTCAGTGGAGGTGTGCTTTCCAGGCATCCATGTGGGAGTGCTCTTCTACTTATTCTTTCCACATGTGGGACCCTGGAGCAAACAAACCAGACTGCCACTGACCAGTAGAAGGGAACCCTCTGTTTGGAGCATCTCAGAAGCACCAGCAGGAGAAATCCTCCATGGCCCTTGACACAACCCCTCCATTTGTCAGTCATCATAGACAAAAACTCCAGCATGAGAAAACATCTGAAATCTGCCGTTATTAGATTCTGCATTTTCTTTTCCACCACTGCACACTAGAACTGCGTTTCACTTGACACTGAATTTATCCATAGCTTGGGTTTAGAATTCCATCCTCAGCCTCCTGGTCTGCAAGCCCTCTAGAGAGGGAATTTGGAGCCACAAGGCAACATTCTCCATTCCCACTAGAAAGAAATAGGGCCTGGTGAATCTTGCCAGAAACTCCACATGAGGTTCAATCTACTTGGCACTCGATGGAACCTTGATTTATAGGCTGTCCTGGGAACTAGTACTAGTACTAGTACTAGTACTAGTACTAGTACTAGTACTGTGTCTGACAGAGCCTGAGCCAAGACCTAGTTTCAGGCACCCAGAGATATGAGCCCATATCCAGCATGTGAGATTGGCCAGGGCCCAAGTCCATCATCTCTACCCATCCTTGGTATTCAGGCACCTGTCCTCAGACCTTTTATGTAATCCCTACCAATGGGGTAACCTAAAGCACAATAGAGAACTCCTCCTTCCCCATGGTAGGAATCCTGGCTGTTGATATGAGTGTCCAAACCTCAAAGTGGGAGCCAGCTGCATGGCCAAGGAGACAATGCCCACTAATGAGGGCTGCCCTGGGCACAAGTAGCCATTGTAACCCTCAGCTTGATCAAGCCTTCAAAAAAATGCTCTTAGTTGCACCTCCAGGATCCTGCATTGCAGGCCTGATATGCCCTTAAGCCCAAATCCTAACACATCGTGGGATGTTCCATGTGCACATACCCAGAGCCCGTCACTGGAATCCCTGTTTTGAGGCACCCCTAAGATGGAAAACAGCACTCTTCACTTCCCTGAGAAAGCCACCAAACTAATGGGATCCCCCAGGATCCTTGAGAAGAAGAATCTCCCATGGTCCCATGAGTCCACACCTGTATTCCAAGGCCAGCGTGGATATGCTATCCAGATACAAGAGACTGTGCTACTGGCTTCGAGTCACCTGATTTACAGTTCCTGACGTGCTGCCCTCCAGATCTTTGGATTGGGACTGTGAACACCTCTCCATTAACCTTATCCCGAGTTTGTGTTTGCAGATCTCTCTCTAAAAACCATAGCTCACATGTCCTCCAGGATGGGGCCCCTAGAGTCACACCACAAGACTGTGCTTGCCATCCCCAAGGAAACTGGGCCCATCACAGTTGCCCAAACCCTCCTGATTAGGAGAAACCCGGAATGCTCCTGAGCACATCCCAATATTGGAGGCTGCTCTGGATGCAAATGCACAGTCTGAAACACCCTGATCACCTCCATCCAGGCAGACACCCAAATCAATGGTCCTGAGTCAGATAATTGAACCTGACATGGCCCTAGGACCTCATTGGAAGAGGGATTAACTTTTCAGGCACCTGTCCTCAGAGGCCTCTTCTGGAATACCAACTTATGATACAAATTATGGCCCCTGAGCCCCAGGGTGGGAAATCCTCCATGGCCTCTTGACGCCACCTCTCCATTTGTTGGTCATCGTAGACACAAACTCCAGCCTGAGCAAACATCTGACATCCGCCCATATTCAGGCGCTGATATTGGAATCAGCTGCTGCACACTGGAACTGCCTTTCGCTTTGCAATGAATTTAAGCCTAGCTTCAGACTACAATTTCATCCTCACCCTACTGGTCTGCCATATCTCTTGATAGGGAATTCTGGAGCCACAACGCAACATTCTGCCTTCTTCATAGATAGAAGGACCTGGTGAGTCTGCCCATAAACTGCACATGAAGATCAATATACTCAGCCCAGGAGGGAACCCCTATTTATAGTTTGCCCTAGCCACTAGTGCTGTGTCTGACAGCGCCTGAGCCCCTACCTCGTGTCAGCAACCCAGAGGGTGGGGCCCACATTAACCATGTGAGACCGGCCATGGCCCAGGGCTGTCATTACTACCCATCCTTGGTATTCAGGCATCTGTCCCCTAGATCTTAGCTGGAATCCCTACCAATGGGGGGACCTGAAGCACAATAGAGAATTCATCCTTCGCCATGGCAGGAATCCTGGCTTTTGGATGGGTGTCCAACCCTAGGAATGGGAACTGGCTGCATGCCTGAGTAGACATCGCCCAATCCTGATGGCCTCCGGGGCACAAGCAGGCATTGGGACCCTCAGCTTGACCATACTTTCAAATAAACGCTCTCAGTTGCACCTCCAGGATCCCGCATTGCATGCCTGGTATGGCCCTAGGCCTAAATATTAACCCTTGGTGGGATTTTCCAAGCACTTAGACCCAGAGCTCATCTCTGGAATGCCTGTTTTGGGGCACGCCTAAGCTGGAAAACAGTACTCATCCCTTCCCGGAGAAATCCAACAAACTATTGAGAACCGCCAGGATCCTTGAGAGGAGAAATCTCCCATGGACCCTTGAGACAACACCTGCAATAAAGGCCATTCTGGAAATTAAATCCAGATACAATTACCTGTGCTACCACCTTTGAGTTACGTGATTTACAGTTCCAGACTTGCTGCCCTCCTGGTCTATGGATTGGGACTATGATCACCTTGCCACTAACCCTAACCTAATTTTGTGTTTGCAGACTTCTCTCTCAAAATCATGGCGCACATGTCCTCCAGGATGGGGTCTCTGGAGTCACACCACAGGACAGTTCGTGCAATCCCCAAGGAAACTGCCCATCACAGTTGTCCAAAAACCCCATATAAGGAGAAACCTGCAAGGAACCTGAGCCAACCCTAGTATTGGATGCCACTCTGGACACAAATGCACAGTCTGAAACACCCTCATCACCTGCATCCAGTCAGACACCAGAGTCAATGATCCTGAGTCAGAAGATTGAATGACATTCCCCTAGGGCCTCATTCAAACCCTTTATTAGGTTTTCAGGCTTCTGTCCTCAGAGACCTGTTCTGGATTACCAATTTATGATACAACATATGGCCGCTGAGCCCCACAACAGAATATCTCCTGCCCCCAGAAGCAATCCAGGCTCTTGGGCCTGTGTCAAATCCTCAGGCTAGATGAATCCTGCATGGCCCATTAACCACCAGCACATTCTAAGATCTCCCTGGTAACAAACCAACATTTTGACCCATCTTCATGAGGTTCCATGTCCAATCCAGTCTTTATTTCTTCGCCTCAAAGCCACCAGATGCCATGTTCCTTCGCTGTCATGGTCAATGAAGGTGTGCTTTCCAGTCACCCATGTGGGAGATCTATGTTATCCGATCTTTCGACATGGGGAACCATGGAGGAAACAAATCAGACTGCCCCTGTCTGGTAGAAGGAAACCTTGCTGTTTGGAGCATCTCAAAAACACCAGATTGGGAAATCCTCCATAACCTCTTGACGCCACCCCTCCATTTTTGTGTCATCATAGACACAAACTCCAGCATGAGCAAATATCTGACATCCACCCTCACTCAAGTGCTGAATATTGGATTCAAACATTGCACACTGGAAATTTCTTTCGCTTGATACAGAATGTAACCATAGCTTAGGTTTACAATTCCATCCTCAGCCTCCTGGTCCACAAGCCCTCTTGATAGTGAATTCTAGAGCCACAAAACAGCATTCTGCCTTCCCCTTACAAACAAGAAGGGCCTGGTGAGTCTGCCCAGAAACCATACATGAGGATCAATCTGCTCGGCACTCGAGGGAACCCCAATTTATAGGCTGCCCTGGGCACTAGTGCTGTGTCTGACAGAGCCTGAGCCAAGACCTAGTGTCAGCCACCCAGTGATCGGGGCCCATATCCACGATTTGATACTGGCCATGGCCCATGTCCATCATCTTTACCCATCCTTGGTATTCAGGCCTCTGTCCCCAGACCTTTGCTGGAATCCCCGCTAATGGGGGAACCTGACGCACTATAGAGAACTCCTCTTTCCCCATGGCAGGATTCTGGCTGTTGGGATGGTTTTCCAACCCTCAAAGTGGGAGCCAGCTGCATGGCCAATGTGACCACGCCCACTCATGAGGGCCACCTGGGCATAAGCAAGTATTGTGACCCTCAGCCTGAGAATGATTTCAAACAAGCCCTCTCAGTTTGACCTCCAGGATCCTGCATGCAGGCCTGGTAAGCCACTAGGCCCAAATCCTAACACTTGGTGGGATTTTCCAGGGGACCAAACCCAGAGTCCGTCTCTGGAATCCATATTTTGGGGCACCCCTAACATGAAAAACAGCACTCTTCCCTTCCCCGAAAAAGCCACCAACTATTGGGAGCCACCAGGATCCTTAGAGAGGAAAAATCTCCCATGGACCCATGAGGCCACAACTGCATTCTGAGGCCATCCTGCACACAATACAGAGAAAAAAGCCTGTGATTCTGCCTTTGAGTCACCCGATTAACAGTTCCTGAAGAGCTGCCATCCATGTCTATGCATTGGGCCTGTGATAACCTTGCCACTAACCCTAACCCAAGTTTGTGTTTTCAGACTTCCCTCCCAAAACCGTGGCTCACATGCCCTCTAGTTTGTGATAACTGGAGCCACACCACGGGATTGTACCTGTCTTCCCAAAGGAAACTGTGATTGTCACTATTAAACAAACCCTCTAGATTAGGAGAACCCTGCAAGTTCCCTAAGCCCAGCCCAATATTGGAGGCCACTCTGGACGCAAATGCACAGTCTGACACACCATATCACCTACATCCAGGCTGATATCCAAGTCAATGGTCCTCAGACAGAAGATTGAACCTGACATGCTCCTAGGATTCACTGGAACACTAGAATAGGTTTTCAGGTATCTGTACTCAGAAGGCTGTTCTGAATATCAATGTATGATACAATATGGTCACTGAGCCACACAAAAGAACATCTCCTGTCCTTAGAAGAAAGCTGTGCTCTGGACCTGTGTCAAACACTCTGGGTAGATGAATCCTTCAAGGCCCCCTGGCAACCAGCACATTCTATGATCTCCCTGACAACATACCAGCATTGTGACCCATCTTCATGAGACTCCATGACAACTCCAGCCCTTGGTACTTCGGCCCAGAGCCACCAGAATGAAACTGCCATGTTCCTCTGCTGCCATGGTCAATGTAGGTGTACTTTCCAGGCATCCAGCGGGAGTGCTCTGATACCAACTTTCCACATGGGGAACCCTGGAGGAAACAAACCAGACTCCCCTGTACGGTAAAAGGAATCTTTTCTGTATGGAGTATCTCAAGCCTGAGGGTGGGTAATCCTCCATGGCCTCTTGAGGCCACCCATCCATTTGTTGGTCATCATAGACACTAACTCCAGCGTGAGCAATCAACTGACATCTGCACTTACTCAAGTGCTGGATATTTGAATCAGCTGCTACACACTGGAATTGCCTTATGCTTGGCACTGAATTTAAAAGTAGCTTGGCGGGACGCCTGGGTGGCTCAGTTGGTTAAACAGCTGCCTTCGGCTCAGGTCATGATCCCAGCGTCCTGGGATCGAGTCCCACATCAGGCTCCTTGCTCCGCAGGGAGCCTGCATCTCCGTCTGACTCTGCCTTCCACTCTGTCTGCCTGTGCTTGCTCTCGCTCGCTCTCTGACAAATAAATAAAATCTTGAAAAAAAAAAAAGTAGCTTGGGTTTGCAATTCCATCCTCACCCTGGTGTTCAGTAAGCTCTCTTGATAGGGAATTCTGAAGCCACAACACAGCATTCTGCCTTCCCCATAGCAAGAAAAAACAGCCTGGAGAGACTGCCCAGAAACCCTACATGAGGATAAATCTACTCGACCCTCGAGTGAACCCCATTTATAGGTTTACCTGGCCACTAGCGCTGAGTCTGACAGAACCTCGTCTCTGACCTCGTGTCAGGACCCAGAGACTGGGCTCCAACTCCAGAATGTGAGACCAGCCATGTCCCAGGGCTGTCATCTCTACCCATTCTTGATTCAGGCATCTGTCCCCAGACATTTGCTGAAATCCCTGCCAATGGGGGAACCAGAAGCACAATAGGGAAATCCTCCTTCCCCATGGCAGGAATGATGGCTCTTGGGATGGGTTTGCAGACCTCAGAGTGGTAGCCAGCTGAATGGCCAATGATAACCCGCCCACTCATGA
Organism: Mustela nivalis; assembly: GCF_964662115.1. Lineage (NCBI taxonomy): Eukaryota > Metazoa > Chordata > Mammalia > Carnivora > Mustelidae > Mustela > Mustela nivalis. Next base: position 16,714 of record NW_028135785.1, read on the forward strand.
GGGCCGCCCTGGACACAAGCAGGCATTGTGACCCCCAACATGAGCATGCTTTCAAACAAACACTCTCAGTTGCATTCCAGAATCCAAATTTGCAGGCCTGATATGCCCCTAAGCACAAATCCTAACACCTGGTGGGATTTTTCAGGGGCCCAGAAACACAGCCTGTCTCTGGAATCCCTGTTTTGGGACACCCCTAAGATGGAAAATAGCACTCTCCCCTTGGCCAAGAAAGCCACCATAGTATAGGGAGCCGCTAGGATCCTTCAGAGGAAAAATCTCCCATGGATCCATGAGACCACACCTGTATTCCGAGGCCATCCTGGACACAAAAGCCAGATACACAAGCCTGTGCTACCACCTTCAAGGCAACTAATTTATAGTTCCAGACGAGCTGCCCTCCAGGTCTATGCATTGGGCCTGCGATCACCTCACCGCTAACCTTAACCCGAGTTTGTGCTTACAGACTTCTATCCCGAAACCATGGCTCATATTTCCTCCAGGATGGGGTCTCTGGAGCCACACCAAAGGACTGTGCCTGCCATCCCCAAGGAAAATGTGTCCGTCACATTTGCCTAAAACTTCGAGATAAGGAGAAACCTGCAAGGCCCCTGAGCCCACCCCAATACTGGAGGCCCCTCTGGACACAAATGTGCATTCTGAAATACGCTGATCACCTGAATCCAGGCAGATACCCAAGTCAGTGTTTCTCAGTCAGAAGATTGAACCTGACATGCTCCTATGACCTCATTGTAACCCCTGATTAGGTTTTCAGGCATCTGTAATCAGAGACCTGTTCTGGAGTACCAACTTAAGATACAACATATGGTCCCTGATCCCCACAACAGAACATCTCCTTTCTCTAGATGGAAGCCGTGCTCTTGGAACTGTGTCAAACCCTCAGGGTAGATGAATCCTACTTGGCCCGTAGCCACCAGCAGATTCTAAGATCTCACTGGTAACAAGCCAGCATTGTGAGCCATCTTCATGAGATTCCATGTCAACTACAGGCCTTGGTACTTCACCCCAGAGCCTTCAGAAAGAACCTGTCATGTTCCTCAGCTGCAATGTTCAGTGGAAGTGTGCTTTCCAGGCATCCATGTGGGAGTGCTCTGCTACCCAAACTTTCCACATGGGGGACTCTCGAGCAAACAAATCTGACTGCCCTGTCCTGTAGAAGGAAACCTGGCTGTTTGGAGCATCTCACAAGCTCAAGTGTGGGAAATCCTCTATGACCTCTTTTCAACTCCTCTCCATTTGTCGGTCATTATAGACACAAACTCCAGCTTGAGCAAACATCTGACGTCTGCGCTTACTCAGGTGCTGGATATTCGAATCAGCCGCTGCACACTGGAAATGCCATTCGCTTGTCACTGAATTTATTCATAGCTTGGGTTTACAATTCCATCCTCACCCTACTGGTCTACAAGCCCTCATGATAGGGAATTCTGCAGCCACAACACAGCATTCTGCCTTCCCAATAGAAAGAAGAAGGGCCTGGTGAGTCTGCCCAGAAACTCCACATTATGATCAATCTACTTGTCCCTTGAGGGAACCCTGAATTATAGACAGCCCTGGCCCCTAGTGTTGTGTCTGACAGAGCCTAAGCCCCGACCTCGTGTCAGCCACCTAGAAGGCGGGGCCCATATCCCGCATGTTAGACTGGCCACGGAACAGAGCCGTCATCTTTACCCATCCTTGGTATTCAGGCATGTGTCCCCAGACCTTTCCTGGAATCCCTACCAATGAGGGAACCTGAATCACAATAGAGAAATCCTCATTCCCCATGGCAGGATTCCTGTAAGTTCGGAAGGGTGTCCAACACTCAGAGTGTTAGCCTACTGAATGGCCATTGAGACCACCCCCATTCCTGAGGGCCACCCTATGCAAAAGCTTGCATAGTGACCCTCAACCTGAGCATGCTTTCAAACAAACGCTCTCAGTTGTATCTCCAGGACTTGCATTGGAGGCCTGGTAAGCCCCTATGCCCAAATCATAACCCTTGGTGGGTATTTCCAGGTGCCCAGAGCCAGAGCACTTCTCTGCAATCCCTGTTATGGGACACCCTTAATATGGAAAACAGAACTCTTTCCTCTCTGAGAAAGCCACCACATTATAAGGAGCCGCCAGGATACTTGAGAGGAAATATCACCCATGGACACCTGAGACCACACCTGCATTCTTAGTCCATCGTGGATACACAATCCAGATAAAAAAGCCTGTGCTACCTCCTTTGAGGCATGCGATTTACATTTCTCACGGAGCTTCCCTCCAGGAGTATGCATTGGGCCTACAATCACTTCGCCACTAAACCTAACCCGCATTTGTGTTTGCAGACTTCCCTCCGAAAACCATGGCTCTCATGCCCTCCAGCATGGGGTCTTTGGAGCCACACCACAGGACTGTGCCCACCATTGCCAAGGAAACTGTGCCCATCAAATTGCCCTATCTTTCCAGATTAGGAGAAACCTGCAAGGCCCCTGAGCCCACCCCAATACTGGTTGCCACTCTGTACACAAATGCACAGTCTGGAACACCCTGATCACCTACATCTAGGCAGACTTTGAAGTCAATGATACTGAGTCAGAGGATTGAACCTGACATTCCGTTAGGATTTTATTGGAACCCTAGATTAAATTTTCAGGCATCTATCCTCAGAGGCCTGTTCTGCAATACCAAATTATGATACATTTGGTCCGTTAGCCCCACATCAGAACATCTCTGGTCCGAGAAGGAAACCGTGCCCTTTGACCAGTGTCAAACCCTCAGGGTAGATGAATCCTACATGGTCCCTTAGCCACCAGCACACTCTAAGGTCTCCATGGTAACAAACCTGCATTATGACCCATCTTCATGAGACTTCATGTCAACTCCAGGCCTTGGTAATTCGCCCAAGAGCCACCAGAAAGAATTGGCCATGTTTCTCAGCTGCAATTTTAATGGAGGTGTGCTTTTCAGGCATCCACGTGGTAGTGCTCTGCTACCCAAACTTTCCACATGGGGGACCCTGGAGCAAATAAACCAGTCTCCCCCTGTGTGGTAGAAGGAAACTTTGCTGTTTGAAGCATCTCACAAGCCCCAGCATGTGAAATCCTCCATGGCCTCTTGACGCCACCCCTCCATTCATCGGTCATCATAGACATAAACTCCAGCATGAGGAAATGTCTGACTTTCACCTTTACTCAGGTGCTGGATATCTGGAATCAGACACTGCACAATGGAACTGCCTTTTGCTTGGCACTGAATTGAACCTTAGCTTGAGTTTACAATTCCATCCTCACCCTACTGGTCCCCAAGCCCGCTTGATAGGGAATTCTGGGGCCACAACGCAGCTTTTTGCCTTCCCCTTAGAAAGAAGAAGGGCATGGTGATTCTGCCCAGAAACTCTGCATGAGGATCAATCTGCTCAGCCCTTGAGGGATCCCTGATTCATACTCAGCCCTGACCACTAGTTCTGTTTCTGACAGAGCCTGAGTGCTCAATTCATGTCAGCTACTCAGAGAGTCAGGCATGTGAGACTGGCCATGTCTCAGGTCCCTCATCTCTACCCATCCTTGGTATTCAGGCATCTGTCCCCAGACATTTGCTAGAATACCTGCTAATGGGGGAACCTGAGGCACAATAGAGAATTCTTCCTTTTCCATGGCAGGAATCCTGGTAGTTGGGATAGGTGTCCTACATTAAAGTGGTAGCCAGCTGCATGGCCAAGGAGACAACTCCCACTCATAAGGGCTGCCCTAATCACATCAGGCATTGTGACACTCAGACTAGCATGCTTTCAAACAAACGCTCTCAGTTGTACCTCCAAGTCACACATTGTAGGCCTGGTACTCCCCTAGGCCCAAATCCTAATCCTGGTGGGATTTTCCAAGCACCCAGACTCACAGCCCTTCTCTGGAATCCCTTTTTGGGGAACATCTAAGATTGAAAACAGCACTCTTCCATTCAAACGAGAAAGCCACCATACTATTGGGAGCTTCCAGGATCCGTAGAGAGGAAAATACTCTCATGGAAACATTAGAACACACCTGCATTCCAAGGCTATCATGGACACACAATCCAGATACAAAAGCCAGTGCTAGTGCCTTCGAGGTACGTGATTTACAGTTCCTGACGATCTGCCCTCCAGGTCTATGCATTGGGCCTACGATCACCTCGCAACTCAACCTAATCCGAGTTTGTGATTGCAGACTTCTCTCCCAAAACCATGGCTTACATGCCCTCCACGATGGAGTCTCTGGAGCCACACCACAGGACTGTGCCTGCCACCCCCAAGGAAACCGTGCCCACAAATTTGCCTAAACCTTCAAGATTAGGAGAAACCTGCAAGGCCCCAGAGCCCACCCCAATATTGGAGGCCACTCTGTACACAAAGGCACAGTCAGAAACATTCTGGTTGCCTACATATAGGCAGACACCGAAGTCAATGTTCCTGAGTCTGATGATTCAACCTGAAATTCCCCTTGGACTTCATTGGAACCCTAGATGAAGTTTTTAGGCATCTGTCCTCAGAGGCCTGTTCTGGAATACCAACTTATGATACAACATTTGGTCCGTGAGCCCCACAACAGAACATCTCCGATACCCAGAAAGAAACCATGTTCTTCGACCGGTGACAAACCATCAGGATAGACTAATCATACATGGCCCCTTAGCCACCAGCACATAGTAAGATTTCCGTGGTAACAAAACTGCATTGTGACCCAACTTTATTAGAATCCAGGCCTTGGTACTTTGCCTTAGAGCAACCAGAAAGAACCTGCCATGTTCCTTAGGTGCAATGGTCAATGTAGGTGTGCTTTCCAGTATCCACATGCGAGTACTATGCTACCCAAACTTTGCACATGGGGGGAACCTGGTGTAAACAAACCAGACCTCCCCTGTCCAGTAGAAGGAAACCTTATGTTTGGATCAACTCACAGGCCTCAGCGTGTAAACTGCTCCATGGCCTCTTGATGCCACCACTCCATTGGTCGGTCATCATAGACACAAACTCCAGTCTAAGCAAACATCTGACATGCACCCTTATCCCGGTGCTGGATGTCTTGAATAAACCACTGCACATTGGAACTGCCTTCCACTTGGCACTGAATTGAACCATAGCTTGTGTTTACAATTCCATCCTCACCTGACTGGTCCCTAAGCCCTCTTGATAGGGAAATCTGGGGCCACAACGCAGCATTCTGCCTTCCCCATCGAATGAAGAAATGCCTGGTGAGTCTGCCCTGAAAACCCATATGAGGATCAATCAGGTCGGCCCTTGAGTCAACACCGATTTATAGGCTGCCATGGCCACTAGTGCCGTGTCTGACAGAGCCTGAGCTCGACTGAGTTTCAGCCACTAAAGAGCAGGCCCCATATCTAGCATTTGGGATTGCCATGGCCAAAGTATGTCATCTCTACCCATCCTTCATATTCAGGCACCTGTCCCCAGACCTTGGCAGGGATCCCTGCCAATTAGGGAACTTGAAGCACAATAGAGAACTCTTCTTTCCCCATGGCAATAAACCTGGCTTTTGGGATGGGTGTTCTACCCTCAAAGGGGGAGCCAGTTACAACATCAATGACACCACACACACTCCTGAGGACTACCCTTGGCACAAACAGGCATTGTGACCCTCACCCTGAGCATGCTTTCAAAAAATCCCTCTCAGATTCACCACAATGATCCCTCATTGCAGGCCTGGTATGCCTGTAGGTTCAAATCATAAAACTTGGTGGGATTTTCGAGGTGCCCAGACCCAGAGACCATCTCTGGAATTTTTGTTTTGGTGCACCCTTCAGATGGAAAACAGCACTCATCCCTTCCCCAAAAATGTCACCAAATTATGAGGAGCCACCAGGATCCATAGAGAGGCAATGTCTCCCATGGACCCATGAGAACACACCTGCATTCCGAGGCCATCCTGGACACACAATCCGGAGAGAAAAGCCTGTGCTACTGCCTTCCATTCACCCTAATTACAGTTCCAGATGAGCTGCTCTCAAGGTATATGCATTGGGCCTGTGATCACCTCGCCACTCACCCTAATTCGAATTTGTGTTTGCAGACTTATCTACCAAAACCATGGCACACATGCCCTCCAGGATGGGGTCTCTGGATCCACACTGCAGGACTGTCCCTGCCATCCACAAGGAAACTGTTTCCATCACAGTTGCCCAAACTGTCTAGATTAGGAGAAACCTACAAGGCCTCTGGGCCTACCCCAATTTCGGCGGCCGCTCTGAACACAAATGCACAGTCTGAAATACCCTGATCTCCTACATCCAGGAACACAGCCAAGTCAATGGTCCTGAGTCAGAATAATGAACCTAACATGCCCCTAGGACGTCATTGGAACCATTGATTCGGTTTTCAGACATGTGTCCTCAGAGGCCTGTTCTAGAATGCGAACTTATGATACAACATGTGGTGGCTGGGCCACACAACAGAACATCTCCTGTCCCCAGAAGGAAACCGTGCCCTACAATCTGTGCAAAATCCCAGAGTAGTAGATTCCTGCACAACTACTAAGCCACCAGCACATTCTAAGATCTACCTGGTAACAAACCAGCTGTGTGGCCCATCTGCAAGAGATTCCATGTCAAATCAAGGACTTGGTACTTTGCTACAGAGACACCAGAATAAAGCTGCCATGTTCTTCAGTTGCAATGGTCAATGAAGTTGAACATTCCAGGCATCCATGCGGTAGAGCTCTGCTACCCAAACTTTCCACATGGGGGACCCTGGAGCAAATAAACCACACTCCACCTGTCCAGTAGAATGAAACCTTGCTATTTGGAGCAGCTCATGAGTCTCAACGTGAAAATCCCTACATGGCTTCTTGACGCCACCCCTCCATTTGTCAGTCATCATAGACACAAACTCCAGTGTGAGCAAATATCCGACGTCCTCCCTTACTAAGGTGCTGGATATCTCGAAAAAGCTGCTGGACACAGGAACTGCCTTCCGCTTGGCAGTGAATTGAACTGTAGCTTGTGTTTACAATTCCTTCCTCACCCGACTGGTCCCCAAGCCTTCTTGATAGCGAATTATGGACACACAACACAGCATTCTGCCTTCCCGATAGAAACAAGTGCCTGGTGAGTCTGGCCAGAAACCCCACATGAGGATCAATCTGCTCGGCCCTATATCGGAGGGACCCTGATTTATAGGTTGCCCTGGCCACTAGTGCTGTGTCTGACAGAGCCTGAGCCCAGACCTAGTGTCAGTCACCAGAGTTTGAGCCCCACATCTAGTATTTGGGAATGCCATGGCTCAAGTATTTCATCTCTACCCATCCTTGGTATTCAGGCACCTGTCCCCAGACCTTTGCTGGAATCCCTGATAATGGGGCATCCTGAAGCACAATAGAGAACTCCTCCTTCTTCATATCAGGAAACTTGGCTGTTAGGATGGGTGTTCAACCCTGAAAGGGGGAGTCATTTACAAGTCCAGTGAGACCACACAAACGCCTCAGGGATGCCCTGGAGGCAAACAGGCCTTGTGACCCTCAGCCTGAGCATGCTTTCAAACAATCCTTCTCTGTTGCACCACCATGAACCCGCATTGCAGGCCTAATATGCCCTAAGCCCAAATCCTAGCACTTGTTGTGATGTCCCAGATGCCATGAACCAGAGCCCGTCTCTGGAATCCCTGTTTTGGGGCACCCATAAGGTGGAAAACATCACTCTCCCCTTCCCCGAAAAAGCCACCAAACTATGGAGAGCCACCAGGATCCATAGAGAGGAAAAGACTCCCATGGACCCATGAGACCACACCTGCATTCCAAGGCCATCCTGGACACACAATCCAGAGAGAAAAGCCTGTGCTACTGCCTTCCAGTCTCCCTAATTATAGTTCATGACGAGCTTCCCTCAAGGTCTACGCATTGGGCCTGTGATCACCTCGCCACTCACCCTAATTTGTATTTGTGTTTGCAGACTTCTCTCCCAAAACCATGGCTCACATGCCCACCAGAATGTGATCTCTGGAGCCACACCACAGAACTCTGGCTGCCAACCCCAAGGACACTGTGCATATCAGATTTGCCCAAACCTTCCAGATTAGGAGAAACCTGTGTGGCCCCTGAGCCCCCACCAATATTGCCGGCCACTCGGGATGGAAATGCGCAGTCTGAAACACCCTTATCACCTACATCCAGGGAAATAGCCAAGTCAATGATCGTGAGATAGACGATTGAACCTAAAATGCCAGTAGGCTCTCAATGGAACCCCATTAGGTTTTTAGGCATCTGTCCTCAGGGGCCTGTTCTGAAATACCAATCTATGACACATCATATGGTCTCTGAGCCACACGACAGATCATTCCCTGTCCCCAGAAGAATACCATGCTCTTGGACCTGTGCCAAACCCTCAGGGTAGGAGAATCCTGCATGGCACCTTAGCAACCAGCACATTCTAAGTTCTCCCTGGTAACAAACAAGCATTGTGACCCATCTGCAAGAGATCCCATGTCAACTCAAGGCCTTGGCACTTTGTCCCAGAGCCACCAGAACGAATCTGCCATGTTCCTCAGCTGCAATTGTCAATGGAGGTGTGCTTTCCTGGCATCCATGCCGGAGAGCTCTTCTTCACAAACTTTCCACATGGGGAAACCTAGAGTAAACAAACCAGACTTCACCTACACTGTACAAAAAAATGTTACTTTTTGCAGCAGTTCACAGGCCTCAGCATGTGAACTCCTCCATGGCCTCTTTATACCACCCCTCCACTTGTCGGTCATCATAGACAAAAACTCTAGTGTGAGCAAGCATCTGACATCCACCCTTATTCCAGTGCTGGATATCTCGAGTAAACTGCTACAAATAGGAACTGCCTTCTGCTTGGCACTGAATTGAACCATAGCTTTTGTTTACAATTCCACCCAAAACTGACTGGTTCCCAAGCTCTCGTGATTGGGAAACCTGGAGCCACAACACAGCATTCTGCCTTCCCTATTCAATGAACAAATGCCTGGGAATCTTCCCAAGAAACTCCACATGAGGATCAATGTGCTCCGCCCTCGAATCTACTCTGATATAAAGGCTGCCATGGCCACTAGCGCTGTGTCTGACAGAGCCTGAGCCCCGACCGAGTTTTAGGCCTCATATCTAGCATTTGGGATTGCTATGGCCCAAGTACGTCATCTCCACCCATCCTTGGTATTCAGGCACCTATCTCGAGACCTTGCTGGAAACCCTGCCAATGGGGCAACCTGAAGCACAGAGGAACCTGACGGAAGAGAACTCATCCTTCCTCATGGCAGGACATTTGGCTGTTGGGTTGGGTGTCCAACTCTCTAAGAGGGAGCCAGATATATGACCAATGAGACCACTCCCACTCCTGAGGGCCGCCATGGGAGCAAACAGGCATTGTGAGACTCAGCCTGAGCAAGCTTTCAAACAATCCCTCTCAGTTGCACCATCATGATCCCGCATTGCAGGCCTCATACACCCCTAGGTGCAAATCCTAACCCTTGGTGGGAAGTCCCAGATGCCCAGAAAAAGAGCCTGTATCTGGAATCCCTGTTTTGGGGCACCCATAAGATGGAAAACAACACTCTTCCCTTCCCCAAAAAAGCCACCAAACTATGAGCTGCACAGATCCATAGAGAGGAAAAGTTTCCCATGGACCCATGAGACTATACCTGCATTCCAAGGCCATCCTGGACACACAATATAGAGAGAAAAGCCTGTGCTACTGCCTTCCAGTCACCCTAATTACTCCTGACAAGCTGCACTCCAGGTCTACTCATTGGGCCTGTGATCACCTTTCCACTAAACATAACCCACATTTGTGTTTGCAGACTTCTCTCCCAAAACCATGGCTCATATGCCCTCCAGGACAGGGTCTCTGGATCCACAACACATGACTGGGCCTGCCATCCCCAAGGAAACTGTGCCCGTCAAACCTGCTCAAACCTTCCAGTTTAGGAGAAACACGCAAGAGCCCTGAGCCCGACCCAATATTGTCGGCAGCACTGGACACAAATGCCAGTCTGAAACGCCCTGATCACCTACATCCAAGCAGACAGCCATTTCAATGTTCCTGGGTCAGAAGATTGTACCTGACATGCTCCTAGGACGTCATTGGAACACTAGATTAGGTTTTCAGGCATCTGTCCTCAGGGTCCTGTTCTGAAATACCAACTTAGGATACAACATGTGGTCCCTGAGCCACACAATAGAATATCTCCTGTCCCCAGTAGGAAAATATGCCCTTCGACCTGTGCCAAACCCTCAAGATTGGAGAATCCTGCACAGCACCTTAGACACCAGCACAAACTCTAGTTTGTGCGTTGACCCATACCACAAGCTTTCCATCTGCTGGACAGTCGAGTCCTGTTGAATGGCTCCAGGATGTCCCATACGGAAAGACTGGAGAGCAGGATTCGAAGGATGGATGCCTGTACAGCATACCTCACATTCCCATTGGCTCTTTGTGACAAGACATGTTTGAACTACTGGCTCTGGGGCGAGCTAACTAGGGGGCTGAATTGAAATGGACTCTCCTGCGGATGGGTCATATTGTGGGTTTGTGTGCATGGAGTCCTTGGAATATTTTGGCAGCTCAGGGGCCATGAAGTATTCGCCTAACCGAAGGGTGTAATATTGCTCCAATTAAAAAGAGATCCCTATGTCGAGATGAGACAGGTTCTCTTTGGTGCCTCAGAAAAGCCCCAGATACTGGTCTTCAAACCAGTTCTCTGAGTAGAGACACCTGGAAACCAAAGCTAGGGTTCAGATTAGAGCCTAGATGCCTGTCCGTTTCAATCTTCTGTCTCTGGGGACACTGTCTGAGTATCTAAGTGGAGATAGTTGCTCAGCTGGTGTCAGAGTGCCCCTCTTAGTCCATGGCCGAGGCATGGCCTTGGAGACCTTATTGGATTCTCCTAATCTCTAGGGTTGTGGCCAATGGATTGGGTACAGTTTTCTTGGAGAGGACTGGCACAGTCCTTCAGTGTGTCTCCATAGGCCCTAGCCTGGAGGGTGTGTGGGTCCGGGCTGTGGGCACAGAAGTCTGAAAACACAAACTCGGCTTGGGTGTGGAGCCGAGAGCATGGCAGGATGGACCCACAGACCGTGAGAGGAGATCCTCAGCTTATGAAAGAAGGGCAAATGGGAGGCAGTCACGCAAGCTTTTGTCTTTGGATGTTTTGTCTCCCATAGCCGTGGAATGTAGGGGTGACCTCAGGGGCTATGGAAGAGTCTCCCTCTCTGAGGAGTTGGTCCAGCTCTTAAGATTTTGGGGACATTTTGTGGGAAGGGTGGAGTCCTGCTGTCTGGCTCAGGTGTTCTTCCAGGAGAGGGACTCCAGATCACAGTCCTGGGTTCGAGCAAATGGAATACTCGAGCTCTTGTGAAGATTGGGATCATAGGGGCTTGGCAAGCCCCATATGCGGGCTCTTGGTCGAGGCCCTGAGAGACCTTACTTCGACATGGGGCCCATGCTGATGGTCCCAATGCGAGTTTGTACCCAAGGAGGCACTCAAGTTTAGGCTTGGCCTCAGGGGCCATGAAGGTTTCTCCTACACTGAAGGTATGACTCCATGCCAACAGCAAGCTTTCCAGCCATGGGGAAGGAGAAGATCTGATTTGTGCTTCAGTTACCCACGTTTGCCAGGATTTGATATAATATCTAGGGTCAGATGTCTGAAAACCCAGGTTGGGAAGAGATGACGGCATAAGGCCATGGCTTGTCTGATGTGCTTAGTGTGCAGCCAGCTGTTTCCTTGTCTGTCGGGACGTCAGGCTGTGTCAGACAGAGCATTACTGACCAGGGTAGCTTTTCCAGTTAGGGTGCGGTCGAGGCCAGAGCAGGTTGGTTCTCATTTGTGGTTTCTGGAGAGCCCCATAGGGCAACGTTTTTCTTCTGGTGGGCAGGCAGAAAACTGTGTTGTGGTTCTGGAATTCCCAGTCTGGAGGGCTTGTTTGCCAGGAGTGTGAAGAGGGAAGTCTGAAAACACAAGCTAGCGTTAGGTTTGGGGCCGAGGGCATGGCAGGCCCACTCTGCAGAGACTGAATCAAGATCTCCTGCATCTGAGGTCAGGGCGAGTATCAGACGTTGCCTCAGGTTGGAGTTTGTGTCCATTATGGCCCCTTCCTGAAGGGGGTGGGGGCGTCATGAGGCCAGGGAGGTTTCCCAACGCTGGGAGTTATGAGCTGCCCCAAACATCAAGGTTTCCTCTGTAGGACAGTCGAGTACTATGAGATGGTTCTAGGATGACCCCTACAGAAAGACTCGAGAGAAGGGGTCTAAGCATGAATGTCTGCAAATGCCACCTCACATTCCCACTGGCTGCTTGGGGCAAGGCAGGCTCAATCTGCAGGCTCTTGGGCGGGTTTCTCAGAGGGCTGAGTTGAAATGGACTCTCCTGAGGATGAGTCATACTGTGGGTTGGTGGCCATGGAGACCTTGGAATGTGGCGGTGGCTCAGGGACTCTGCAGGTTTCTCCAAACCGAAGGGTTTGACACAGCTCCAACAATGAAGCTTCCCATGTGGAGACGATAGTTGTTCTGTTTGGTGTCTCAGGAAAGCCCCAGATGCTGGTCTTCAAACCCAGGCCTCTGAGGAGTGACACCTGGAAACCAAAGCAAGAGTTCAGATTAGGGCCCAGGGGCCTGTCTGGTTCAATCTACTGTCTCTGCCGACATCTGTCTGTGTTTCTGCATGGAGGTAGTTGCTCAGCTTGTGTCAGGATGCCTTTGTCCAGAGTGGCTTATAGTAGTGGGATGTCCTCGGGGGCCTTGATGTTTCTCCTATTCTGTGGGGTTATGGGCAATGGAATGGGCATAGTCTCCTTGGAGAGAGCAGGACAGTCCTGTGGTGTGGCTCCAGAGGCCCCAGCCTGGCGGCTGTGTGGGCCAGGGCTGTGGGGACAGACATCCAAAAACACAAACTCGGCTGAGGTTTGGGACTGAGGTTATGGCAGGAGTGATCTACAGTCCGTGAGGGGAGCTCATTGTGATTAGAAAGTAAGGCGAGTGAGAGGCGGTCGTTCAGGCTTATGTCTCTGGATGTTGTATTCATGATGGTCATTTAATGTAAGCATGGTCTCATGGGCCATGGAAGTCTCCCTCTCTGGTGATTTGTCCGGCTCCCAAGAGATTGGGGTCATTTTGTGGGAAGGGAGGAGTCCTGTTTTCTGCCTCATGTGTCCCCACAATAGAGGGATTCTAGAGCAGAGCACTGGGTACAGACAACTGGAATACCCACCCTCTGGTTAGGCCTGGGGTCCTATGGGCATGGCAAGCCCATATGCAGATTCTTGGTCCAGCCACTGACAGACGTTACTTGAATAGTGGACTCATGCTGAGGGTCACAATGTGTGTTTGTGCCCAAGGTGGTCCTCAATATTGGGCGGGACCTCATTGAGCTTGCAGGTTTCTCCTACAGTGAACCTTGGACATGCCAACCTCAAGGTTTCTTGCCATGGGGAAGGAGGAGTTTTGATTTCTGCATCACGTTCACCTCTGGGCACTAATTGGAGATAAGGTCTAGGTTCTGAAGCCTGAAAACCGAGGTTTGGAAGAGATGACGACCTAAGGCCATGGCGGGTCCGATGTGTTCAGTTTGGGGCCAGCTTTCTAGGTGTCGTTCAGGAGGTCTGCACTCAGGCTGTGCCAGACAGGGCATTCGTGCCCAGATACGCTGTATAATTGGGGTACAGTTGAGTGGCATGCAGAAGATAATTATTTGGGGTTTCTCCGTAGCCCCATAAGGCAAAGTCTTTCTTCTGGAGGGCAGGCAGAGTGCTGCATTCTGGCTCCGGAACTGCCAAACTGGAGGCCTTGCGGCCAGGAATGCAAGGATGTAAGTCTGAGAACTGAAGCTTTGCTTTGGTTTCAGGGCGAGGAAATGGCAGGCACACTCTGCAGAGCTGAATTTAGATTTCATGCATTTGAGGTCAGGGCGAGGTTCATATATTGGCTCAGGTTGGAGTTTCTGTCCATGATGACCCCTTCATGAAGGGGTGTCATCACACCGCCATTGGTGTTTTCCCATGATGGCAGTAGTGAGATGCTCCAAACCACAAGGATTTTCTGCGGGTCAGTTGAAACCTGTTGGATGGCTCCAGGGCATCCCATATGGAACAATTGCAGAGCAGGGTTGTAAGGATGGATGCCTGGGCATCCGGCCTTGCATTCCAATTGTCTCCTAGCGAAACGACACGTTTGATTGCTGCCTATGATGTAGCAGCCGAGGGGGCTGAGTTGAAATGCATTCTCCTGAGGATCGGTCATAATGTGGGATTGTGTCCATGGAGACCTTGGAATGGGGCAGTGGCACCAGGGCTCTGAAGGATGCTCCTAACCAGAGGTTTTGACACAGCTCCAAGAAGCATTTTTCCCATGGGGAAACAAGATTTGTTCTCATTGGTGCTTCAGTAACCCCCAATATGCTGGTATTGGAAACCAGAACTCTGAGGAGAGATGCCTGGAAACCAAGGCAATGGATCTGATTAGGGCCTGGGGCCTGTCTGGTTTAATCTTCTTCTCTCGGTTCATCTGTCTATGGGATTGAGTGGAGGTAGTTCCTCAGCTGGTGTCAGATTGCCCCTATTTGTCCTGGGCAGTCTACACTATTGGGATGGCCACTTAGACTTTGGAGGTTTCTCCTAATTTGCAAGTTTGTGGCCAATGAAATGGGCAGAATTCCTTTGGGGAGGGAAGGCACAATCCTGAGGTGTGGCTCTAGGGGCTCAAGCATGGAGGGTGTGTGGGTCAGAGCTGTGGGGACAGAAGTCTGAAAACAGAAACTCGTCTTAGGTTTGGGGACATAGGTATGGGAGGCCCGATCTACAGACCTTGAGCAGAACTCTTCAGGATATGAACAAAGAGTGAGTGTGAGGCACTTGCTCAGGCTTTTGACTCTGGATTTTGTGTCACTGATGGCCGTGGAATGTAGGGGCGTCCTCATGGACCATGGGTGAGACTTCCTCTATGGGGATTTGGATGATCCCAATATTTTGGGGTCATTCCGTGGGATGGGAGGAGTCCATTCTGTTTTTTTTTTTTTTTTTTTTTACCTCAGGTGTGCCACTAAAGAGGGATTCCAGAGCAGAACCCTGGGAAGGGGCGACTGGACAACCCGAACTCTGTATAAGATTGGGGGCCTAAGGGCATGGCAATCCCCATATGGGGTACCTTGGTCCAGCCACTGAGAGGTCTTACTTGAGTACAGTGCTCACACTGAGGGTCACAATGCATGTTTGTGCCCAATGTAGGCATCAAGCATGGGCGGGGACTCATGGGCCATGCTTGATTCTCCTACACTGAACTTTGGACAACATACAAACCACAAGGTTTCTTTCCATGGGGAAGGAGGAATTCTGATTTCTGCATCATGTTCACCCCTGGGCAGTGACTGGAGATAAGATCTAAGTTCTGAATCCAGAAAATCGAGGTTGGGATGAGATGATAACCTAAGGTCATGGAGGGTCCGATGTGCTCAGTGTGCGGTCAGCTTTCTGGGTGTTGTTCAGGAGGTATGAATTCAGGCTGTGTCAGACAATGCATTAGTGCCCAGGTTAGAATGTATAATTTGGGTACAGTTGAGTTCCATGTAGGTTCATCCTCATTTATTGTGTCAGGGAAGCTCACTGGGGCAACATTTTTCTTCTGGTGGGCAGGCAGAGTGCAGCATTGTGGGTCCAGAATTGCCAAACTTGAGGGCGTCGGGACCAGGAGTGTGAGGACGTAAGTCTGAGATTATAAGCTAAACTTAAGTTTCAGGGCGAGGGCACGGCAGGCACCCTCTGCAGATCCGAATCAAAATCTCATTCATCTGAAGTCAGGACGAGGATCAGACTTAGGCGCAGGTTGGAGTTTCTGTCCATGATGGCCCCTTCATCAAAGGGGTGGAATCTCGAGGCCATGGAGGTTTTCCCACGTTGGGAGTTGTGGGATGCTCCAAACTGCAAGGATTCCTTCTGCGGGAAAATTGAGACCTGTTGGATGGCTCCAGGACATCCCATATGGAATGACTCCAGAGCCGGGTTCTAAGGATGGATGCCTGAGCAGACTGCCTCTTACACCAATTGTCTCCCTGCCACAAGACAGGTACGATCTGATGGCTATGCCGGAGCAATCGTGGGAGCTGAGTTGAAATGGACTCTCCTGAAGATGGGTCTTAATGTGTGTTTGTGTCCATGAGGACGTTGGAATGGGGTGGTGGCCCCAGGGCTCTAAAGGATTCTAACCGGAGATTTTGAAACAACTCGAAAGAGCAAGTTTTCCATGTGGAGACAAGATTTGTTCTAATTGGTGCCTCAGGAAACCCACATATGCTGGTTTTAGAAGCAGGCCTCTGAGGAGAGATACATAGAAACCACAGCAATGCATCCAATTAGGTCCTAGGAACCTCTCTGGTTCAATCTTCTTCTCTGTCGACATTTGTCTATTTTTTGAAATGGAGGTAGTTGCTCAGCTGGTGTCAGACCGCTCCTGTTTGTCCGGGCGGCCTACACTATAGGGATGGCCTCGGGGACTTTGGAGGTTTCTCCTAAATTGTATGATTATGGACAATGCCATGGGCAGAATTCCTGTGGAGTGGGCAGGCACAGACCTGATGTGTGGCTCCAAGGGCCCAGCCTTGAGGGTGTGTGGGCAAGGACTGTGGGGACAGATGTCTGAAAACACAAACTCAGCTTAGCTTTGGGGACGTAGGTATGGCAGGTCCTATTTACAGACTATGAGGAGAACTTTTTGGGATATAAATAAAGGGTGAAAGTGTGACACTTGTCAGGCTTTTGCCCCTGGATTTTGTGTCAATGATGGCTGTGGAATGTCAAGGAGTCCTCATGGGCCATGGAAGAGTCTTTCTCTCTGTGGATTTGGCCAGATCCCAATTGTTTTGGGTTAATCTGTGGGATTCAGTTTTGTTAACTAAGGTGTCCCACCAAAAGAGGGATTCCAGAGCAGAGCCCTGGACAAGAAATCTAACTAAAAATACGGGCCTAGGGGCATGGCAAGCCCAATATGCCTTCTAATGGTCCAGCCACTGAGAGGCCTTCATTGAGGACAGAACTCATGCTGAGGGTCACAATGCGTGTTTATGCCCTCATGGTACTCAAGCATGGGTGGGGACTCATGGTGCATGCTTGTTTCTCCTACACTGAATGATAGTCAACATGTCAACCACATGAGTTCTTGCCATGGGGAAGTATTAATTCTGATTTCTGCATGTCATTCACCCCTGGGCAGTGATTGGAGATAAGGTCTACGTTGTGAAGTCTGAAAACCGAGGTTGGGAAGAGATGACGACCTAAGACCATGTTGGGTCCGATATGCTCAGCGTGGAGCCAGCTGTCTGGGTGTTGGTCGGGAGGTCCAAGCTTGGGCTGTGTCAGACAGGGCCTTAGTGCCCAGGGTAGATTGTATAATTGGGGTACAACTGAGTGCCGTGCAGGTTGATCTTTATTTGGCATTTCTGGGTAGCCCCAAGGGCAATGTTTTTCTTCTGGAGAACAGGCAGAGTGCTGCATTGTGGCTCCGGAATTTCCAAAGTGGATGCCTTGTGGACGGGGAGTGTGAGGACGGAAGTCTGAGAACACATGTTAGGCGTAGGTTCTGGGCGAGGGCACGGCAGGCACCCTCTGAAGATCTGAATCGGGATATCATGAATCTGAAGTCAGGGCGAGGTTCAAACCTAGGCTTAGGTTTGAATTTCTGTCCATTCTGGCCACTTTATGAAGGGGACAGCATCTCCAGTCCATGGAGGTTTACCCACAATGGAAGTTGTGAGATGCTCCAAACAACAAAGATTCCTTCTGATCAACAATTGAGACCTTTTGTATCACTCCAGTACATACCATACAGAATGACACCAGAGCAGGGATCTAAGGATGGATGCATGGGAAGCCCGCCTCACATTGCAGTTGTCTCCTAGAAAATAGACAGGTTTGATATGCTGGCTCTGTCAGAGCAACCAAGGGGGCTGAGTTGAAATGGACTCTCCTGAGGATGGATGCTAATGTGGGTTTGTGTCCATGGAGACCTTGGAATGGGGCATTGGTGCATGGGCCCTGAAGGATTCTCCTAACCGGAGGTTTTGAGACATCTCCAAAGGACAAGTTTCCCATGTGGAGACGAGATTTGTTCTGATTGGTGCCTCAGGAAACCCCCATATACTGTTATTGGAATATAGGCCTCTGAAGAGAAATAACTGGAAACCAAAGCAATGGCTCCATTTAGAGCCTAGGGGCCTGTCCGGTTGAATCTTCTTCTCTGTGTACATCCATCTAAGGTATTAGTGGAGTTAGATGCTCAGCTGGTGTCAGATGGCCCTTGTTTGTCCCAGGCGGCCTACACTATTGTGAAGGCCTTGGGGACTTTGGAGGTTTCTCCTAATTTTATGATTATGGACAATGGAATGGGCAGAATTCCCGTGGAGAGGGAAGGCACAGTTTTGATGTGGCTCCAGGGGCCCCAGCCTGCAGGGTGTGTGCACCAGGACTGTGGAGACAGAAGTCTAAAACACAAACTCAGTTTAGGTTTAGGGACGTAGGTATGGCAGGCCCGATCTACAGACCGTGAGGAGAATTCTTCCGGATATGAAGAAAGAGAGATTGTGAGGCACTTGTTCAGGCTTTTGTTTCTGGATTTTGTGTCAACGATGGGCGTGGAATGTCGGGGAGGCCTCATGGGCCATGGACGAGTCTTCCGCTCTGTGGATTTGGCCCGATTCCAATTGTTTTGGGTCAAACTGTGGGATGGGAGGAGTCCTTTCAGTTTTGTTACCTCAGGTGTCCCACCAAAAGAGGGATTCCAAAGCCGAGCCCTGGGGAGGGGAGACTGGACAACCAGAAATCTGGTTAAAAATTGGGGCCTAGGGGCATGACAAGCCCAATATGCTGTCTTTTGGTCCAGCCGCTGAGAGGCCGTACTTGAGAACTGGGCTCACGTTGAGGGTCACAATGCATGTTTGTGACCGACTTGGTCCTCAAGCATCTGCAGGGCCTCATGGGCCACACTGGTTTCAACTACACTTTACGTTGGACAAAATGCCAACCACAAGGTTTCTTGCCATGGGGAAGGAGTTCTGATTCCTGCATCATGTTCAACCCTGGGTGGTGACTGGAGATAAGGTTTAGGATCTGAAGCCTGAAAACCGAGGTTGGAAAGAGATGATGACCTAAGGCCATGGCGGGTCTGATGTGCTCAGTGTGTGGCTAGCTGGGTGGGTGCGAGCCAGGAGGTTCAGTCTCAGGCTGTGCCAGAAAGGGCAGTAGTGCCCAGGGCAGCCTGTATAATTGGGGTCCAGTCAAGTGGCATGCAAGTTGATCCTCATTTGGGGAATCTGGGTAGCCCCAGAGGGCAAAGTTTTTCTTCCGGAAAGCAGGCAGAGTGCTGCCTTGTAGTTCTGGAATTGCCAAACTGGAGGGCTTGTGGGCCAGGAATGTGAGGATGGAAGTTGAGAACACAAACTAGACTTACGTTTCTGGGCAAGGGCACGGCAGGCACACTCTGCAGAGCTGAATCAAGATGTCCTGCATCTGAAGTCAGGGCGAGGATCAGACGATCGATCAGGTTGGAGCTTCTGTCCCTGATGGCCCCTTCATGAAGCACAGGGGGCGGGATCACGAGGCCATGGAGGTTTGCCCACGATGGGAGTTGTGAGATGCTCCAAACAGTAAAGATTCTTCTGCGGGACTATTGAGACCTGTTGGTTGGCTCCAGGACTTCCCATACAGCATAATTCTGAGAATGGTTCTAAGTATGGATGTCTGGGAAGCCTGCCTCTCATTCCAATCATCTCCTAGCGACAAGACGGGTTAGATCTGCTGGATCAGGGGGATCAACTGAGGGGGCTGAGTTGAAATGGACTCTCCTGTGGATGTGTCCTAATGTGGGTGTGTCTCCATGGAGACCTTGGAATGAGGCGCTGGCACCGGGAACCTGAAATGTCCTTCTAACCAGAGGCTTTGAGAGAGCTCCAACATGCAAGTTTCCCATGTGTAAACGAGATTTGTTCTGATGGGTGCCTCAGGAAAAGCCCTCAGCTGGTATTGGAAACCAGGCTTTTGAAGAGACATGCCTGTAAACCAAAGCTATGGATCCCATTATGGCCTGGGGTCCTGTCTGGTCAATCTTCTTCTCTGGGGACATCCATCTATGGTATGAGTGGAGGTAGATGCTCAGCTGGTGTCAGACGGCCCTTTTTTGTCCCGGACAACCTACACCATTGGTATGGCCTCAGGTAATTTGGAGGTTTCTCCTAATTTGTATAGTTTTGGATAATGGAATGGGCAGAATTCCCATGGATTGGTAAGGCACAGTCCTAATGTGTGGTTCCAGGGGCCCAGCCTGGAGGGTGTGTGGCCCAGGACTTTGAGGACAGAACTCAAAAAACACAAACTCAGCTTAGGTTTGGGGACGTAGGTATGGCACGGTCGAACTACAAATCATGAGAAGAACTCTTCAGGATATGAAGAAAGAGCGAGTCTGAGGCGCTTGCTTAGGCTTTTGTCTCTGGATTTTGTATCAGCGATGGCCGAGGAATGTCGGGGAGGCCTCATGAGCCATGGACGAATCTTCCTCTCTGTGGATTTGGCCCTATCCCAATTCTTTTTCTTGAATCTGTGGAATGGGAGGACTCCTTTAAGGTTTGTTACCTGAGGTGTCCCACCAAAAGAGGAATTCCAAAGCAGAGCCCTGGGCAAGAGTGAAGGGACAACCCGAACTTGGTTAAAAATTGGGGTCTAGGGGCATGGCAAGCCCAATATGCTCTTTCTTCATGCAGCCACTGAGAGGCCTTGCCTGAGGACCGGGCTCAGGCTGAGGGTCACAATGTGTGTTTGAGACCAATGTGGCCCTCAAGCGTGGGCTGGGTCTCATGTGCCACACTGGTTTCAACTACACTGAAAGTGGGACAACATGCCAACCACGAGGTTTCTTGCCAAGGGAACGAGTTCGGATTTCTGCAACATTTTCAAACCTGGGCAGTGATTGGAGATAAGTTCAAGGTTCTGAAGCCTGAAAACCGAGGTTGGGTAGAGATGACGACCTATGGCCATGGCGGGTCCGATGTGCTCAGTGTGTGGCCAGCTGTCTGGGTGGGGCCAGGAGTTCCAGGCTCAGGCTGTGTCAGAATGGGCAATTGTGCCCACTTCAGCCTATATATTTGGTGTACAGCCAAATGGCGTGCAGGTTGATCTTCATTTGGGGTTTCTGGGTAGCCCCAGAGGGCAATGTTCTTCTTCCAGGGAGCAGGCAGAGTGCCGCATTGTACTTCTGGATTGCCAAACTGGAGGGCTTATGGGCCGGTAGTCTGAGGACGGAACTCCGAGAACACAAGCAAGGCTTAGGTTTTATGTGTGAGGACATGGCAGACCTGAATCGAGAACTCTTGCACCTGAAGTCAGGTTGAGCATCAGACGATGCCTCAGGTTTGACTTTCTGTCCCTGATGGCCCCTTCATAAAGGGGGGGAATCACGAGGCCGTGGGGGTTTTCCCACCATGGGAGTTGTGAGAAGCTCCAAACTGCAAAGATTCTACTGTGGGACAATTGAGACCAGTTGGTTGGCTCCAGGCCAACGATTCTGAGCAGGGTTCTAAGGATGGAAGGCTGGGTAGCCCACCTCGCATTCCAATATTCTCCTAGCTACAAGATAGGCTAGATCTGTTGGATCTCGGGGAGCAACCGAGGAGGCTGAGTTTAAATGGACTCTCCTGTGGATGGGTCCTAATATGTTTTTGTGTCTATGGAGACTGTGGCATTAAGCGGTGCCACTAGGGCCCTGAAGGCTTCTCCTAAACAGAGGTTTGACACAGGTCCACCATGCAAGTTTCCCATGTGTAGAGGAGATTTGTTCTGATGGGTGAGTCAAGAAACAGCCATATTCTGGTATTGAAATCCAGGCCTCTGAGGAGAGATGCCTGGAAAACAAAGCAATGAATCCGATTAGTGCCTAGGGGCCTGTTGGTTTCTTTTTATCTCGGGCGACATCTATCTATGGGTCAGAGTGCAGGTAGGTGCTCAGATGAACTCAGATTGCCCGTGTTTGTCCTTGGAAGCCAACACTATGGGATGGCCTCAGGGAATTTAAAGGTTTATACTTTTAGTTGCGTTGTCGCCATTGGAATGGGCTCACACAATTCCCTTGCGAGGGCAAGAACAGTCCTCAGGTTTGGCTTCAGGGGCCTGAGCCTATAGGGTGTGTAGGCCAGGGCTGTTTGGACAGTTGTCTGAAAACACAAACTCGACTTCTATTTCGGGTCATAGGTAGAGCAGGACTGATCTACAGACCATGAGGAGAACATTTTGGTATATGAAAAAAGGGCGAGTGTGAGGCTATTGCTCATGTTTTTGTCTCTGCATATCATGTCACTCATGGTCGTGAAATTTCCGGGTGACTTCATGGGAAATGGACGAGTCTTACTCTCTGGAGATTTGGCCCCTTCCAAAGAGGTTGGGGTCATTCTGTGGGATGGAAGAAGTCGGTTTTTTTTGTTGTTGTTGCTTTGTTTTGTTTCATTTTTTAACCTCCGTTGTCCCACCACATGAGGAATTCCAGAGTAGAGCTCTGGGGAGGGGTGACTGAACAACCAGAAATCTGCTTAAAAATTGGGGCCTAGGGCTATGTCAAGCCCATTATGACATCTAGTGATCCAGGCTCTGAGAGGACTTACTAGAGGACAGGACTCACCCTGAGGGTCACAATGCATATTTATGCCCTCGTCGCACTCAAGAATAGGCGGGCCTCAGGGTGAATGCTAGTTTCTCCTACAATGAACGTTGGACAACATGCCAACCACAAGGTTTCTTGCCATGTGTAAGGAGAAGTTCTGATTTCTGCATCACACTCACCCCCAGGCAGAGATAAAGTCTAGTTTCTGAGGCCTGAAAACTGAGGTAGGGAAGAGATGAGGACCTAAGGCCATGGCGAGTCTGATGTGCTCAGTGTGCGGTCAGCTGTCTGGGTGTTGGTCAGGAAGTCCGGGCTCAGGTTGTGTCAGACAGTGCATTAGTGCCCAGGTTAGACTATATAATTCGGGCAAAGTCGAGTACCGTGTAGGTTTATCTTCATATAAGGTGCCTTGGCAGCTCTTTAGGCAATATTTTTTTTCCAGAAAGCAGGCCATGTGCTTAATTGTGGGACCGGATTTACCAATCATGAGGGCTTTGAGGCCAGGAGAGTGAGGTCGGAATTCTGAGAACAAAAGCTATACTTGGGCTCAGGGCAAGGGCACGGCAGGTACCCCCTGCAGATCTGAACCAATATCTCATCCATTTCAAGTCAGGGAGAGAATTAGACTTTGGCTTAGGTTGGAGTTTCTGTGCCTGACGGCTCCTTCATGAAGGGAGCGGAATCTCGTGTCCATGGAGTTTTTCCCACGTGGGAGTTGTGGGTTGCCCCCTTCAAGAATTCCTTCTGAGGGACAATTGAGACCTTTGGGCAGCTCCAGGACATCCCATATGGAGTGACTCCATAGCACCGTTCGAGGGAGGATGCCTGGGAAGCCAGCCTCGCATTCCAATTGTCTCCTAGCAACAAGTCAGTTTAGATCTGATGGCTCTGCGGGAGCAACCGGGGTGACTGACTTGAAATGGACTTTCCTCAGGATGGGCCCTAATGTGTCTTTTTGTCCATGGGGCCTTGGAATGGGGCCGTGGCACCGGGACCCTGAAGTATTCTCCTAAGCTTTTGACAGAGCTCGATGTACATGTTTCCTTGTGGAAACGAGATTTGTTCTGATTGCTACCTCAGGAAAACACCTATGCTGGTATTGGAATCCAGGCTTTTGAGGAGACATGCCTCTCACCAAAGCAATGGATCCGATTGGCCAGGGTCCTGTCTGGTTCAATCTTCTTCTCTGGGGACATCCATCTATGGTATGAGTGGAGGTTGATGCTCAGCTGCTATCAGACCGCGCTTGTATGTCACGGGCGACATGCCCTATTGGGATGGCCTCAGGGATTTGGAGGGTTCTCCTAATTTTACGGTTTTGGACAATGGAATGGGCAGAGTTCCCATGGATTGGGTAGGCACAGTCCTTATGTGTGGCCCCAGGGACCGCAGCCTGGAGGGTGTGTGGCCCAGGACTTTGAGGACAGAAGTCTGAAAACATAAACTCAGCTTAGGTTTGGGGACGTAGGTATGGCAGGCCCGATCTATAAACCATGAGAAGAACTCTTCAGGATATGAAGAAAGAGCGAGTCTGAGGTGCTTGTTCAGTCTTTTGTCTCTAGATTCGGTATCAGCGATGGCCGTGGATTGTCTGGGAAACCTCATGGGCCATGGACGAATCTTCCTCTCTGTGGAATTGGACCGATCCCAATTCTTTTTCGTCAATCTGTGGAATGGGAGGTCTCCTTTCAGGTTGGTTACCTTAGGTGTCCCGCCAAAAGAGGAATTCCAAAGAAGAGCCCTGGGGAAAAGCGAAGGGACAACCCGAAATATGGGTAAAATTTGGGGCCTAGGGGCATGGCAAGCCCAATATGCTGTCTCTTCATCCAGCCACTGAGAGGCCTTACCTGAGGACTGGGATCAGGCTGATGGTCACAATGTGTGTTTGTGACCAATGTGGCCCATAAACATGGGCGGGGCCTCATGGGCCACACTGGTTTCAACTACAATGAACATTGGAAAACATGCCAACCACATGGTTTCTAGCCACGGGGAAGGAGTTGTGATTTCTGCATCACTTACAAGCCTGGGCAGTGATTGGAGATAAGGTCTAGGTTCTGAGACTTGACAACCGAGGTTGGGAAGAGATGACGACCTAAGGACATGGCTCGTCCGGCGTGCTCAGTGTTTGACCAGCTTTCTGGGTGGGGCCAGGAAGTCCAGGCTCAGGCTGTGTCAGAATGGGCAATAGTGCCTAGGTCATCCTATATATTTGGGGTACAGTCGAATGGCATGCAGGTTGATCCTCCTTTGGAGTTTCTGGGTAGCCCCACAGGGCTATGTTTTTCTTCCTGAAGGCTGGCAGAGTGCTGCATTATAGTTCTGGTTTGCAAACTGGAGGGCTTGTGGGCCAGTAGTCTGAAGACGGAAATCTGAGAACACAAGCTAGGCTTAGGTTTCTGGGTGAGGACAAGGCAGGAACAATCTACAGAACTGAATCGAGATCTCGTGCTTCTAAAGTCAGGGTGAGCATCAGAAGATCGCTCAGGTTGGTGTTTCTGTCCCTGATGGCCCCTTCATGAAGGGGCGGGGTCTCGAGTTCGTGGGGGTTTTCCCACGATGTTAGTTGTGAGAAGGTCCAAACTGCAAAGATTCTTGTGCAGGACAATTGAGACATGTTGGTTGGCTCCAGGGCAACGATTCCGAGCAGGGTTCTAAGGATGGATTCCTGGGTAGCCCACCTTGCATTCCAATTGTGTCCTAGCAACAAGACAGGTTATATCTGCTGGATCTGGGCGAGCAATCTGGATCTGGGTTGAAATGGACTCTCCTGTGGATGGATCCTAATATGTTTTTGTGTCTATGGAGACCTTGGAATGAAGGGGTGGCACTGGGGTCCTGAAGGGTTTTTTCAAACAGAGGCTTTGACACAGCTCCAACGTGCAAGTTTCCCATATGTAGATGAGATTTGTTCTGACGGATGAGTCAGGAAACAGCCATATGCTGGTATTGAAATCCAGGCCTCTGAGGAGAGATGACTGGATACCACAGCTATGGATCCGAATAGGGCCTAGGGGCCTGTTCGTACATTTTTACCTCTGGGGACATCAGTCTATGCGTCTGAGAGCATGTAGGTGCTCAGATGGGCTCAGATTGCCCCTGTTTGTCCTGGGAAGCCACCACTATTGGGATGGCCTCAGGGAGTTTGCAGGTTTATCCTATTAGTAGGTTGTGGCCATTGGAATGGGCACATACAATTCCCTTGTAGAGGGCAAGTACAATCCTCAGGTTTGGCTCCAGGGGCCTGAGCCTGTAGGGTGTGTAGGCAGAGCTGTTTGGACAGTCTGAAAACACAAACGCGGCTTATGTTTCAGGTCATAGGTATGGCAGGATTGATCTACAGACCATGAGGAGAACTCTTCGGGATATGAATAAGGGGCGAGTGTGAGGCTCGTGCTCAAGTTTTTGTCTCTGGATATCGTGTCACTCATGGTCGTGAAATTTCCTGGTGACTTCATGGGAAATGGACGAGTCTTACACTCTGGGGGTTTGGCCCGGTACAAGGAGTTTTGGGTCAGTCTGGGGATGGAAGAAGTCCGTTTTTTTGTTGTTGTTGATTTGCCTTGTTTTGTTTTTTAACCTCAGGTGTCCCACCAAATGGGGGATTCCAGAGTAGAGCCCTGGGGAGGGCCGACCGGACAACAAGAAATGTGGTTAAAAATTGTGGCCTAGGGACATGTCAAGCACATTATGACATCTAATGGTCGAGCCACTGAGAGGACTTACTAGAGCACAGGACTCACGCTGAGGGTCACAATGCGTGTTTATGCCCACTTCGCAAACAAGAATGGGCAGGGCCTCATGGTGAATCCTGGTTTCTCGTACACTGAACGTTGGACAACATGCCAACCATAAGGTTTCTTGCCATGGGTAAGGAAGAGTTCTGATTTCTGCATCACAGGCACCACTGGGCAGTGATTGGAGATAAGGTCTAGGTTCTGAAGCCTAAAAACTGAGGTAGGGAAGAGATGATGACCTAAGGCCATGGCGGGTCTGATGTGCTCAGTGTGCGGTCAGCTGTCTGGGTGTTGGTCAGGAGATCCGGGCTCAGGTTGTGTCAGAGAGTGCATTAGTGCCCAGTTTAGACTATATACTTTGGGTACAGTGGAGTGCCATGTAGATTTATCCTCATATAAGTTTTCTGGGCAGCTCATTAGGCAAAATTTGTTTTCTAGAGGGCAGGCAGAGTGCTTAATTGTCGGTCCGGAATTTTAAACTTGAGGGATTCGTGTCCAGGAGTGTGAGGACGGAAGTCTGAGAACACAAGCTAGACTTGGGTTTCAGGGTGAGGACACGGCAGGTACCACTGTAGATCTGAACCTATATCTCATGCATCTGAAGTCAGGGCGAGGATCAGACGTTGGCTCAGGTTGGAGTTTCTGTGCATGACGGACCCTTCATGAAGGGAGCGGAATCTCAAGGCCATGGAGTTTTTCCCACGTTGGGAGTTGTGGGATGCCCACTTCAAGGATTCCTTCTGCGGGACAATTGAGACCTGTTGGGCAGCTTCAGGACATCCCATATGGAATGACTCCAGGGCACTGTTCGAGGTTGGATGCCTGGGAAGCCGGCCTCACATTCCAATTGTCTCCCAGCAACAAGACAGTTTAGATCTGATGGCTCTGCGGGAGAAACCGGGGTGGCTGACTTGAAATGGACTTTCCTGAGGATGGGTCCTAATGTGTGTTTGTGTCCATGAGGGCCTTAAAATGGGGCGGTGGCACCGAGACCCTGAAGTATTCTCCTAAGCTTTTGACATAGCTCGATGCACAAGGTTCCTTGTGGAGACGAGATTTGTTTTGATGCGTGCCTCAGGAAAACCTCTATGCTGGTATTGGAATCCAGGCTTTTGAGGAGACATGCCTGTAATCCAAAGCAATGTATCCGATTATGGCCTAGGGTCCTGTCTGGTTCAATCTTCTTCTCAGGGGACATCCATATATGGTATGAGTGGAGGTAGATGCTCAGCTGGTATCAGACCGCCCTTGTTTGTCCTGGGCGACCTGCACTATTGGGATGGCCTCAGCGATTTGTAGGGTTCTCCAAATTTTACTGTTTTGGACAATGGCATCGGCAGTATTCCCATGGATTGGGTAGGCACAGTCCTACTGTGTGACTCCAGGGGCCCCAGCCTGGAGGGTGTGTGGCCCAGGACTTTGAGGACAGAAGTCTGAAAACACAAACTCAGCTTAGGTTTGGGGACGTAGGTATGGCAGGCCCGATCTATAAACCATGAGAAGAACTCTTCCGGATATGAAGAAAGAGTGAGTCTGAGGGGCTTGCTCAGGCTTTTGTCTCTGGATTTTGTATCAGAGATGGCCGTGGAATGTTGGGGAGGCCTCATGGGCCATGGACGAATCATCCTCTCTGTGGATTTGGCCCGATCCCAATTGTTTTTCGTCAATCTGTGGAATGGAAGGACTCCTTTCAGGTTTGTTACCTCAGGTGTCCCGCCAAAAGAGGAATTCCAAAGAAGAGCCCTGGGAAAAAGTGAAGGGAGAACCCGAACTATGGGTAAAATTTGGGGCCTAGGGGCATGGCATGCCCAATATGCTATCTCTTCATCCAGCCACTGAGAGGCCTTATTGAGGACTGGGATCAGGGTGAGGGTCACAATGTGTGGTTTTGACCAATGTGGCCCACAAACATGAGCGGGGCCTCATGGGCCACCCTGGTTTCAACTACACTGAACGTTGGACAACATGCCAACCACATGGTTTCTTGCCACGGGGAAGGAGTTGTGTTTTCTGCATCACTTTCAAGCCTGGGCAGTGATTGGAGATAAGGTCTAGGTTCTGAAACTTGACAACCGAGGTTGGGAAGAGATGACGACCTAAGACCATGGCGGGTCCGATGTGCTCAGTGAGCGGCCAGCTTTCTGTGTGGGGCCAGGTAATCCAGGCTCAGGCTGTGTCAAAAAGGGCAATAGTGCCCAGGTCAGCCTATATATTTGGGGTACAGTCGTATGGCGTGCAGGTTGATCCTCTTTTGGAGTTTCTGGGTAGCCCCAGAGGGTAATGTTTTTCTTCCTGAGGGCAGGAAGAGTGCTGCATTATAGTTCTGGTTTTCAAACTGGAGGCTTGTGGTCCAGTAGTCTGAGGAAGGAAATCTGAGAACAAGCTAGGCTTAGGTTTCTGGGTGAGGACAAGGCAGGAACAATCTACAGACCTGAATCGAGATCTCGTGCTTATGATGTCAGGGCGAGGATCAGAAGATCGCTCAGGTTGGAGTTTCTGTCCCTGATGGCCCTTCATGAAGGGGCGGGGGGGTCATGAGGCCGTGGGGGTTTTCCCACGATGTTAGTTGTGAGAAGCTCCAAACTGCAAAGATTCTTCTGCAGGACAATTGAGACCTGTTGGTTGGCTCCAGGGCAACGATTCTGAGCAGGGTTCTAAGGATGGATGGCTGGGTAGCCCACCTCGCATTCCAATTGTGTCCTAGCAACAAGACAGGTTAGATCTGCTGGATCTGGGGGAGCAACCCAGGAGGCTGAGTTGAAATAAACTCTCCTGTGGATGGGTCCTAATGTCTTTTTGTGTCTATGGAGACGTTGGAATGTAGCGGTGGCACTGGGGTCCTGAAGGGTTTTTCCAAACAGAGGCTTTGACACAGCTCCAACGTGCAAGTTTCCCATATCTAGATGAGATGTTTTCTGATGGGTGAGTCAAGAAACAGCCATACGCTGGTATTGAAATCCAGGCCTCTGAGGAGAGATGACTGGATACCACAGCAATGGATCTGAATAGTGCCTAGGGGCCTGTTCGTTCCTTTTTACCTCTGGGGACATCAGTCTATGCGTCTGAGTGCAGGTAGGTGCTCAGATGAGCTCAGATTGCCCCTGTTTGTCCTGGGAAGCCACCACTATTGGGATGGCCTCAGGCAGTTTGGAGGTTTATCCTATTAGTAGGGTTGTGGCCATTGGAATGGGCACATACAATTCCCTTGTAGAGGGCAAGTACAGTCCTCAGGTTTGGCTCCAGGGGCCTGAGCCTGTAGGGTGTGTAGGCCAGAGCTGTTTGGACAGTTGTCTGAAAACACAAACGCGGCTTATGTTTCGGGTCATAGGTATGGCAGGACTGATCTACAGACCATGAGGAGAACTCTTCAGGATATGAAAAAAGGGCGAGTGTGAGTCTCGTGCTCAAGTTTTTGTCTCTGGATATCGTGTCACTCATGGTCGTGAAATTTCCGGGTGACTTCATGGGAAATGGACGAGTCTTACTCTCTGGGGTTTTGCCCCGTCCCAAGAGTTTTGGGTCATTCTTGGGATGGAAGAAGTCCGTTTTGTTGTTGTTGTTGTTGATTTGTTTTGTTTTGTTTTTTAACCTCAGGTGTCTCACCAAATGAGGTATTCCAGAGTAGAGCCCTGGGGAGGGCCGACCGGACAACCAGAAATCTGGTTAAAAATTGTGGCCTAGGCACATGTCAAGCCCATTATGACATCTAATGGTCGAGCCACTGAGAGGACTTACTAGAGCACAGGACTCACGCTGAGGGTCACAATGCGTGTTTATGCCCTCTTCGCACTCAAGAATTGGCGGGGCCTCCGGGTGAATGCTGGTTTCTCCTACACTGAACGTTGGACAACATGCCAACCACAAGGTTTCTTGCCATGGGTAAGGACAAGGTCTGATTTCTGCATCACAGGCACCCCTGGGCAGTGGTTGGAGATAAGGTCTAGGTTCTGAAGCCTGAAAAACCGCAGTTGGGAAGAGATGATAACCTAAGGCCATGGCGGTTCTGATGTGCTCAGTGTGCGGTCAGCTGTCTGGGTGTTGGTCAGGAGGTCCGAGCTCAGGTTGTGTCAGACAGTGCATTAGTGCACAGGTTAGACTATATACTTTGGGTATAGTCGAATGACATGTAGATTTATCCTCATATAAGGTGCCTGGGCACTCATTAGGCCAAATTTTTTTTTCTAGAGGGCAGGCAGAGTGCTGCATTGTGGGTCTGGAATTGCGAAACTTCCGGGCTACGGGGCCTGGAGTGTGAGGACGGAAGTCTGAGAACACAAGCTAGACTTGGGTTTCAGGGCCAGGGCACGGCAGGTACCCCTGTAGATCTGAACCTATATCTCATGCATCTGAAGTCAGGGCGAGGTTCAGAAGTTGGCTCAGGTTGGAGTTTCTGTGCATGACGGCCCCTTCATGAAGGAACGGAATCTCGAGGCCATGGAGGTTTTCCCACGTTGGGAGTTGTGGGATGCCCCCTTCAAGGATTCCTTCTGCGGGACAATTGAGACTTGTTGGGCAGCTCCAGGACATCCCATATGGAATGACTCCAGGTCACCGTTCGAGGATGGATGCCTGGGAAGCCCGCCTCGCATTCCAATTGTCTCCTAGCAACAAGACAGTTTAGATCTGATGGCTTAGCGGGAGAAACCGGGGTGGCTGACTTGAAATGGACTTTCCTGAGGATGGGTCCTAATGTGTGTTTGTGTCCATGAGGGCCTTAAAATGGGGCGGTGGCACCGGGACCCTGAAGTATTCTCCTAAGCTTTTGACATAGCTCGATGCACAAGGTTCCTTGTGGAGACGAGATTTGTTTTGATGGGTGCCTCAGGAAAACCTCTATGCTGGTATTGGTATCCAGGCTTTTGAGGAGACATGCCTGTAATCCAAAGCAATGTATCCGATTATGGCCTAAGGTCCTGTCTGGTTCAATCTTCTTCTCAGGGGACATCCATCTATGGTATGAGTGGAGGTAGATGCTCAGCTGGAATCAGACCGCCCTTGTTTGTCCCGGGCGACCTGCACTATTGGGATGGCCGCAGGGATTTGGAGGGTTCTCCAAATTTTACTGTTTTGGACAATGGCATCGGCAGAATTCCCATGGATTGGGTAGGCACAGTCCTAATGTGTGACTCCAAGGGCCCCAGCCTGGAGGGTGTGTGGCCCAGGACTTTGAGGACAGAAGTCTGAAAACACAAACTCAGCTTAGGTTTGGGGACGTAGGTATGGCAGGCCCGAACTATAAACCTTAAGAAGAACTCTTTCGGTTATGAAGAAAGAGCGAGTCTGAGGCGCTTGCTCAGGCTTTTGTCTCTGGATTTTGTATCAGAGATGGCCGTGGAATGTTGGGGAGGCCTCATGGGCCATGGACGAATTTTCCTCTCTGTGGATTTGGCCCGATCCCAATTGTTTTTCGTCAATCTGTGGAATGGGAGGACTCCTTTCAGGTTTGTTACCTCAGGTGTCCCGCCAAAAGAGGAATTCCAAAGAAGAGCCCTGGGGAAAAGTGAAGGGAGAACCCGAACTATGGGTAAAATTTGGGGCCTAGGGGCATGGCAAGCCCAATATGCTATCTCTTCATCCAGCCACTGAGAGGCCTTATTGAGGACTGCGATCAGGGTGAGGGTCACAATGTGTGGTTTTGACCAATGTGGCCCACAAACATGAGCGGGGCCTCATGGGCCACCCTGGTTTCAACTACACTGAACGTTGGACAACATGCCAACCACATGGTTTCTTGCCACGGGGAAGGAGTTGTGTTTTCTGCATCACTTTCAAGCCTGGGCAGTGATTGGAGATAAGGTCTAGGTTCTGAAACTTGACAACCGAGGTTGGGAAGAGATGACGACCTAAGACCATGGCGGGTCCGATGTGCTCAGTGAGCGGCCAGCTTTCTGTGTGGGGCCAGGTAATCCAGGCTCAGGCTGTGTCAAAAAGGGCAATAGTGCCCAGGTCAGCCTATATATTTGGGGTACAGTCGTATGGCGTGCAGGTTGATCCTCTTTTGGAGTTTCTGGGTAGCCCCAGAGGGTAATGTTTTTCTTCCTGAGGGCAGGAAGAGTGCTGCATTATAGTTCTGGTTTTCAAACTGGAGGCTTGTGGTCCAGTAGTCTGAGGAAGGAAATCTGAGAACAAGCTAGGCTTAGGTTTCTGGGTGAGGACAAGGCAGGAACAATCTACAGACCTGAATCGAGATCTCGTGCTTATGATGTCAGGGCGAGGATCAGAAGATCGCTCAGGTTGGTGTTTCTGTCCCTGATGGCCCTTCATGAAGGGGCGGGGGGGTCATGAGGCCGTGGGGGTTTTCCCACGATGTTAGTTGTGAGAAGCTCCAAACTGCAAAGATTCTTCTGCAGGACAATTGAGACCTGTTGGTTGGCTCCAGGGCAACGATTCCGAGCAGGGTTCTAAGGATGGATGGCTGGGTAGCCCACCTCGCATTCCAATTGTGTCCTAGCAACAAGACAGGTTAGATCTGCTGGATCTGGGGGAGCAACCCAGGAGGCTGAGTTGAAATGGACTCTGCTGTGGATGGATCCTAATATGTTTTTGTGTCTATGGAGATCTTGGAATGAAGCGGTGGCACTGGGGCCCGATGGGTTTTTTCAAACAGAGGCTTTGACACAGCTCCAACGTGCAAGTTTCCCATATGTAAATGAGATTTGTTCTGAGGGATGAGTCAGGAAACAGTAATACGCTGGTATTGAAATCCAGGCCTCTGAGGAGAGATGACTGGATAGCACAACAATGAATCCAAATAGTGCCTAGGGGCCTGTTCGTACCTTTTTACCTCTGGGGACATCAGTCTATGCATCTGAGTGCATGTAGGTGTCAGATGGGCTCAGATTGCTCCTGTTTGTCCTGGAGAGCCACCACTATTGGGATGGCCTCAGGGAGTTTGGAACTTTATCCTATTAGTAGGTTGTGGCCATTGGAATGGGCACATACAATTCCCTTGGAGAGGGCAAGTACAGTCCTCAGGTTTGGCTCCAGGGGCCTGAGCCTGTAGGGTGTGTAGGCAGAGCTGTTTGGACAGTTGTCTGAAAACACAAACGCGGCTTATGTTTCGGGTAATAGGTATGGCAGTATAGATCTACAGACCATGAGGAGAACTCTTCGGGATATGAAAAAAGGGCGAGTGTCAGGCTCTTGCTCAAGTTTTTGTCTCTGGATATCGTGTCACTCATGGTCATGAAATTTCCGGTTGACTTCATGGGAAATGGACGAGTCTTACTCTCTGGTGGTTTGTCCCCATCGCAAGATTTTGGGGTCATTCTGTGGGATGGAAGAAGTCCGTTTTGTTGTTGTTGTGATTTGCCTTGTTTTGTTTTTTAACCTCAGGTGTCCCACCAAATGAGGTATTCCAGAGTAGAGCCCTGGGGAGGGCCGACTGGACAACCAGAAATCTGGTTACAAATTTGGGCCTAGGGACATGTCAAGCCCATTATGACATCTAATGGTCGAGCGACGGAGAGGACTTACTAGAGGACAGGACTCACACTGAGGGTCACAATGCGTGTTTATGCCCACTTCGCAAACAAGAATGGGCGGGGCCTCATGGTGAATCCTGGTTTCTCCTACACTGAACGTTGGACAACCTGCCAATGACAAGATTTCTTGCCATGGGTAAGGAAGAGTTCTGATTTCTGCATCACAGTCACCCTTGGGCAGTGATTGGAGATAAGGTCTAGATTCTGAAGCCTGAAAACAGAGGTAGGGAAGAGATGATAACCTAAGGCCATGGCGGGTCTGATGTGCTCAGTGTGCGGTGAGCTGTCTGGGTGTTGGTCAGGAGGTCCGGGCTCAGGTTGTGTCAGACAGTGCATTAGTGCCCCCGTAGACTATATAATTTGGGTAAAGTCGAGTGCCATGTAGATTTATCCTCATATAAGTTGTCTGGGCAGCTCATTAGGCAAAATTTGTTTTCTAGAGGGCAGGCAGAGTGCTTCATTGTCGGTCCGGAATTGCCCACTTGAGGGCTTCGTGTCCAGGAGTGTGAGGACGGAAGTCTGAGAACACAAGCTGGACTTGTGTATCAGGGCGAGGACATGGCAGGGACCACTGTAGATCTGAACCAATATCTCATGCATCTGAAGTCAGGGCGAGGATCAGACGTTGTCTCACGTTGGAGTTTATGGGCATGACGGCCCCTTCATGAAGAGAGCGAAATCTCGAGGCCATGTAGGTTTTCCCACGTTGGGTGTTGTGGGATGCCCCCTTCAAGGATACCTTCTGCGGGACAATTGAGACCTGTTGGGCAGATTCAGGACATCCCATATGGAATGACTCCAGGGCACCATTCGAGAATGGATGACTGGGAAGCCCGCCTCGCATTCCAATTTTCTCCTAGCAAAAAGAGAGTTTAGATCTGATGGCTCTGCGTGAGCAACAGGAGTGACTGACTTGAAATGGACTTTCCTGAGGATGGGTCCTAATGTGTGTTTGTGTCCATGAGGGCCTTAAAATGGGGCGGTGGCACCGGGACCCTGAAGTATTCTCCTAAGTTTTTGACATAGCTCGATGCACAAGGTTCCTTGTGGAGACGAGATTTGTTTTGATGGGTGCCTCAGGAAAACCCCTATGCTGGTATTGGAATCCAGGCTTTTGAGGAGACATGCCTGTAAACCAAAGCAATGTATCCGATTATGGCCTAGGGTCCTGTCTGGTTCAATCTGCTTCTCAGGGGATATCCATCTATGTTATGAGTAGAGGTAGGTGCTCAGCTGGTATCAGACCGCCCTTGTTTGTCCCGGGCGACCTGCACTATTGGGATGGCCTCAGGGATTTGGAGGGTTCTCCTAATTTTACGGTTTTGGACCATGGAATGGGCAGAATTCCCATGGATTGGGTAGACACAGTCCTAATGTGTGACACCTGGGGCCCCAGCCTGGAAGGTGTGTGGCCCAGGACTTTGGACCAGAAGTCTGAAAACACAAACTCAGCTTAGCTTTGGGGAGGTAGGTATGGCAGGCCCGATCTATAAACCATGAGAAGAACTCTTCCGGATATAAAGAAAGAGCGAGTCTGAGGCACTTGCTCAGGCTTTTGTCTCTGGATTTTGTATCAGCGATGGCCGTGGAATGTCGGGGAAGCCTCATGGGCCATGGACGAATCTTTCTCTCTGGGGATTTGGTCCGATCCCAATTGCTTTTCATCAATCTGTGGAATGGGAGGACTCCTTTCAGGTTTGTTACCTCAGGTGTCCCGCCAAAAGAGGAATTCCAAAGATGAGCCCTGGGGAAAAGTGAAGGGAGAACCCGAACTATGGGTAAAATTTGGGGCCTAGGGGCATGGCAAGCCGAATATGCTGACTCTTCATCCAGCCACTGAGAGGCCTTACACGAGGCCTGGGATCAGGCTGAGGGACACAATGTGTGTTTGTGACCAATGTGGCCCATAAACATGGGCGGGGCATCATGGGCCACACTGGTTTCAACTACACTGAACGTTGGAAAAACATGCCAACCACTAGGTTTCTTGCCAAGGCGAAGGAGAAGTTCTGATTCTTGTATCACGTTCACTCCTGAGCAGTGAGTGGAGATAAGGTCTAGGTTCTGAAGGTGAAAACTGAGGTTGTGTAGAGTTGATGCCCTAAAGCCATTGTGGGTGTGATATGCTCTGTTTATGGCCAGCTGTCTGGGTGTTGGACTGGAGGTCTGCCCTCAGGCTGTTTCAGACAGGGCTTTAGTGCACAGGCTAGACTGTATAATTGGGGTTTGGTCGAGTGGCATGCAGGTTGTTACTCATTTGGCGTTTCTGGTTAGGCCTATAGGGCAACATTTTTCTTCTGGAGGGCAGGCAGAGTGCTGCATTGTGTCTCCAGAATTGCCAAACTGGAGGGGTGTGGCCAGGATTGTGAGGAAGGAAGTCTGAAAACACAAGCTAGCACGAGTTTTGGGGCCAAGAGTATGGCAGGCCCACTCTGAGGGGCTGAATCGAGATCTCCTGCAGGTGAGGTCAGGGCGAGTATCAGACGTTGCCTCAAGCTGGAGTTTGTGTCCATGACGGCCCCTTCCTGAAGGGGGTGGGGGCGTCATGAGGCCAGGGAGGTTTCCCTACGCTGGGAGTTGTGACCTGCTCCAAACTTCAAAGTTTCCTTCTTCAGGACAGTCGAGTACTATTGTATGGTTCCAGGATGCCCCATACAGAAAGACTCGAGAGCAGGGCCCTAAGCATGGATGCCGAGAAACGCCAACTCACCTTCCCATTGCCTGGTCGAGACAAGGCACGCTCAATCTGCGGGCTATTGGGTGAGCTACCCAGAAGGCTGAGTTTAAATGGACTCTCCTGAGGATGAGTCATAATGTGGGTTGGTGGCCAAGGATACCTTGGAATGTGGCAGTAGCTAAGGGACTCTGCAGGAATCTCCAACCCGAAGGGCTTGACACAACTCCAACAAGGAAGCTTCCCATGTGGAGATGAGAGGTCTTCTGTCTGGTGCCTCAGGAAAGCCCCGTATGCTGGTCTTCAAACCCAGGCCTCTGAGGAGTGATACCTGGACACCAAAGCAAGAGTTCATAATAGGGCCTAGGGGCCTGTCTGGTTCAATCTTCTGTCTCTGCGGATATCTGTCTGTGTGTCTGCATGGAGGTAGTAGTTGCTCAGCTTGTGTCATAATGCCAGTATTTGTCCAGTGCGGCTTGTGGTAGTGGGATGTCCTTGGGGACCTTGAGGTTTCTACTATTTTGTAGAGTTGTGGCCAATGGAATGGGCAGTTTCTTAGGAGAGAGCAGGCACAGTTCTGGGGTGTGGCTCCAGAGACCCCAGCCTGGAGGCTGTGTGGGCCATGGCTGTGCAGACAGACATCCAAAAACCCTAACTCAGCTCAGGTTTGGGGCCGAGGTTACGGCAGGCCTGATCTACAGTCCATGAGGGGAGCTCCTCTGGATATGAAAGAAGGGTGAGAGGGAGGCAGTCGCTCAGGCTTTTGTCTCTGGATGTTTTGTCCACAATGGCCGTTTAATGTAGGAGTTGCCTCATGGGTCGTAGAAGTCTCCCTCTCTGGTAGTTTGTCCAGCCCCCAAGAGTTTGGGGTCATTCTGTGGGAAGGGAAGTGTCCTGTTTCTGCTTCATGTGTCCCCCCAGTAGAGGGATTCTAGAGCATAGCAGTGGGTACTGACAACTGGAATACTCGCCCTCTGGTTAAGCCTGGGGGCCTATGGATATGACAAGCCCCATATGCAGGATCTTGGTCCAGCCACTGAGAGGCGTTACTTTAATACGGGACTCACGCTGCAGGTCACAATGCATGTCTGTGCCCTAGGCGGCCCTCAAGCACTGGCGTGGCCTTTCGGACAATGTAGGTTTTCCCACATAGAACGTTGGACAACATGTCAACCACAAGGTTTCTGGCCATGGGGAAGGAGGAATTCTAATTTCTGCATCACGTTCACCCCTGGGCAGTGATTGGAGATAAGGTCTAGGTTCTGAAGCTTGAAAACCGAGGTTGGGAAGAGATGACGACCTACAGCCATAGCGTGTCCTATGTGTCCAGGTTGGGGCCAGCTGTCTGGGTATCATTTGGGATGTCTTGTCTCAGGCTGTGCCAGACAGGGCATTAGTATACAGGGTAGGCTGTATAATTGCTTTACAATCAAGTGGCATGCATTAGAAAATCATTTGGGGTTTCTTATTAGCAGCATAGGGCAAAGTTTTTCTTCTGGAGGGCAGGCAGAGTGCTGCATTGTGGCATCGGAATTCCCAAACTGGAGGGCTTGTGGGCCAGGAGAGTGAGAACGGAAGTCTGAGAACACAAGCTAGGCTTAGGTTTCGGGGCAAGGACATGGCAGGCACACTCTGCAGAGCTGAATTAAGATCTCATGCGTCTGAAGTCAGGTCGAGATTCAGACTTTGGCTCAGGTTTGAGTTTCTGTCCATGTTGGCCCCTTCAGGAAGGGGGGACATTATGAGCCCATGGGGGTTTTCCCTCTATTGGAGTTGTGAGATGCTCCAAACCGCAAGGATTCCTTCTGTGGGACAATTAAGATTTGTTGGATGGCTCCAGGACGTCTTATAAGGTATTTTTCCAGAATAGGGTTCTAAGTATGAATGCCTGGGCAGCCAGCCTCACATTCCAATTGTCTCCTAGCAACAAGAAACGTTTGATCTGCTGGCTTGGGGTAGCAACAGAGGGGGCTGAGTTGAAATGGACTTTCCTGAGGATGGTCTTAATGTTGGTTTGAGTCCATGGAGACCTTGGTATGGGGTAGTGGCACCAGGGCCCTGAAGGATTCTCCTAACCAGAGGTTATGACAAAGCTCCAATGAGCAAGTTTTCCATGGGGAGACGAGATTTGTTCTTATTGGTGCCTCAGGAAACCACCATATGCTGGTATTGGAAACGAGGCCTCTGAGGAGAGATGCCTGAAAACCAAAGCAATGGATCTGATTAGGGCCTAGGGGCCTGTCCGGTTCAATATTCTTCTCTGGGGACATCTGTTGTCTGAGTGGAGGTAGTTGCTCAGCTGGTTTGAGATCACCCCTGTTTGTCCTGGGCGGCCTACACTAATGGGATGGCCTCGGTGACTTTGGAGGTTTTTCCTCATTTGCAAGGTTGTGGCCAATGGAATGGGAAGAATTCCCTTGAAAGGGAAGCACAGTCCTGAGGTGTGGCTCCAGGGACCCAATTGTGGAGTTGTTTGGTCCAGGGCTATTTGGACAAAAGTCTGAAAACACAAACTCCACTTAGGTTGGCGGATGTAGGTATGGCCGACCTGATCTATAGACCGTGAGGAGAACTCTTCGGGATATGAACAAAGGGCGAATGTGAGGTGCTTGCTCATGCTTTTTTTTTTTTTTTCTGGAATTGTGTCACCGATTGCCATGGAATGTCGGGGTGTCCTCATGGGTCATTGATGAGGCTCCCTTTCTGGGGATTTGACCCGATCCCAAGAGTTTGGGGTCATTCTGTGGGAAGGGAGGAGGCCTTTCTTGTTTTTTTGTTTATTTTTTTAGTATTATTTTTTTTTATAACCTAAGGTGGACCACCAAAAGAGGGATCCAAGAGCAGAGTCCTGGCGAGGAGCGACTGGACAACCAGACCTCTGGTTAACATTGGGACCTAAGAACATGGCAAGCCCCATATGTGGACTCTTGGTCCAGACACTGAGAGGCCTTCCTTGAGGATAGGTCTCACACTGAGTTTCACAATGTGTTTTTGTGCCCAAGGAGCCCCTCAAGTCAGGGCGTGGCCTAATGTACCATGCTGGTTTCTCCTACACTGAACGTTGCACAATATGGCAACGACAATTTTTCTGGCCATGGGGAAGAAGGAGTTCTAATTTCTGCAACACTTTCACTCCTGGACTGTGATTGGATTTAAGGTCTAGGTTCTGAAGCCTGAAAACTGAGGTTTGGAAGAGATGAAGACCTAAGGCCATGGTGTGGCTGATGTGCTCAGTGTTCAGCCAGCTGTTGAGTGTGGGTTGGGAGGTGCAGGGTCAGGCTGTGGCAGACAGGGAATTAGTGCCCAGGCTAGACTGTATCATTGGGGTGCAGTCGAGTTTCGTGCAGGATGGTACTCATTTGTTGTTACTGGGTAGCCCCAGAGGGCAACGTTTTTCTTCTGGAGGGAAGACACAGTGCCACATAGTGGCTCCAGAATTCCCAAACTGGAAGTCTTGTGGGCCAGGAGTGTGAGAAAAAAATTCTGAGAACATAAGCCAGACTTAGATTTCGGGGTGAGGGGACGGCAGGCACCCTCTGCAGAGATGATTCGAGATCCTGTATGCCTGAAGACAGAGCTAGGGTCAGACGTTGGCTTACGTCGGAGTTTCTGTCCATGACGGCCCTTTCATGAAGGGGACGGTGTCACGAGGACATGGAGGTTTTCCCACGATGGGAATTGTGAGATGCTCCAAACCGCAATGATTCCTTCTGTGGGACAGTCGAGACCTGTTGGATGGCTCCAGGACATCCCATAAGGAAGTTATCCAGAGCAGGGTTCTAAGGATGAATGCCTGGGCAGCCTGCCTCCCATTCCAGGTGTCTCATAGCGCCAAGGCAAGTTCGATCTGCTGGATCTAGGGGAGCAACCGAGGCGGGTGTGTTGAAATGGGTGAGTTGAGGATGGGTCATAATGTGCATTTGTGTCCATGGAGACTTTGGAAGGGGGTGCTTGATCCGGGGCCTTGAGGGACGTTCATAACCGGAGGTTTTGATGGGCTCTAAAGAGTACGTTTCCTATGTAGAGAAGAAAATTGTTTTGATGAGTGCCTAAGGAATCTCCCATATGCTGGTATGGGAAACCAGGCCTCTGAGGTAGATGACTGGAAACAAAAGCAATCGAGATGATTAGGGCCTAGGTGCCTGTCCGGTTCAATCTCTTTCCTGAGGATACGTGTCTAAGGATCTGAGGGGATGTAGTTGCTCAGCTTGTGTCAGATCGCACCTGTTTGTCCTGGGCAGCCTATAATATTGGGATGGCTTCCGGACTTTGGAGTTTCTCCTAATCTATAGGTTTGTGGCCAATGGAATGGGCAGAAATCCCCTGGAGAGGGCAGGCACAGTTCTGAGTTTGGCTCTAGGGGCCCAGCCTTGAGGCTGTGTGGGCCAGGCCTGTGGGGGAAAAGTCTGAAAACACAAACTCCGCTTAGGATTGGGGACATAGGTATGGCACGCCCAATCTACAGACTGTGATAACACTTAGGGATATGAAAAAGGGTGAGTTTGAGGTGCTTGCTCAGGTTTTGTCTCTGGATTTGTGTCAACAATGTGGGTGGAATGCTGGCGTGGCCTCATGGGTTGTGGATGGCTTTCCTTCTCTGAGGATTTGACCCGATCCCAAGAGTTTGGGTACATTCTGTGGGATGGGAGGAGTCTTTTCTGTTTTTTATTTTATTTTATTTTATATTTTATTTTATGTACCTCAAGTGTCCCAATAAAAGAGGGATTCCAGAGCAGAGTCCTTGGGAGGGACAACTGGATATCCCCACCTCTGTTTAAGTTTGGGGGCCTAGGGGCATGGCAAATCCAATAGGCGGGCTCTTGATTCAGACACTGAGAGGCCTTCCTTGAGGACAGGGCTCATGCTGAGGTTCACAATGCCTATTTGTGCCCAAAAAGGCCCTCAAGCATGGGAAGTGCCTCATTGGCCACGCTAGATTATTCTACACTGAACGTTGGAGAATATGCCAACCACAAGGTTTCCAGCCATGGCGAAGGAAGAGTTGTGATTTCTGCATCACGTTAACCCCTGGACAGTGATTGGAGTTTAGGTCTAGGTTCTGAAACCCGAAAACTGAGGTTGGAAGAGATGAAGACCTAAGGACCTGATGGGTCCAATGAGCTCAGTGTGCAGCCAGCTGTTGAGCGTAGGTCTGGAGGTGTGGGCTCATGCTGTGTCAGACAAGGCATTAGACAGGGTAGACTGCATATTTGGGGTGCAGTCGAGTGGCGTTCAGTTGATCCTTATTCGGGTTTCTAGGTACCTCCATAAGGCAACGTTTTTCTTCTGGAGGGCAGGCAGTGTGCTGCGTTATGGCCCCAGTATTGCCAATCTGTAGGGCTTTTGGGGCAGGGGTGTGAGGACGGTAGTCTGAGAACCCAAGCTAGGCTTAGTTTTGGGGGTGAGTGCACAGAAGGCACACTCTGCAGAGCTGAATCAAGATCTCATGCACCTGAAGTCAGGGCGAATATCAGACGTTTGCTCAGGTTGGAGTTTCTGTCCATGATGGCCCCTTTATAAAGTGGAGCGTCTCAAGAGACCATGTAGATTTTCCCACAATGGGAGTTGTGAGATGCTCCAGACTGCAAAGATTCCTTCTGTGGGACACTTGAGACCTGTTGGATGGCTCTAGGATGTCCCATGTGGAACGACTCCAGAGTAGGGTTCTAAGGATGGATGCCTGGGCAGCCCGCCTCCCATTCTAGTTGTCTCCTAGCAACAAGGCAGGTTTGATCTGCAGGCCCTGGGGGAGAAACCAAAGGGGTTGAGTTGACATGGACTCTCCCGACAATAGATCATAATGTGGGTTTAAGTCCATGGAGACCTTGGAATGGGGCGCTTGATCCGGGGCCCAGAAAGATTCTCCTAAACAGAGGTTTTCATAGAGCTCCAAAGAGTACATTTCCTATGTGGAGATGAGATTTTTCTGATGAGTGCCTCAGTAATCCCCCGTATTCTGGTATTGGAAACCAGGCCTCTGAGGAGAGATGCCTGGAAACAAAAGCAATGGATCCGATTAGAGCCTAAGTGCCTGTCCAGTTCAATCTTATTCTATGGGGATATCTGTCTCTGGGTCTGAGTGGAGGTAGTTTCCTAACTTGTGAAAGATCATCCCTGTTTGTCCTGGGCAGCCAACACTATTGGGATGGCCTCGGGGAGTTTGGAGGATTCTCCTAATCTATAGGGTTGTGGCCAATGGAAATGGCAGAATTCCAGTGGAGAGGGAAGCCACAGTCCTGAGGTGTGTCTCCAGGGGCCCCAGCTTGGAAGGTGTGTGGGCCAGGACTGTGGGGACAGAAGTCTGAAAACACAAACTCAGCTTAGGTTTGGGGATGTATGTATGAAGGCTCGATCTACAGACCTTGAGAATTTTCCGGGCTATGAACAAAGGGCGAGTATGTGGCGCTTGCTCAGGGTTTTGTCTCTGGATTTTGTGTCAACGGTGGCCGTGGAATGTCGGGGTGTCCTCAAGGGCCATGGACAATTCTTTCTCTGGTGATTTGGCCTGATCCCAAGGGGTTGGGATCATTCTGTGGATGGGAAGAGTCCTTTTTGTATTTTTTTTTTTTTACCTCAGGTGTTCCACCAAAGAGGGATTCCAGAGTAGAGCCCTGAGTAGGGGTGACTAGACATCTCGAACTCTGGTTGAGATTGGGGGACTAGGGGCTTGGCAAGCCCCATATGTGGGCTGTTGTTCCAGTCACTAAGAGGCTTTACATGAGGATATAGTTCACGCTGAGGGTCACAATGTGTGTTTGTGCAAATTGTGGCCCTCAGGGATAGGTGGGGCCTCATAGTCCATGCTGCTTTCTCCTACAATGAACATTGGACAACATGCCAACCACTAGGTTTCTTGCCAAGGCGAAGGAGAAGTTCTGATTCTTGCATCACGTTCACTCCTGAGCAGTGAGTG
The DNA here is from genome assembly GCF_964662115.1 of Mustela nivalis. Lineage (NCBI taxonomy): Eukaryota > Metazoa > Chordata > Mammalia > Carnivora > Mustelidae > Mustela > Mustela nivalis. The sequence continues at coordinate 60,133 of NW_028135785.1, forward strand.
GAGATAATGTCTAGGTTCTGAAGGTGAAAACTGAGGTTGGGTAGAGATGATGGCCTAAAGCCATTGTGGGTGTGATATGCTCTGTGTACGGCCAGCTGTCTGGGTGTTGGACTGGAGGTCTGCCCTCAGGCTGTGTCAGACAGGGCTTTAGCGCACAGGCTAGGCTGTATAATTGGGGTATGTTCGAGTGGCATTCAGGTTGTTACTCATTTGGCGTTTCCGGTTAGCCCTATAAGGCAACATTTTTCTTCTGGGGGGCAGGCAGAGTGCTGCATTGTGTCTCCAGAATTGCCAAACTGGAGGGGTGTGGCCAGGATTGTGAGGAAGGAAGTCTGAAAACACAAGCTAGCACGAGTTTTGGGACCAAGAGCATGGCAGGTCCACTCTGCAGAGGCTGAATCGAGATCTCCTGCAGTGAGGTCAGGGCGAGTATCAGATGTTGCTTCAAGCTGGAGTTTGTGTCTATGACGGCCCTTACATGAAAAGGGTGGGGGCGTCATGAGGCCAGGGAGGTTTCCCTACACTGGGAGTTGTGAGCTGCTCCAAACTTCAAAGTTCCTTCTTCAGGACAGTCGAGTACTATTGGATGGTTCCAGGATGCCCCATACAGAAAGACTCGAGAGCAGGGGCCTAAGCATGGATGCCGAGAAACGCCAACTCACCTTCCCATTGCCTGGTGGAGACAAGGCACGCTCAATCTGCGGGCTCTTGGGTGAGCTACCCAGAAGGCTGAGTTTAAATGGACTCTCCTGAGGATGAGTCATAATGTGGGTTGGTGGCCATGGAGACCTTGGAATGTGGCAGTATCTAAGGGACTCTGCAGGATTCTCCAACCCGAAGGGCTTGACACAACTCCAACAAGGAAGCTTCCCATGTGGAGATGAGAGGTCTTTTGTCTGGTGCCTCAGGAAAGCCCCGTATGCTGGTCTTCGAACCCAGGCCTCTGAGTAGTGATACCTGGACACCAAAGCAAGAGTTCATAATAGGGCCTAGGGGCCTGTCTGGTTCAATCTTTTGTCTCTGCGGATATCTGTCTGTGTGTCTGCATGGAGGTAGTAGTTGCTCAGCTTGTGTCATAATGCCCCTATTTGTCCAGTGCGGCTTGCGGTAGTGGGATGTCCTTGGGGACCTTGAGGTTTCTACTATTTTGTAGAGTTGTGGCCAATGGAATGGGCAGTTTCTTAAGAGATTAGGCACAGTTCTGTGGTGTGGCTCCAGAGTCCCCAGCCTGGAGGCCGTGTGGGCCATGGCTGTTCAGACAGACATCCAAAATCCCTAACTCAGCTCAGGTTTGGGGCCGAGGTTACGGCAGGCCTGATCTACAGTCCATGAGGGGAGCTCCTCTGGATATGAAAGAAGGGTGAGAGGGAGGCAGTCGCTCAGGCTTTTGTCTCTGGATGTTTTGTCCACAATGGCCGTTTAATGTAGGAGTTGCCTCATGGGTCGTAGAAGTCTCCCTCTCTGGTAGTTTGTCCAGCCCCCAAGAGTTTGGGGTCATTCTGTGGGAAGGGAAGTGTCCTGTTTTCTGCTTCATGCGTCCCCCCTGTAGAGGGAATCTAGAGCATAGCAGTGGGTACTGACAACTGGAATACTCGCCCTCTGGTTAAGCCTGGGGGCCTATGGATATGACAAGCCCCATATGCAAGATCTTGGTCCAGCCACTGAGAGGCGTTACTTTAATACGGGACTCACGCTGCAGGTCACAATGCATGTCTGTGCCCTAGTCGGCCCTCAAGCACTGGCGTAGCCTTTCAGACAATGCAGAATTTCCCACATTGAACGTTGGACAACATGCCAACCACAAGGTTTCTGGCCATGGGGAAGGAGGAATTCTAATTTCTGCATCACGTTCACCCCTGGGCAGTGATTGGAGATAAGGTCTAGGTTCTGAAGCCTGAAAACCAAGGTTGGGAAGAGATGACGACCTACAGCCATAGCGGGTCCTATGTGTCCATGTTGGGGCCAGATGTCTGGCTGTCATTTGGGATGTCTTGTCTCAGGCTGTGCCAGACAGGGCATTAGAATACAGGGTGGGCTGTATAATTGCTTTACAATCGAGTGGCATGCATTAGAAAATCATTTGGGGTTTCTTATTAGCAGCATAGGGCAAAGTTTTTCTTCCTGAGGGCAGGCAGAGTGCGGCATTGTGGCTTCGGAATTCCCAATCTGGAGGGCTTGTGGGCCAGGAGAGTGAGGACGGAAGTCTGAGAACACAAGCTAGGCTTAGGTTTCGGGGCAAGGACATGGCAGGCACACTCTGCAGAGCTGAATTGAGATCTCATGCGTCTGAAGTCAGGTCGAGGTTCAGACTTTGGCTCAGGTTTGAGTTTCTGTCCATGTGGGCCCCTTCAGGAAGGGGGGGCATTATGAGGCCATGGGGGTTTTCCCACTATTGGAGTTGTGAGATGCTCCAAACCGCAAGGATTCCTTCTGTGGGACAATTAAGATTTGTTGGATGGCTCCAGGACGTCTTATAAGGTATTTTTCCAGAACAGGGTCCTAAGTATGGATGCCTGGGCAGTCAGTCTCACAATCCAATTGTCTCCTAGCAACAAGAAACGTTTGATCTGCTGGCTTGGGGTAGCAACAGAGGGGGCTGAGTTGAAATGGACTTTCCTGAGGATGGTCTTAATGTTGGTTTGAGTCCATGGAGACCTTGGTATGGGGCAGTGGCACCAGGGCCCTGAAGGATTCTCCTAACCAGAGGTTATGACAAAGCTCCAATGAGCAAGATTTCCATGGGGAGACCAGATTTGTTCTTATTGGTGCCTCAGGAAACCACCATATGCTGGTATTGGAAACGAGGCCTCTGAGGAGAGATGCCTAAAAACCAAAGCAATGGATCTGACTAGGGTCTAGGGGCCTGTCCGGTTCAATATTCTTTTCTGGGGACATCTGTTGTCTGAGTGGAGGTAGTTGCTCAGCTGGTTTGAGATCACCCCTGTTTGTCCTCGGCGGCCTACACTATTGGGATGGCCTCGGTGACTTTGGAGGTTTTTCCTCATTTGCAAGGTTGTGGCCAATGGAATGGGAAGAATTCCATTGAAAGGGAAGCACAGTCCTGAGGTGTGGCTCCAGGGACCCAAGTGTGGAGCGTGTGTGGTCCAGGGCTATTTGGACAAAAGTCTGAAAACACAAACTACACTTAGGTTGGGGGATGTAGGTATGGCCGGCCCGATCTATAGAACGTGAGGAGAACTCTTCGGGATATGAACAAAAGGCGAATGTGAGGTGCTTGCTCATGCTTTTTTTTTTTTCTGGAAATCTGTCATCGATTGCCATGGAAAGTCGGGGTGTCCTCATGGGCCATCGATGAGGCTCCCTTTCTGGGGATTTGACCTGATCCCAAGAGTTTGGGGTCATTCTGTAGGAAGGGAGGAGGCCTTTCTGGTTTTTTTGTTTATTTTTGTTTATTTATTTATTTTTTTTACCTCAGGTGGACCACCAAAATAGGGATTCCAGAGCAGAGACGTGGGTTGGGGCAACTGGACAACCAGACCTCTGGTTAACATTGGGACCTAAGAACATGGCAAGCCCCATATGTGGGCTCTTGGTCCAGACACTGAGAGGCCTTCCTTGAGGATAGGTCTCACACTGAGTTTCACAATGTGTTTTTGTGCCCAAGGAGCCCCTCAAGTCAGGGCGTGGCCTAATGTACCATGCTGGTTTCTCCTACAGGGAACGTTGCACAATATGGCAACCACAAGTTTTCTGGCCATGGGGAAGATGGAGTTCTAATTTCTGCAACACTTTCACTCCTGGACTGTGATTGGATTTAAGGTCTAGGTTCTGAAGCCTGAAATCTGAGGTTGGGAAAAGATGAAGACATAAGACCATGGTGTGTCTGATGTGCTCAGTGTTCGGCCAGCTGTTGAGTGTGGGTTGGGAGGTGCAGGCTCAGGCTGTGGCAGACAGGGAATTAGTGCCCAGGCTAGACTGTATCATTGGGGTGCAGTCGAGTTTCTTGCAGGATGGTACTCATTTGTGGTTACTGGGTAGCCCCAGAGGGCAACGTTTTTCTTCTGGAGGGAAGACACAGTGCCATATTGTGGCTCCAGAATTCCCAAACTGGAAGGTTTGTGGGCCAGGAGTGTGAGGATAAATTCTGAGAACACAAGCCAGACTTAGATTTCGGGGTGAGGGGACGGCAGGCACCCTCTGCAGAGATGATTCGAGATCCTGTATACCTGAAGACAGAGCTAGGATCAGACGTTGGCTTAGGTCGAAGTTTCTGTCCATGACGGCCCCTTCATGAAGGGGAGGGTGTCACGAGGACATGGAGGTTTTCCCACGATGGGAATTGTGAGATGCTCCAAACCGCAATGATTCCTTCTGTGGGACAGTCGAGACCTGTTGGATGGCTCCAGGACATCCCATAAGGAAGTTATCCAGAGCAGGGTTCTAAGGATGGATGCCTGGGCAGCCTGCCTCCCATTCCAGGTGTCTCATAGCGCCAAGGCAAGTTCGATCTGCTGGATCTAGGGGAGCAACCGAGGCGGGTGTGTTGAAATGGGTGAGTTGAGGATGGGTCATAATGTGCATTTGTGTCCATGTAGACCTTGGAATGGGGTGCTTGAACCGGGGCCTTGAGGGATGTTCATAACCGGAGGTTTTGATGGAGCTCTAAAGAGTATGTTTCCTATGTAGAGAAGAGAATTGTTTTGATGAGTGCCTAAGGAATCTCCCATATGCTGGTATTGGAAAACAGGCCTCTGAGGAGAGATGACTGGAATCAAAAGCAATGGATCTGATTAGGGCCTAAGTGCCTGTCCAGTTCAATCTTATTCTATGGGGATATCTGTCTCTGGGTCTGAGTGGAGGTAGTTTCCTAACTTGTGAGAGATCATCCCTGTGTGTCCTGGGCAGCCAACATTATTCGGATGGCCTGGGGGAGTTTGGCGGATTCTCCTAATCTATTGGGTTGTGGCCAATGGAAATAGCAGAATTCCCCTGGAGAGGGAAGCCACAGTCCTGAGGTGTGGCTCCAGGGGCCCCAGCTTGGATGGTGTGTTGGCCAGGCCTGTGGGGACAGAAGTCTGAAAACACAAACTCAGCTTAGTTTTGGGGATGTATGTATGAAGGCTCGATCTACAGACCGTGAGAATTTTCCGGGCTATGAACAAAGGGCGAGTATGTGGCGCTTGCTCAGGCTTTTGTCTCTGGATTTTGTGTCAACGGTGGCCGTGGAATGTCGGAGTGTCCTCAAGGGCCATGGACAATTCTTTCTCTGGTGATTTGGCCTGATCCCAAGTGGTTGGGATCATTCTGTGGATGGGAAGAGTCCTTTATGTATTTTTTTTACCTCAGTTCTCCCACCAAAGAGGGATTCCAGAGTAGAGCCCTGAGTAGGTGTGACTAGACATCTCGAACTCTGGTTGAGATTGGGGGACTAGGGGCTTGGCAAGCCCCATATGTGGGCTGTTGTTCCAGTGACTAAGAGGCTTTACATGAGGATAGGGCTCACGCTGAGGGTCACAATGTGTGTTTGTGCACATTGTGGCCCTCAGGGATAGGTGGGGCCTCATAGTCCATGCTGCTTTCTCCTACAATGAACATTGGACAACATGCCAACCACTAGGTTTCTTGCCAAGGCGAAGGAGAAGTTCTGATTCTTGCATCACGTTCACTCCTGAGCAGTGAGTGGAGATAAGGTCTAGGTTCTGAAGGTGAAAACTGAGGTTGGGTAGAGATGATGGCCTAAAGCCATTGTGGGTGTGATATGCTCTGTGTACGGCCAGCTGTCTGGGTGTTGGACTGGAGGTCTGCCCTCAGGCTGTGTCAGACAGGGCTTTAGTGCACAGGCTAGACTGTATAATTGGGGTGTGGTCGAGTGGCATGCAGGTTGTTACTCATTTGGCGTTTCCGGTTAGCCCTATAGGGCAACATTTTTCTTCTGGAGGGCAGGCAGAGTGCTGCATTGTGTCTCCAGAATTGCCAAACTGGAGGGGTGTGGCCAGGATTGTGAGGAAGGAAGTCTGAAAACACAAGCTAGCATGAGTTTTGGGGCCAAGAGCATGGCAGGCCCACTCTGAAGAGGCTGAATCGAGATCTCCTGCAGGTGAGGTCAGGGCGAGTATCAGATGTTGCCTCAAGCTGGAGTTTGTGTCCATGACGGCCCCTTCCTGAAGGGGGTGGGGGCGTCATGAGGCCAGGGAGGTTTCCCTACGCTGGGAGTTGTGAGCTGCTCCCAACTTCAAAGTTTCCTTCTTCAGGACAGTCGAGTACTATTGTATGGTTCCAGGATGCCCCATACAGAAATACTCGAGAGCAGGGGCCTAAGCATGGATGCCGAGAAACGCCAACTCACCTTCCCATTGCCTGGTGGAGACAAGGCACGCTCAATCTGCGGGCTCTTGGGTGAGCTACCCAGAAGGCTGAGTTTAAATGGACTCTCCTGAGGATGAGTCATAATTTGGGTTGGTGGCCATGGAGACCTTGGAATGTGGCAGTAGCTAAGGGACTCTGCAGGATTCTCCAACCCGAAGGGCTTGACACAACTCCAACAAGGAAGCTTCCCATGTGGAGATGAGAGGTCTTTTGTCTGGTGCCTCAGGAAAGCCCCGTATGCTGGTCTTCGAACCCAGGCCTCTGAGGAGTGATACCTGGACACCAAAGCAAGAGTTCATAATAGGGCCTAGAAGCCTGTCTGGTTCAATCTTCTGTCTCTGCGGATATCTGTCTGTGTGTCTGCATGGAGGTAGTAGTTGCTCAGCTTGTGTCATAATGCCCCTATTTGTCCAGTGCGGCTTGCGGTAGTGGGATGTCCTTGGGGACCTTGAGGTTTCTACTATTTTGTAGAGTTGTGGCCAATGGAATGGGCAGTTTCTTAGGAGAGAGCAGGCACAGTTCTGGGGTGTGGCTCCAGAGACCCCAGCCTGGAGGCTGTGTGGGCCATGGCTGTGCAGACAGACATCCAAAAACCCTAACTCAGCTCAGGTTTGGGGCCGAGGTTACGGCAGGCCTGATCTACAGTCCATGAGGGGAGCTCCTCTGGATATGAAAGAAGGGTGAGAGGGAGGCAGTCGCTCAGGCTTTTGTCTCTGGATGTTTTGTCCACAATGGCCGTTTAATGTAGGAGTTGCCTCATGGGTCGTAGAAGTCTCCCTCTCTGGTAGTTTGTCCAGCCCCCAAGTGTTTGGGGTCATTCTGTGGGAAGGGAAGTGTCCTGTTTTTTGCCTCATATGTCCCCCCAGTAGAGGGATTCTAGAGCATAGCAGTGGGTACTGACAACTGGAATACTCGCCCTCGGGTTAAGCCTGGGGGCCTATGGATATGACAAGCCCCATATGCAGGATCTTGGTCCAGCCCCTGAGAGGCGTTACTTTAATACGGGACTCACGCTGCAGGTCACAATGCATGTCTGTGCCCTAGGCGGCCCTCAAGCACTGGCGTGGCCTTTCGGACAATGCAGGTTTTCCCACATTGAACGTTGGACAACATGCCAACCACAAGGTTTCTGGCCATGGGGAAGGAGGAATTCTAATTTCTGCATCACGTTCACCCTGGGCAGTGATTGGAGATAAGGTCTAGGTTCTGAAGCCTGAAAACCGAGGTTGGGAAGAGATGACGACCTACAGCCATAGCGGGTCCTATGTGTCCAGGTTGGGGCCAGCTGTCTGGGTGTCGTTTGGGATGTCTTGTCTCAGGCTGTGCCAGACAGGGCATTAGAATACAGGGTGGGCTGTATAATTGCTTTACAATCGAGTGGCATGCATTAGACAATCATTTGGGGTTTCTTATTAGAAGCATAGGGCAAAGTTTTTCTTCTGGAGGGCAGGCAGAGTGCTGCATTGTGGCTTCGGAATTCCCAAACTGGAGGGCTTGTGGGCCAGGAGAGTGAGGACGGAAGTCTGAGAACACAAGCTAGGCTTAGGTTTCGGGGCAAGGACATGGCAGCCACACTCTGCAGAGCTGAATTGAGATCTCATGTGTCTGAAGTCAGGTCGAGGATCAGACTTTGGCTCAGGTTTGAGTTTCTGTCCATGTTGGCCCCTTCATGAAGGGGGGACATTATGAGCCCATGGGGGTTTTCCCACTATTGGAGTTGTGAGATGCTCCAAACCGCAAGGATTCCTTCTGTGGGACAATTAAGATTTGTTGGATGGCTCCAGGACGTCTTATAAGGTATTTTTCCAGAACAGGGTTCTAAGTATGGATGCCTGGGCAGTCAGCCTCACAATCCAATTGTCTCCTAGCAACAAGAAACGTTTGATCTGCTGGCTTGGGGTAGCAACAGAGGGGGCTGAGTTGAAATGGACTTTCCTGAGGATGGTCTTAATGTTGGTTTGAGTCCATGGAGACCTTGGTATGGGGCAGTGGCACCAGGGCCCTGAAGGATTCTCCTAACCAGAGGTTATGACAAAGCTCCAATGAGCAAGTTTTCCATGGGGAGACGAGATTTGTTCTTATTGGTGCCTCAGGAAACCACCATATGCTGGTATTGGAAACGAGGCCTCTGAGGAGAGATGCCTAAAAACCAAAGCAATGGATCTGATTAGGGCCTAGGGGCCTGTCCGGTTCAATATTCTTCTCTGGGGACATCTGTTGTCTGAGTGGAGGTAGTTGCTCAGCTGGTTTGAGATCACCCCTGTTTGTCCTGGGCGGCCTACACTAATGGGATGGCCTCGGTGACTTTGGAGGTTTTTCCTCATTTGCAAGGTTGTGGCCAATGGAATGGGAAGAATTCCCTTGAAAGGGAAGCACAGTCCTGAGGTGTGGCTCCAGGGACCCAAGTGTGGAGCGTGTGTGGTCCAGGGCTATTTGGACAAAAGTCTGAAAACACAAACTCCACTTAGGTTGGGGGATGTAGGTATGGCCGGCCCGATCTATAGACCGTGAGGAGAACTCTTCGGGATATGAACAAAGGGCGAATGTGAGGTGCTGGCTCATGCTTTTTTTTTTTTTTTTTTTTTTTCTGGAAATGTGTCACCGATTGCCATGGAATGTCGGGGTGTCCTCATGGGCCATCGATGAGGCTCCCTTTCTGGGGATTTGACCCGATCCCAAGAGTTTGGGGTCATTCTGTGGGAAGGGAGGAGGCCTTTCTTGTTTTTTTGTTTATTTTTTTATTATTATTATTTTTTTTACCTAAGGTGGACCACCAAAAGAGGGATTCCAGAGCAGAGTCCTGGGGAGGGGCGACTGGACAACCAGACCTCTGGTTAACATTGGGACCTAAGAACATGGCAAGCCCCATATGTGGGCTCTTGGTCCAGACACTGAGAGGCCTTCCCTGAGGAATGGTCTCACACTGAGTTTCACAATGTGTTTTTGTGCCCAAGGAGCCCCTCAAGTCAGGGCGTGGCCTAATGTACCATGCTGGTTTCTCCTACAGGGAACGTTGCACAATATGGCAACCACAAGTTTTCTGGCCATGGGGAAGATGGAGTTCTAATTTCTGCAACACTTTCACTCCTGGACTGTGATTGGATTTAAGGTCTAGGTTCTGAAGCCTGAAAACTGAGGTTGGGAAGAGATGAAGACCTAAGGCCATGGTGTGGCTGATGTGCTCAGTGTTCGGCCAGCTGTTGAGTGTGGGTTGGGAGGTGCAGGCTCAGGCTGTGGCAGACAGGGAATTAGTGCCCAGGCTAGACTGTATCATTGGGGTGCAGTCGAGTTTCGTGCAGGATGGTACTCATTTGTGGTTACTGGGTAGCCCCAGAGGGCAACGTTTTTCTTCTGGAGGGAAGACACAGTGCCACATAGTGGCTCCAGAATTCCCAAACTGGAAGGCTTGTGGGCCAGGAGTGTGATGAAAAAATTCTGAGAACACAAGCCAGACTTAGATTTCGGGGTGAGGGGACGGCAGGCACCCTCTGCAGAGATGATTCGAGATCCTGTATACCTGAAGACAGAGCTAGGATCAGACGTTGGCTTAGGTCGAAGTTTCTGTCCATGACAGCCCCTTCATGAAGGGGAGGGTGTCACGAGGACATGGAGGTTTTCCCACGATGGGAATTGTGAGATGCTCCAAACCGCAATGATTCCTTCTGTGGGACAGTCGAGACCTGTTGGATGGCTCCAGGACATCCCATAAGGACGTTATCCAGAGCAGGGTTCTAAGGATGGATGCCTGGGCAGCCTGCCTCCCATTCCAGGTGTCTCATAGCGCCAAGGCAAGTTCGATCTGCTGGATCTAGGGGAGCAACCGAGGCGGGTGTGTTGAAATGGGTGAGTTGAGGATGGGTCATAATGTGCATTTGTGTCCATGTAGACCTTGGAATGGGTGCTTGAACCGGGGCCTTGAGGGATGTTCATAACCGGAGGTTTTGATGGAGCTCTAAAGAGTATGTTTCCTATGTAGAGAAGAGAATTGTTTTGATGAGTGCCTAAGGAATCTCCCATATGCTGGTATTGGAAAACAGGCCTCTGAGGAGAGATGACTGGAATCAAAAGCAATGGATCTGATTAGGGCCTAAGTGCCTGTCCAGTTCAATCTTATTCTATGGGGATATCTGTCTCTGGGTCTGAGTGGAGGTAGTTTCCTAACTTGTGAGAGATCATCCCTGTGTGTCCTGGGCAGCCAACATTATTCTGATGGCCTGGGGGAGTTTGGCGGATTCTCCTAATCTATTGGGTTGTGGCCAATGGAAATAGCAGAATTCCCCTGGAGAGGGAAGCCACAGTCCTGAGGTGTGGCTCCAGGGGCCCCAGCTTGGATGGTGTGTTGGCCAGGCCTGTGGGGACAGAAGTCTGAAAACACAAACTCAGCTTAGTTTTGGGGATGTATGTATGAAGGCTCGATCTACAGACCCTGAGAATTTTCTGGGCTATGAACAAAGGGCGAGTATGTGGCGCTTGCTCAGGCTTTTGTCTCTGGATTTTGTGTCAACGGTGGCCGTGGAATGTCGGAGTGTCCTCAAGGGCCATGGACAATTCTTTCTCTGGTGATTTGGCCTGATCCCAAGTGGTTGGGATCATTCTGTGGATGGGAAGAGTCCTTTATGTATTTTTTTTACCTCAGTTCTCCCACCAAAGAGGGATTCCAGAGTAGAGCCCTGAGTAGGTGTGACTAGACATCTCGAACTCTGGTTGAGATTGGGGGACTAGGGGCTTGGCAAGCCCTATATGTGGGCTGTTGTTCCAGTGACTAAGAGGCTTTACATGAGGATAGGGCTCACGCTGAGGGTCACAATGTGTGTTTGTGCAAATTGTGGCCCTCAGGGATAGGTGGGGCCTCATAGTCCATGCTGCTTTCTCCTACAATGAACATTGGACAACATGCCAACCACTAGGTTTCTTGCCAAGGCGAAGGAGAAGTTCTGATTCTTGCATCACGTTCACTCCTGAGCAGTGAGTGGAGATAAGGTCTAGGTTCTGAAGGTGAAAACTGAGGTTGGGTAGAGATGATGGCCTAAAGCCATTGTGGGTGTGATATGCTCTGTGTACGGCCAGCTGTCTGGGTGTTGGACTGGAGGTCTGCCCTCAGGCTGTGTCAGACAGGGCTTTAGTGCACAGGCTAGACTGTATAATTGGGGTGTGGTCGAGTGGCATGCAGGTTGTTACTCATTTGGCGTTTCCGGTAGCCATATAGGGCAACATTTTTCTTCTGGAGGGCAGGCAGAGTGCTGCATTGTGTCTCCAGAATTGCCAAACTGGAGGGGTGTGGCCAGGATTGTGAGGAAGGAAGTCTGAAAACACAAGCTAGCATGAGTTTTGGGGCCAAGAGCATGGCAGGCCCTCTCTGAAGAGGCTGAATCGAGATCTCCTGCAGGTGAGGTCAGGGCGAGTATCAGATGTTGCCTCAAGCTGGAGTTTGTGTCCATGACGGCCCCTTCCTGAAGGGGGTGGGGGCGTCATGAGGCCAGGGAGGTTTCCCTACGCTGGGAGTTGTGAGCTGCTCCCAACTTCAAAGTTTCCTTCTTCAGGACAGTCGAGTACTATTGTATGGTTCCAGGATGCCCCATACAGAAAGACTCGAGAGCAGGGGCCTAAGCATGGATGCCGAGAAACGCCAACTCACCTTCCCATTGCCTGGTGGAGACAAGGCACGCTCAATCTGCGGGCTCTTGGGTGAGCTACCCAGAAGGCTGAGTTTAAATGGACTCTCCTGAGGATGAGTCATAATGTGGGTTGGTGGCCATGGAGACCTTGGAATGAGGCAGTAGCTAAGGGACTCTGCAGGATTCTCCAACCCGAAGGGCTTGACACAACTCCAACAAGGAAGCTTCCCATGTGGAGATGAGAGGTCTTTTGTCTGGTGCCTCAGGAAAGCCCCGTATGCTGGTCTTCGAACCCAGGCCTCTGAGGAGTGATACCTGGACACCAAAGCAAGAGTTCATAATAGGGCCTAGGGGCCTGTCTGGTTCAATCTTCTGTCTCTGCGGATATCTGTCTGTGTGTCTGCATGGAGGTAGTAGTTGCTCAGCTTGTGTCATAATGCCCCTATTTGTCCAGTGCGGCTTGCGGTAGTGGGATGTCCTTGGGGACCTTGAGGTTTCTACTATTTTGTAGAGTTGTGGCCAATGGAATGGGCAATTTCTTAGGAGAGAGCAGGCACAGTTCTGTGGTGTGGCTCCAGAGACCCCAGCCTGGAGGCTGTGTGGGCCATGGCTGTGCAGACAGACATCCAAAAACCCTAACTCAGCTCAGGTTTGGGGCCGAGGTTACGGCAGGCCTGATCTACAGTCCATGAGGGGAGCTCCTCTGGATATGAAAGAAGGGTGAGAGGGAGGCAGTCGCTCAGGCTTTTGTCTCTGGATGTTTTGTCCACAATGGCCGTTTAATGTAGGAGTTGCCTCATGGGTCGTAGAAGTCTCCCTCTCTGGTAGTTTGTCCAGCCCCCAAGTGTTTGGGGTCATTCTGTGGGAAGGGAAGTGTCCTGTTTTTTGCCTCATATGTCCCCCCAGTAGAGGGATTCTAGAGCATAGCAGTGGGTACTGACAACTGGAATACTCGCCCTCGGGTTAAGCCTGGGGGCCTATGGATATGACAAGCCCCATATGCAGGATCTTGGTCCAGCCACTGAGAGGCGTTACTTTAATACAGGACTCACGCTGCAGGTCACAATGCATGTCTGTGCCCTAGGCGGCCCTCAAGCACTGGCGTGGCCTTTCGGACAATGCAGGTTTTCCCACATTGAACGTTGGACAACATGCCAACCACAAGGTTTCTGGCCATGGGGAAGGAGGAATTCTAATTTCTGCATCACGTTCACCCTGGGCAGTGATTGGAGATAAGGTCTAGGTTCTGAAGCCTGAAAACCGAGGTTGGGAAGAGATGACGACCTACAGCCATAGCGGGTCCTATGTGTCCAGGTTGGGGCCAGCTGTCTGGGTGTCGTTTGGGATGTCTTTCTCAGGCTGTGCCAGACAGGGCATTAGAATACAGGGTGGGCTATATAATTGCTTTACAATCGAGTGGCATGCATTAGAAAATCATTTGGGGTTTCTTATTAGAAGCATAGGGCAAAGTTTTTCTTCTGGAGGGCAGGCAGAGTGCTGCATTGTGGCTTCGGAATTCCCAAACTGGAGGGCTTGTGGGCCAGGAGAGTGAGGACGGAAGTCTGAGAACACAAGCTAGGCTTAGGTTTCGGGGCAAGGACATGGCAGCCACACTCTGCAGAGCTGAATTGAGATCTCATGTGTCTGAAGTCAGGTCGAGGATCAGACTTTGGCTCAGGTTTGAGTTTCTGTCCATGTTGGCCCCTTCATGAAGGGGGGACATTATGAGCCCATGGGGGTTTTCCCACTATTGGAGTTGTGAGATGCTCCAAACCGCAAGGATTCCTTCTGTGGGACAATTAAGATTTGTTGGATGGCTCCAGGACGTCTTATAAGGTATTTTTCCAGAACAGGGTTCTAAGTATGGATGCCTGGGCAGTCAGCCTCACAATCCAATTGTCTCCTAGCAACAAGAAACGTTTGATCTGCTGGCTTGGGGTAGCAACAGAGGGGGCTGAGTTGAAATGGACTTTCCTGAGGATGGTCTTAATGTTGGTTTGAGTCCATGGAGACCTTGGTATGGGGCAGTGGCACCAGGGCCCTGAAGGATTCTCCTAACCAGAGGTTATGACAAAGCTCCAATGAGCAAGTTTTCCATGGGGAGACGAGATTTGTTCTTATTGGTGCCTCAGGAAACCACCATATGCTGGTATTGGAAACGAGGCCTCTGAGGAGAGATGCCTAAAAACCAAAGCAATGGATCTGATTAGGGCCTAGGGGCCTGTCCGGTTCAATATTCTTCTCTGGGGACATCTGTTGTCTGAGTGGAGGTAGTTGCTCAGCTGGTTTGAGATCACCCCTGTTTGTCCTGGGCGGCCTACACTAATGGGATGGCCTCGGTGACTTTGGAGGTTTTTCTTCATTTGCAAGGTTGTGGCCAATGGAATGGGAAGAATTCCCTTGAAAGGGAAGCACAGTCCTGAGGTGTGGCTCCAGGGACCCAAGTGTGGAGCGTGTGTGGTCCAGGGCTATTTGGACAAAAGTCTGAAAACACAAACTCCACTTAGGTTGGGGGATGTAGGTATGGCCGGCCCGATCTATAGACCGTGAGGAGAACTCTTCGGGATATGAACAAAGGGCGAATGTGAGGTGCTGGCTCATGCTTTTTTTTTTTTTTTTTTTTTCTGGAAATGTGTCACCGATTGCCATGGAATGTCGGGGTGTCCTCATGGGCCATCGATGAGGCTCCCTTTCTGGGGATTTGACCCGATCCCAAGAGTTTGGGGTCATTCTGTGGGAAGGGAGGAGGCCTTTCTTGTTTTTTTGTTTATTTTTTTATTATTATTATTTTTTTTACCTAAGGTGGACCACCAAAAGAGGGATTCCAGAGCAGAGTCCTGGGGAGGGGCGACTGGACAACCAGACCTCTGGTTAACATTGGGACCTAAGAACATGGCAAGCCCCATATGTGGGCTCTTGGTCCAGACACTGAGAGGCCTTCCCTGAGGAATGGTCTCACACTGAGTTTCACAATGTGTTTTTGTGCCCAAGGAGCCCCTCAAGTCAGGGCGTGGCCTAATGTACCATGCTGGTTTCTCCTACAGGGAACGTTGCACAATATGGCAACCACAAGTTTTCTGGCCATGGGGAAGATGGAGTTCTAATTTCTGCAACACTTTCACTCCTGGACTGTGATTGGATTTAAGGTCTAGGTTCTGAAGCCTGAAAACTGAGGTTGGGAAGAGATGAAGACCTAAGGCCATGGTGTGGCTGATGTGCTCAGTGTTCGGCCAGCTGTTGAGTGTGGGTTGGGAGGTGCAGGCTCAGGCTGTGGCAGACAGGGAATTAGTGCCCAGGCTAGACTGTATCATTGGGGTGCAGTCGAGTTTCGTGCAGGATGGTACTCATTTGTGGTTACTGGGTAGCCCCAGAGGGCAACGTTTTTCTTCTGGAGGGAAGACACAGTGCCACATAGTGGCTCCAGAATTCCCAAACTGGAAGGCTTGTGGGCCAGGAGTGTGATGAAAAAATTCTGAGAACACAAGCCAGACTTAGATTTCGGG
Organism: Mustela nivalis; assembly: GCF_964662115.1. Lineage (NCBI taxonomy): Eukaryota > Metazoa > Chordata > Mammalia > Carnivora > Mustelidae > Mustela > Mustela nivalis. Next base: position 75,578 of record NW_028135785.1, read on the forward strand.
GTGAGGGGACGGCAGGCACCCTCTGCAGAGATGATTCGAGATCCTGTATACCTGAAGACAGAGCTAGGATCAGACGTTGGCTTAGGTCGAAGTTTCTGTCCATGACAGCCCCTTCATGAAGGGGAGGGTGTCACGAGGACATGGAGGTTTTCCCACGATGGGAATTGTGAGATGCTCCAAACCGCAATGATTCCTTCTGTGGGACAGTCGAGACCTGTTGGATGGCTCCAGGACATCCCATAAGGACGTTATCCAGAGCAGGGTTCTAAGGATGGATGCCTGGGCAGCCTGCCTCCCATTCCAGGTGTCTCATAGCGCCAAGGCAAGTTCGATCTGCTGGATCTAGGGGAGCAACCGAGGCGGGTGTGTTGAAATGGGTGAGTTGAGGATGGGTCATAATGTGCATTTGTGTCCATGTAGACCTTGGAATGGGGTGCTTGAACCGGGGCCTTGAGGGATGTTCATAACCGGAGGTTTTGATGGAGCTCTAAAGAGTATGTTTCCTATGTAGAGAAGAGAATTGTTTTGATGAGTGCCTAAGGAATCTCCCATATGCTGGTATTGGAAAACAGGCCTCTGAGGAGAGATGACTGGAATCAAAAGCAATGGATCTGATTAGGGCCTAAGTGCCTGTCCAGTTCAATCTTATTCTATGGGGATATCTGTCTCTGGGTCTGAGTGGAGGTAGTTTCCTAACTTGTGAGAGATCATCCCTGTGTGTCCTGGGCAGCCAACATTATTCGGATGGCCTGGGGGAGTTTGGCGGATTCTCCTAATCTATTGGGTTGTGGCCAATGGAAATAGCAGAATTCCCCTGGAGAGGGAAGCCACAGTCCTGAGGTGTGGCTCCAGGGGCCCCAGCTTGGATGGTGTGTTGGCCAGGCCTGTGGGGACAGAAGTCTGAAAACACAAACTCAGCTTAGTTTTGGGGATGTATGTATGAAGGCTCGATCTACAGACCGTGAGAATTTTCCGGGCTATGAACAAAGGGCGAGTATGTGGCGCTTGCTCAGGCTTTTGTCTCTGGATTTTGTGTCAACGGTGGCCGTGGAATGTCGGAGTGTCCTCAAGGGCCATGGACAATTCTTTCTCTGGTGATTTGGCCTGATCCCAAGTGGTTGGGATCATTCTGTGGATGGGAAGAGTCCTTTATGTATTTTTTTTACCTCAGTTCTCCCACCAAAGAGGGATTCCAGAGTAGAGCCCTGAGTAGGTGTGACTAGACATCTCGAACTCTGGTTGAGATTGGGGGACTAGGGGCTTGGCAAGCCCCATATGTGGGCTGTTGTTCCAGTGACTAAGAGGCTTTACATGAGGATAGGGCTCACGCTGAGGGTCACAATGTGTGTTTGTGCACATTGTGGCCCTCAGGGATAGGTGGGGCCTCATAGTCCATGCTGCTTTCTCCTACAATGAACATTGGACAACATGCCAACCACTAGGTTTCTTGCCAAGGCGAAGGAGAAGTTCTGATTCTTGCATCACGTTCACTCCTGAGCAGTGAGTGGAGATAAGGTCTAGGTTCTGAAGGTGAAAACTGAGGTTGGGTAGAGATGATGGCCTAAAGCCATTGTGGGTGTGATATGCTCTGTGTACGGCCAGCTGTCTGGGTGTTGGACTGGAGGTCTGCCCTCAGGCTGTGTCAGACAGGGCTTTAGTGCACAGGCTAGACTGTATAATTGGGGTGTGGTCGAGTGGCATGCAGGTTGTTACTCATTTGGCGTTTCCGGTTAGCCCTATAGGGCAACATTTTTCTTCTGGAGGGCAGGCAGAGTGCTGCATTGTGTCTCCAGAATTGCCAAACTGGAGGGGTGTGGCCAGGATTGTGAGGAAAGAAGTCTGAAAACACAAGCTAGCATGAGTTTTGGGGCCAAGAGCATGGCAGGCCCACTCTGAAGAGGCTGAATCGAGATCTCCTGCAGGTGAGGTCAGGGCGAGTATCAGATGTTGCCTCAAGCTGGAGTTTGTGTCCATGACGGCCCCTTCCTGAAGGGGGTGGGGGCGTCATGAGGCCAGGGAGGTTTCCCTACGCTGGGAGTTGTGAGCTGCTCCCAACTTCAAAGTTTCCTTCTTCAGGACAGTCGAGTACTATTGTATGGTTCCAGGATGCCCCATACAGAAAGACTCGAGAGCAGGGGCCTAAGCATGGATGCCGAGAAACGCCAACTCACCTTCCCATTGCCTGGTGGAGACAAGGCACGCTCAATCTGCGGGCTCTTGGGTGAGCTACCCAGAAGGCTGAGTTTAAATGGACTCTCCTGAGGATGAGTCATAATGTGGGTTGGTGGCCATGGAGACCTTGGAATGTGGCAGTAGCTAAGGGACTCTGCAGGATTCTCCAACCCGAAGGGCTTGACACAACTCCAACAAGGAAGCTTCCCATGTGGAGATGAGAGGTCTTTTGTCTGGTGCCCCAGGAAAGCCCCGTATGCTGGTCTTCGAACCCAGGCCTCTGAGGAGTGATACCTGGACACCAAAGCAAGAGTTCATAATAGGGCCTAGGGGCCTGTCTGGTTCAATCTTCTTTCTCTGCGGATATCTGTCTGTGTGTCTGCATGGAGGTAGTAGTTGCTCAGCTTGTGTCATAATGCCCCTATTTGTCCAGTGCGGCTTGCGGTAGTGGGATGTCCTTGGGGACCTTGAGGTTTCTACTATTTTGTAGAGTTGTGGCCAATGGAATGGGCAGTTTCTTAGGAGAGAGCAGGCACAGTTCTGTGGTGTGGCTCCAGAGACCCCAGCCTGGAGGCTGTGTGGGCCATGGCTGTGCAGACAGACATCCAAAAACCCTAACTCAGCTCAGGTTTGGGGCCGAGGTTACGGCAGGCCTGATCTACAGTCCATGAGGGGAGCTCCTCTGGATATGAAAGAAGGGTGAGAGGGAGGCAGTCGCTCAGGCTTTTGTCTCTGGATGTTTTGTCCACAATGGCCGTTTAATGTAGGAGTTGCCTCATGGGTCGTAGAAGTCTCCCTCTCTGGTAGTTTGTCCAGCCCCCAAGTGTTTGGGGTCATTCTGTGGGAAGGGAAGTGTCCTGTTTTTTGCCTCATATGTCCCCCCAGTAGAGGGATTCTAGAGCATAGCAGTGGGTACTGACAACTGGAATACTCGCCCTCGGGTTAAGCCTGGGGGCCTATGGATATGACAAGCCCCATATGCAGGATCTTGGTCCAGCCACTGAGAGGCGTTACTTTAATACGGGACTCACGCTGCAGGTCACAATGCATGTCTGTGCCCTAGGCGGCCCTCAAGCACTGGCGTGGCCTTTCGGACAATGCAGGTTTTCCCACATTGAACGTTGGACAACATGCCAACCACAAGGTTTCTGGCCATGGGGAAGGAGGAATTCTAATTTCTGCATCACGTTCACCCTGGGCAGTGATTGGAGATAAGGTCTAGGTTCTGAAGCCTGAAAACCGAGGTTGGGAAGAGATGACGACCTACAGCCATAGCGGGTCCTATGTGTCCAGGTTGGGGCCAGCTGTCTGGGTGTCGTTTGGGATGTCTTTCTCAGGCTGTGCCAGACAGGGCATTAGAATACAGGGTGGGCTGTATAATTGCTTTACAATCGAGTGGCATGCATTAGAAAATCATTTGGGGTTTCTTATTAGAAGCATAGGGCAAAGTTTTTCTTCTGGAGGGCAGGCAGAGTGCTGCATTGTGGCTTCGGAATTCCCAAACTGGAGGGCTTGTGGGCCAGGAGAGTGAGGACGGAAGTCTGAGAACACAAGCTAGGCTTAGGTTTCGGGGCAAGGACATGGCAGCCACACTCTGCAGAGCTGAATTGAGATCTCATGTGTCTGAAGTCAGGTCGAGGATCAGACTTTGGCTCAGGTTTGAGTTTCTGTCCATGTTGGCCCCTTCATGAAGGGGGGACATTATGAGCCCATGGGGGTTTTCCCACTATTGGAGTTGTGAGATGCTCCAAACCGCAAGGATTCCTTCTGTGGGACAATTAAGATTTGTTGGATGGCTCCAGGACGTCTTATAAGGTATTTTTCCAGAACAGGGTTCTAAGTATGGATGCCTGGGCAGTCAGCCTCACAATCCAATTGTCTCCTAGCAACAAGAAACGTTTGATCTGCTGGCTTGGGGTAGCAACAGAGGGGGCTGAGTTGAAATGGACTTTCCTGAGGATGGTCTTAATGTTGGTTTGAGTCCATGGAGACCTTGGTATGGGGCAGTGGCACCAGGGCCCTGAAGGATTCTCCTAACCAGAGGTTATGACAAAGCTCCAATGAGCAAGTTTTCCATGGGGAGACGAGATTTGTTCTTATTGGTGCCTCAGGAAACCACCATATGCTGGTATTGGAAACGAGGCCTCTGAGGAGAGATGCCTAAAAACCAAAGCAATGGATCTGATTAGGGCCTAGGGGCCTGTCCGGTTCAATATTCTTCTCTGGGGACATCTGTTGTCTGAGTGGAGGTAGTTGCTCAGCTGGTTTGAGATCACCCCTGTTTGTCCTGGGCGGCCTACACTAATGGGATGGCCTCGGTGACTTTGGAGGTTTTTCCTCATTTGCAAGGTTGTGGCCAATGGAATGGGAAGAATTCCCTTGAAAGGGAAGCACAGTCCTGAGGTGTGGCTCCAGGGACCCAAGTGTGGAGCGTGTGTGGTCCAGGGCTATTTGGACAAAAGTCTGAAAACACAAACTCCACTTAGGTTGGGGGATGTAGGTATGGCCGGCCCGATCTATAGACCGTGAGGAGAACTCTTCGGGATATGAACAAAGGGCGAATGTGAGGTGCTGGCTCATGCTTTTTTTTTTTTTTTTTTTTTTCTGGAAATGTGTCACCGATTGCCATGGAATGTCGGGGTGTCCTCATGGGCCATCGATGAGGCTCCCTTTCTGGGGATTTGACCCGATCCCAAGAGTTTGGGGTCATTCTGTGGGAAGGGAGGAGGCCTTTCTTGTTTTTTTGTTTATTTTTTTATTATTATTATTTTTTTTACCTAAGGTGGACCACCAAAAGAGGGATTCCAGAGCAGAGTCCTGGGGAGGGGCGACTGGACAACCAGACCTCTGGTTAACATTGGGACCTAAGAACATGGCAAGCCCCATATGTGGGCTCTTGGTCCAGACACTGAGAGGCCTTCCCTGAGGAATGGTCTCACACTGAGTTTCACAATGTGTTTTTGTGCCCAAGGAGCCCCTCAAGTCAGGGCGTGGCCTAATGTACCATGCTGGTTTCTCCTACAGGGAACGTTGCACAATATGGCAACCACAAGTTTTCTGGCCATGGGGAAGATGGAGTTCTAATTTCTGCAACACTTTCACTCCTGGACTGTGATTGGATTTAAGGTCTAGGTTCTGAAGCCTGAAAACTGAGGTTGGGAAGAGATGAAGACCTAAGGCCATGGTGTGGCTGATGTGCTCAGTGTTCGGCCAGCTGTTGAGTGTGGGTTGGGAGGTGCAGGCTCAGGCTGTGGCAGACAGGGAATTAGTGCCCAGGCTAGACTGTATCATTGGGGTGCAGTCGAGTTTCGTGCAGGATGGTACTCATTTGTGGTTACTGGGTAGCCCCAGAGGGCAACGTTTTTCTTCTGGAGGGAAGACACAGTGCCACATAGTGGCTCCAGAATTCCCAAACTGGAAGGCTTGTGGGCCAGGAGTGTGATGAAAAAATTCTGAGAACACAAGCCAGACTTAGATTTCGGGGTGAGGGGACGGCAGGCACCCTCTGCAGAGATGATTCGAGATCCTGTATACCTGAAGACAGAGCTAGGATCAGACGTTGGCTTAGGTCGAAGTTTCTGTCCATGACAGCCCCTTCATGAAGGGGAGGGTGTCACGAGGACATGGAGGTTTTCCCACGATGGGAATTGTGAGATGTTCCAAACCGCAATGATTCCTTCTGTGGGACAGTCGAGACCTGTTGGATGGCTCCAGGACATCCCATAAGGACGTTATCCAGAGCAGGGTTCTAAGGATGGATGCCTGGGCAGCCTGCCTCCCATTCCAGGTGTCTCATAGCGCCAAGGCAAGTTCGATCTGCTGGATCTAGGGGAGCAACCGAGGCGGGTGTGTTGAAATGGGTGAGTTGAGGATGGGTCATAATGTGCATTTGTGTCCATGTAGACCTTGGAATGGGGTGCTTGAACCGGGGCCTTGAGGGATGTTCATAACCGGAGGTTTTGATGGAGCTCTAAAGAGTATGTTTCCTATGTAGAGAAGAGAATTGTTTTGATGAGTGCCTAAGGAATCTCCCATATGCTGGTATTGGAAAACAGGCCTCTGAGGAGAGATGACTGGAATCAAAAGCAATGGATCTGATTAGGGCCTAAGTGCCTGTCCAGTTCAATCTTATTCTATGGGGATATCTGTCTCTGGGTCTGAGTGGAGGTAGTTTCCTAACTTGTGAGAGATCATCCCTGTGTGTCCTGGGCAGCCAACATTATTCGGATGGCCTGGGGGAGTTTGGCGGATTCTCCTAATCTATTGGGTTGTGGCCAATGGAAATAGCAGAATTCCCCTGGAGAGGGAAGCCACAGTCCTGAGGTGTGGCTCCAGGGGCCCCAGCTTGGATGGTGTGTTGGCCAGGCCTGTGGGGACAGAAGTCTGAAAACACAAACTCAGCTTAGTTTTGGGGATGTATGTATGAAGGCTCGATCTACAGACCGTGAGAATTTTCCGGGCTATGAACAAAGGGCGAGTATGTGGCGCTTGCTCAGGCTTTTGTCTCTGGATTTTGTGTCAACGGTGGCCGTGGAATGTCGGAGTGTCCTCAAGGGCCATGGACAATTCTTTCTCTGGTGATTTGGCCTGATCCCAAGTGGTTGGGATCATTCTGTGGATGGGAAGAGTCCTTTATGTATTTTTTTTACCTCAGTTCTCCCACCAAAGAGGGATTCCAGAGTAGAGCCCTGAGTAGGTGTGACTAGACATCTCGAACTCTGGTTGAGATTGGGGGACTAGGGGCTTGGCAAGCCCCATATGTGGGCTGTTGTTCCAGTGACTAAGAGGCTTTACATGAGGATAGGGCTCACGCTGAGGGTCACAATGTGTGTTTGTGCACATTGTGGCCCTCAGGGATAGGTGGGGCCTCATAGTCCATGCTGCTTTCTCCTACAATGAACATTGGACAACATGCCAACCACTAGGTTTCTTGCCAAGGCGAAGGAGAAGTTCTGATTCTTGCATCACGTTCACTCCTGAGCAGTGAGTGGAGATAAGGTCTAGGTTCTGAAGGTGAAAACTGAGGTTGGGTAGAGATGATGGCCTAAAGCCATTGTGGGTGTGATATGCTCTGTGTACGGCCAGCTGTCTGGGTGTTGGACTGGAGGTCTGCCCTCAGGCTGTGTCAGACAGGGCTTTAGTGCACAGGCTAGACTGTATAATTGGGGTGTGGTCGAGTGGCATGCAGGTTGTTACTCATTTGGCGTTTCCGGTTAGCCCTATAGGGCAACATTTTTCTTCTGGAGGGCAGGCAGAGTGCTGCATTGTGTCTCCAGAATTGCCAAACTGGAGGGGTGTGGCCAGGATTGTGAGGAAGGAAGTCTGAAAACACAAGCTAGCATGAGTTTTGGGGCCAAGAGCATGGCAGGCCCACTCTGAAGAGGCTGAATCGAGATCTCCTGCAGGTGAGGTCAGGGCGAGTATCAGATGTTGCCTCAAGCTGGAGTTTGTGTCCATGACGGCCCCTTCCTGAAGGGGGTGGGGGCGTCATGAGGCCAGGGAGGTTTCCCTACGCTGGGAGTTGTGAGCTGCTCCCAACTTCAAAGTTTCCTTCTTCAGGACAGTCGAGTACTATTGTATGGTTCCAGGATGCCCCATACAGAAAGACTCGAGAGCAGGGGCCTAAGCATGGATGCCGAGAAACGCCAACTCACCTTCCCATTGCCTGGTGGAGACAAGGCACGCTCAATCTGCGGGCTCTTGGGTGAGCTACCCAGAAGGCTGAGTTTAAATGGACTCTCCTGAGGATGAGTCATAATGTGGGTTGGTGGCCATGGAGACCTTGGAATGTGGCAGTAGCTAAGGGACTCTGCAGGATTCTCCAAACCGAAGGGCTTGACACAACTCCAACAAGGAAGCTTCCCATGTGGAGATGAGAGGTCTTTTGTCTGGTGCCTCAGGAAAGCCCCGTATGCTGGTCTTCGAACCCAGGCCTCTGAGTAGTGATACCTGGACACCAAAGCAAGAGTTCATAATAGGGCCTAGGGGCCTGTCTGGTTCAATCTTTTGTCTCTGCGGATATCTGTCTGTGTGTCTGCATGGAGGTAGTAGTTGCTCAGCTTGTGTCATAATGCCCCTATTTGTCCAGTGCGGCTTGCGGTAGTGGGATGTCCTTGGGGACCTTGAGGTTTCTACTATTTTGTAGAGTTGTGGCCAATGGAATGGGCAGTTTCTTAGGAGAGAGCAGGCACAGTTCTGGGGTGTGGCTCCAGAGACCCCAGCCTGGAGGCTGTGTGGGCCATGGCTGTGCAGACAGACATCCAAAAACCCTAACTCAGCTCAGGTTTGGGGCCGAGGTTACGGCAGGCCTGATCTACAGTCCATGAGGGGAGCTCCTCTGGATATGAAAGAAGGGTGAGAGGGAGGCAGTCGCTCAGGCTTTTGTCTCTGGATGTTTTGTCCACAATGGCCGTTTAATGTAGGAGTTGCCTCATGGGTCGTAGAAGTCTCCCTCTCTGGTAGTTTGTCCAGCCCCCAAGTGTTTGGGGTCATTCTGTGGGAAGGGAAGTGTCCTGTTTTTTGCCTCATATGTCCCCCCAGTAGAGGGATTCTAGAGCATAGCAGTGGGTACTGACAACTGGAATACTCGCCCTCGGGTTAAGCCTGGGGGCCTATGGATATGACAAGCCCCATATGCAGGATCTTGGTCCAGCCACTGAGAGGCGTTACTTTAATACGGGACTCACGCTGCAGGTCACAATGCATGTCTGTGCCCTAGGCGGCCCTCAAGCACTGGCGTGGCCTTTCGGACAATGCAGGTTTTCCCACATTGAACGTTGGACAACATGCCAACCACAAGGTTTCTGGCCATGGGGAAGGAGGAATTCTAATTTCTGCATCACGTTCACCCTGGGCAGTGATTGGAGATAAGGTCTAGGTTCTGAAGCCTGAAAACCGAGGTTGGGAAGAGATGACGACCTACAGCCATAGCGGGTCCTATGTGTCCAGGTTGGGGCCAGCTGTCTGGGTGTCGTTTGGGATGTCTTGTCTCAGGTTGTGCCAGACAGGGCATTAGAATACAGGGTGGGCTATATAATTGCTTTACAATCGAGTGGCATGCATTAGAAAATCATTTGGGGTTTCTTATTAGAAGCATAGGGCAAAGTTTTTCTTCTGGAGGGCAGGCAGAGTGCTGCATTGTGGCTTCGGTATTCCCAAACTGGAGGGCTTGTGGGCCAGGAGAGTGAGGACGGAAGTCTGAGAACACAAGCTAGGCTTAGGTTTCGGGGCAAGGACATGGCAGCCACACTCTGCAGAGCTGAATTGAGATCTCATGTGTCTGAAGTCAGGTCGAGGATCAGACTTTGGCTCAGGTTTGAGTTTCTGTCCATGTTGGCCCCTTCATGAAGGGGGGACATTATGAGCCCATGGGGGTTTTCCCACTATTGGAGTTGTGGGATGCTCCAAACCGCAAGGATTCCTTCTGTGGGACAATTAAGATTTGTTGGATGGCTCCAGGACGTCTTATAAGGTATTTTTCCAGAACAGGGTTCTAAGTATGGATGCCTGGGCAGTCAGCCTCACAATCCAATTGTCTCCTAGCAACAAGAAACGTTTGATCTGCTGGCTTGGGGTAGCAACAGAGGGGGCTGAGTTGAAATGGACTTTCCTGAGGATGGTCTTAATGTTGGTTTGAGTCCATGGAGACCTTGGTATGGGGCAGTGGCACCAGGGCCCTGAAGGATTCTCCTAACCAGAGGTTATGACAAAGCTCCAATGAGCAAGTTTTCCATGGGGAGACGAGATTTGTTCTTATTGGTGCCTCAGGAAACCACCATATGCTGGTATTGGAAACGAGGCCTCTGAGGAGAGATGCCTAAAAACCAAAGCAATGGATCTGATTAGGGCCTAGGGGCCTGTCCGGTTCAATATTCTTCTCTGGGGACATCTGTTGTCTGAGTGGAGGTAGTTGCTCAGCTGGTTTGAGATCACCCCTGTTTGTCCTGGGCGGCCTACACTAATGGGATGGCCTCGGTGACTTTGGAGGTTTTTCCTCATTTGCAAGGTTGTGGCCAATGGAATGGGAAGAATTCCCTTGAAAGGGAAGCACAGTCCTGAGGTGTGGCTCCAGGGACCCAAGTGTGGAGCGTGTGTGGTCCAGGGCTATTTGGACAAAAGTCTGAAAACACAAACTCCACTTAGGTTGGGGGATGTAGGTATGGCCGGCCCGATCTATAGACCGTGAGGAGAACTCTTCGGGATATGAACAAAGGGCGAATGTGAGGTGCTGGCTCATGCTTTTTTTTTTTTTTTTTTTCTGGAAATGTGTCACCGATTGCCATGGAATGTCGGGGTGTCCTCATGGGCCATCGATGAGGCTCCCTTTCTGGGGATTTGACCCGATCCCAAGAGTTTGGGGTCATTCTGTGGGAAGGGAGGAGGCCTTTCTTGTTTTTTTGTTTATTTTTTTATTATTATTATTTTTTTTACCTAAGGTGGACCACCAAAAGAGGGATTCCAGAGCAGAGTCCTGGGGAGGGGCGACTGGACAACCAGACCTCTGGTTAACATTGGGACCTAAGAACATGGCAAGCCCCATATGTGGGCTCTTGGTCCAGACACTGAGAGGCCTTCCCTGAGGAATGGTCTCACACTGAGTTTCACAATGTGTTTTTGTGCCCAAGGAGCCCCTCAAGTCAGGGCGTGGCCTAATGTACCATGCTGGTTTCTCCTACAGGGAACGTTGCACAATATGGCAACCACAAGTTTTCTGGCCATGGGGAAGATGGAGTTCTAATTTCTGCAACACTTTCACTCCTGGACTGTGATTGGATTTAAGGTCTAGGTTCTGAAGCCTGAAAACTGAGGTTGGGAAGAGATGAAGACCTAAGGCCATGGTGTGGCTGATGTGCTCAGTGTTCGGCCAGCTGTTGAGTGTGGGTTGGGAGGTGCAGGCTCAGGCTGTGGCAGACAGGGAATTAGTGCCCAGGCTAGACTGTATCATTGGGGTGCAGTCGAGTTTCGTGCAGGATGGTACTCATTTGTGGTTACTGGGTAGCCCCAGAGGGCAACGTTTTTCTTCTGGAGGGAAGACACAGTGCCACATAGTGGCTCCAGAATTCCCAAACTGGAAGGCTTGTGGGCCAGGAGTGTGATGAAAAAATTCTGAGAACACAAGCCAGACTTAGATTTCGGGGTGAGGGGACGGCAGGCACCCTCTGCAGAGATGATTCGAGATCCTGTATACCTGAAGACAGAGCTAGGATCAGACGTTGGCTTAGGTCGAAGTTTCTGTCCATGACAGCCCCTTCATGAAGGGGAGGGTGTCACGAGGACATGGAGGTTTTCCCACGATGGGAATTGTGAGATGCTCCAAACCGCAATGATTCCTTCTGTGGGACAGTCGAGACCTGTTGGATGGCTCCAGGACATCCCATAAGGACGTTATCCAGAGCAGGGTTCTAAGGATGGATGCCTGGGCAGCCTGCCTCCCATTCCAGGTGTCTCATAGCGCCAAGGCAAGTTCGATCTGCTGGATCTAGGGGAGCAACCGAGGCGGGTGTGTTGAAATGGGTGAGTTGAGGATGGGTCATAATGTGCATTTGTGTCCATGTAGACCTTGGAATGGGGTGCTTGAACCGGGGCCTTGAGGGATGTTCATAACCGGAGGTTTTGATGGAGCTCTAAAGAGTATGTTTCCTATGTAGAGAAGAGAATTGTTTTGATGAGTGCCTAAGGAATCTCCCATATGCTGGTATTGGAAAACAGGCCTCTGAGGAGAGATGACTGAAATCAAAAGCAATGGATCTGATTAGGGCCTAAGTGCCTGTCCAGTTCAATCTTATTCTATGGGGATATCTGTCTCTGGGTCTGAGTGGAGGTAGTTTCCTAACTTGTGAGAGATCATCCCTGTGTGTCCTGGGCAGCCAACATTATTCGGATGGCCTGGGGGAGTTTGGCGGATTCTCCTAATCTATTGGGTTGTGGCCAATGGAAATAGCAGAATTCCCCTGGAGAGGGAAGCCACAGTCCTGAGGTGTGGCTCCAGGGGCCCCAGCTTGGATGGTGTGTTGGCCAGGCCTGTGGGGACAGAAGTCTGAAAACACAAACTCAGCTTAGTTTTGGGGATGTATGTATGAAGGCTCGATCTACAGACCGTGAGAATTTTCCGGGCTATGAACAAAGGGCGAGTATGTGGCGCTTGCTCAGGCTTTTGTCTCTGGATTTTGTGTCAACGGTGGCCGTGGAATGTCGGAGTGTCCTCAAGGGCCATGGACAATTCTTTCTCTGGTGATTTGGCCTGATCCCAAGTGGTTGGGATCATTCTGTGGATGGGAAGAGTCCTTTATGTATTTTTTTTACCTCAGTTCTCCCACCAAAGAGGGATTCCAGAGTAGAGCCCTGAGTAGGTGTGACTAGACATCTCGAACTCTGGTTGAGATTGGGGGACTAGGGGCTTGGCAAGCCCCATATGTGGGCTGTTGTTCCAGTGACTAAGAGGCTTTACATGAGGATAGGGCTCACGCTGAGGGTCACAATGTGTGTTTGTGCACATTGTGGCCCTCAGGGATAGGTGGGGCTTCATAGTCCATGCTGCTTTCTCCTACAATGAACATTGGACAACATGCCAACCACTAGGTTTCTTGCCAAGGCGAAGGAGAAGTTCTGATTCTTGCATCACGTTCACTCCTGAGCAGTGAGTGGAGATAAGGTCTAGGTTCTGAAGGTGAAAACTGAGGTTGGGTAGAGATGATGGCCTAAAGCCATTGTGGGTGTGATATGCTCTGTGTACGGCCAGCTGTCTGGGTGTTGGACTGGAGGTCTGCCCTCAGGCTGTGTCAGACAGGGCTTTAGTGCACAGGCTAGACTGTATAATTGGGGTGTGGTCGAGTGGCATGCAGGTTGTTACTCATTTGGCGTTTCCGGTTAGCCCTATAGGGCAACATTTTTCTTCTGGAGGGCAGGCAGAGTGCTGCATTGTGTCTCCAGAATTGCCAAACTGGAGGGGTGTGGCCAGGATTGTGAGGAAGGAAGTCTGAAAACACAAGCTAGCATGAGTTTTGGGGCCAAGAGCATGGCAGGCCCACTCTGAAGAGGCTGAATCGAGATCTCCTGCAGGTGAGGTCAGGGCGAGTATCAGATGTTGCCTCAAGCTGGAGTTTGTGTCCATGACGGCCCCTTCCTGAAGGGGGTGGGGGCGTCATGAGGCCAGGGAGGTTTCCCTACGCTGGGAGTTGTGAGCTGCTCCCAACTTCAAAGTTTCCTTCTTCAGGACAGTCGAGTACTATTGTATGGTTCCAGGATGCCCCATACAGAAAGACTCGAGAGCAGGGGCCTAAGCATGGATGCCGAGAAACGCCAACTCACCTTCCCATTGCCTGGTGGAGACAAGGCACGCTCAATCTGCGGGCTCTTGGGTGAGCTACCCAGAAGGCTGAGTTTAAATGGACTCTCCTGAGGATGAGTCATAATGTGGGTTGGTGGCCATGGAGACCTTGGAATGTGGCAGTAGCTAAGGGACTCTGCAGGATTCTCCAACCCGAAGGGCTTGACACAACTCCAACAAGGAAGCTTCCCATGTGGAGATGAGAGGTCTTTTGTCTGGTGCCTCAGGAAAGCCCCGTATGCTGGTCTTCGAACCCAGGCCTCTGAGTAGTGATACCTGGACACCAAAGCAAGAGTTCATAATAGGGCCTAGGGGCCTGTCTGGTTCAATCTTTTGTCTCTGCGGATATCTGTCTGTGTGTCTGCATGGAGGTAGTAGTTGCTCAGCTTGTGTCATAATGCCCCTATTTGTCCAGTGCGGCTTGCGGTAGTGGGATGTCCTTGGGGACCTTGAGGTTTCTACTATTTTGTAGAGTTGTGGCCAATGGAATGGGCAGTTTCTTAGGAGAGAGCAGGCACAGTTCTGGGGTGTGGCTCCAGAGACCCCAGCCTGGAGGCTGTGTGGGCCATGGCTGTGCAGACAGACATCCAAAAACCCTAACTCAGCTCAGGTTTGGGGCCGAGGTTACGGCAGGCCTGATCTACAGTCCATGAGGGGAGCTCCTCTGGATATGAAAGAAGGGTGAGAGGGAGGCAGTCGCTCAGGCTTTTGTCTCTGGATGTTTTGTCCACAATGGCCGTTTAATGTAGGAGTTGCCTCATGGGTCGTAGAAGTCTCCCTCTCTGGTAGTTTGTCCAGCCCCCAAGTGTTTGGGGTCATTCTGTGGGAAGGGAAGTGTCCTGTTTTTTGCCTCATATGTCCCCCCAGTAGAGGGATTCTAGAGCATAGCAGTGGGTACTGACAACTGGAATACTCGCCCTCGGGTTAAGCCTGGGGGCCTATGGATATGACAAGCCCCATATGCAGGATCTTGGTCCAGCCCCTGAGAGGCGTTACTTTAATACGGGACTCACGCTGCAGGTCACAATGCATGTCTGTGCCCTAGGCGGCCCTCAAGCACTGGCGTGGCCTTTCGGACAATGCAGGTTTTCCCACATTGAACGTTGGACAACATGCCAACCACAAGGTTTCTGGCCATGGGGAAGGAGGAATTCTAATTTCTGCATCACGTTCACCCTGGGCAGTGATTGGAGATAAGGTCTAGGTTCTGAAGCCTGAAAACCGAGGTTGGGAAGAGATGACGACCTACAGCCATAGCGGGTCCTATGTGTCCAGGTTGGGGCCAGCTGTCTGGGTGTCGTTTGGGATGTCTTGTCTCAGGCTGTGCCAGACAGGGCATTAGAATACAGGGTGGGCTATATAATTGCTTTACAATCGAGTGGCATGCATTAGAAAATCATTTGGGGTTTCTTATTAGAAGCATAGGGCAAAGTTTTTCTTCTGGAGGGCAGGCAGAGTGCTGCATTGTGGCTTCGGTATTCCCAAACTGGAGGGCTTGTGGGCCAGGAGAGTGAGGACGGAAGTCTGAGAACACAAGCTAGGCTTAGGTTTCGGGGCAAGGACATGGCAGCCACACTCTGCAGAGCTGAATTGAGATCTCATGTGTCTGAAGTCAGGTCGAGGATCAGACTTTGGCTCAGGTTTGAGTTTCTGTCCATGTTGGCCCCTTCATGAAGGGGGGACATTATGAGCCCATGGGGGTTTTCCCACTATTGGAGTTGTGAGATGCTCCAAACCACAAGGATTCCTTCTGTGGGACAATTAAGATTTGTTGGATGGCTCCAGGACGTCTTATAAGGTATTTTTCCAGAACAGGGTTCTAAGTATGGATGCCTGGGCAGTCAGCCTCACAATCCAATTGTCTCCTAGCAACAAGAAACGTTTGATCTGCTGGCTTGGGGTAGCAACAGAGGGGGCTGAGTTGAAATGGACTTTCCTGAGGATGGTCTTAATGTTGGTTTGAGTCCATGGAGACCTTGGTATGGGGCAGTGGCACCAGGGCCCTGAAGGATTCTCCTAACCAGAGGTTATGACAAAGCTCCAATGAGCAAGTTTTCCATGGGGAGACGAGATTTGTTCTTATTGGTGCCTCAGGAAACCACCATATGCTGGTATTGGAAACGAGGCCTCTGAGGAGAGATGCCTAAAAACCAAAGCAATGGATCTGATTAGGGCCTAGGGGCCTGTCCGGTTCAATATTCTTCTCTGGGGACATCTGTTGTCTGAGTGGAGGTAGTTGCTCAGCTGGTTTGAGATCACCCCTGTTTGTCCTGGGCGGCCTACACTAATGGGATGGCCTCGGTGACTTTGGAGGTTTTTCCTCATTTGCAAGGTTGTGGCCAATGGAATGGGAAGAATTCCCTTGAAAGGGAAGCACAGTCCTGAGGTGTGGCTCCAGGGACCCAAGTGTGGAGCGTGTGTGGTCCAGGGCTATTTGGACAAAAGTCTGAAAACACAAACTCCACTTAGGTTGGGGGATGTAGGTATGGCCGGCCCGATCTATAGACCGTGAGGAGAACTCTTCGGGATATGAACAAAGGGCGAATGTGAGGTGCTGGCTCATGCTTTTTTTTTTTTTTTTTTTTTTTTCTGGAAATGTGTCACCGATTGCCATGGAATGTCGGGGTGTCCTCATGGGCCATCGATGAGGCTCCCTTTCTGGGGATTTGACCCGATCCCAAGAGTTTGGGGTCATTCTGTGGGAAGGGAGGAGGCCTTTCTTGTTTTTTTGTTTATTTTTTTATTATTATTATTTTTTTTACCTAAGGTGGACCACCAAAAGAGGGATTCCAGAGCAGAGTCCTGGGGAGGGGCGACTGGACAACCAGACCTCTGGTTAACATTGGGACCTAAGAACATGGCAAGCCCCATATGTGGGCTCTTGGTCCAGACACTGAGAGGCCTTCCCTGAGGAATGGTCTCACACTGAGTTTCACAATGTGTTTTTGTGCCCAAGGAGCCCCTCAAGTCAGGGCGTGGCCTAATGTACCATGCTGGTTTCTCCTACAGGGAACGTTGCACAATATGGCAACCACAAGTTTTCTGGCCATGGGGAAGATGGAGTTCTAATTTCTGCAACACTTTCACTCCTGGACTGTGATTGGATTTAAGGTCTAGGTTCTGAAGCCTGAAAACTGAGGTTGGGAAGAGATGAAGACCTAAGGCCATGGTGTGGCTGATGTGCTCAGTGTTCGGCCAGCTGTTGAGTGTGGGTTGGGAGGTGCAGGCTCAGGCTGTGGCAGACAGGGAATTAGTGCCCAGGCTAGACTGTATCATTGGGGTGCAGTCGAGTTTCGTGCAGGATGGTACTCATTTGTGGTTACTGGGTAGCCCCAGAGGGCAACGTTTTTCTTCTGGAGGGAAGACACAGTGCCACATAGTGGCTCCAGAATTCCCAAACTGGAAGGCTTGTGGGCCAGGAGTGTGATGAAAAAATTCTGAGAACACAAGCCAGACTTAGATTTCGGGGTGAGGGGACGGCAGGCACCCTCTGCAGAGATGATTCGAGATCCTGTATACCTGAAGACAGAGCTAGGATCAGACGTTGGCTTAGGTCGAAGTTTCTGTCCATGACAGCCCCTTCATGAAGGGGAGGGTGTCACGAGGACATGGAGGTTTTCCCACGATGGGAATTGTGAGATGCTCCAAACCGCAATGATTCCTTCTGTGGGACAGTCGAGACCTGTTGGATGGCTCCAGGACATCCCATAAGGACGTTATCCAGAGCAGGGTTCTAAGGATGGATGCCTGGGCAGCCTGCCTCCCATTCCAGGTGTCTCATAGCGCCAAGGCAAGTTCGATCTGCTGGATCTAGGGGAGCAACCGAGGCGGGTGTGTTGAAATGGGTGAGTTGAGGATGGGTCATAATGTGCATTTGTGTCCATGTAGACCTTGGAATGGGGTGCTTGAACCGGGGCCTTGAGGGATGTTCATAACCGGAGGTTTTGATGGAGCTCTAAAGAGTATGTTTCCTATGTAGTGGAGAGAATTGTTTTGATGAGTGCCTAAGGAATCTCCCATATGCTGGTATTGGAAAACAGGCCTCTGAGGAGAGATGACTGGAATCAAAAGCAATGGATCTGATTAGGGCCTAAGTGCCTGTCCAGTTCAATCTTATTCTATGGGGATATCTGTCTCTGGGTCTGAGTGGAGGTAGTTTCCTAACTTGTGAGAGATCATCCCTGTGTGTCCTGGGCAGCCAACATTATTCGGATGGCCTGGGGGAGTTTGGCGGATTCTCCTAATCTATTGGGTTGTGGCCAATGGAAATAGCAGAATTCCCCTGGAGAGGGAAGCCACAGTCCTGAGGTGTGGCTCCAGGGGCCCCAGCTTGGATGGTGTGTTGGCCAGGCCTGTGGGGACAGAAGTCTGAAAACACAAACTCAGCTTAGTTTTGGGGATGTATGTATGAAGGCTCGATCTACAGACCGTGAGAATTTTCCGGGCTATGAACAAAGGGCGAGTATGTGGCGCTTGCTCAGGCTTTTGTCTCTGGATTTTGTGTCAACGGTGGCCGTGGAATGTCGGAGTGTCCTCAAGGGCCATGGACAATTCTTTCTCTGGTGATTTGGCCTGATCCCAAGTGGTTGGGATCATTCTGTGGATGGGAAGAGTCCTTTATGTATTTTTTTTACCTCAGTTCTCCCACCAAAGAGGGATTCCAGAGTAGAGCCCTGAGTAGGTGTGACTAGACATCTCGAACTCTGGTTGAGATTGGGGGACTAGGGGCTTAGCAAGCCCCATATGTGGGCTGTTGTTCCAGTGACTAAGAGGCTTTACATGAGGATAGGGCTCACGCTGAGGGTCACAATGTGTGTTTGTGCACATTGTGGCCCTCAGGGATAGGTGGGGCCTCATAGTCCATGCTGCTTTCTCCTACAATGAACATTGGACAACATGCCAACCACTAGGTTTCTTGCCAAGGCGAAGGAGAAGTTCTGATTCTTGCATCACGTTCACTCCTGAGCAGTGAGTGGAGATAAGGTCTAGGTTCTGAAGGTGAAAACTGAGGTTGGGTAGAGATGATGGCCTAAAGCCATTGTGGGTGTGATATGCTCTGTGTACGGCCAGCTGTCTGGGTGTTGGACTGGAGGTCTGCCCTCAGGCTGTGTCAGACAGGGCTTTAGTGCACAGGCTAGACTGTATAATTGGGGTGTGGTCGAGTGGCATGCAGGTTGTTACTCATTTGGCGTTTCCGGTTAGCCCTATAGGGCAACATTTTTCTTCTGGAGGGCAGGCAGAGTGCTGCATTGTGTCTCCAGAATTGCCAAACTGGAGGGGTGTGGCCAGGATTGTGAGGAAGGAAGTCTGAAAACACAAGCTAGCATGAGTTTTGGGGCCAAGAGCATGGCAGGCCCACTCTGAAGAGGCTGAATCGAGATCTCCTGCAGGTGAGGTCAGGGCGAGAATCAGATGTTGCCTCAAGCTGGAGTTTGTGTCCATGACGGCCCCTTCCTGAAGGGGGTGGGGGCGTCATGAGGCCAGGGAGGTTTCCCTACGCTGGGAGTTGTGAGCTGCTCCCAACTTCAAAGTTTCTTCTTCAGGACAGTCGAGTACTATTGTATGGTTCCAGGATGCCCCATACAGAAAGACTCGAGAGCAGGGGCCTAAGCATGGATGCCGAGAAACACCAACTCACCTTCCCATTGCCTGGTGGAGACAAGGCACGCTGAATCTGCGGGCTCTTGGGTGAGCAACCCAGAAGGCTGAGTTTAAATGGACTCTCCTGAGGATGAGTCATAATGTGGGTTGGTGGCCATGGAGACCTTGGAATGTGGCAGTAGCTAAGGGACTCTGCAGGATTCTCCAACCCGAAGGGCTTGACACAACTCCAACAAGGAAGCTTCCCATGTGGAGATGAGAGGTCTTTTGTCTGGTGCCTCAGGAAAGCCCCGTATGCTGGTCTTCGAACCCAGGCCTCTGAGGAGTGATACCTGGACACCAAAGCAAGAGTTCATAATAGGGCCTAGGGGCCTGTCTGGTTCAATCTTCTGTCTCTGCGGATATCTGTCTGTGTGTCTGCATGGAGGTAGTAGTTGCTCAGCTTGTGTCATAATGCCCCTATTTGTCCAGTGCGGCTTGCGGTAGTGGGATGTCCTTGGGGACCTTGAGGTTTCTACTATTTTGTAGAGTTGTGGCCAATGGAATGGGCAGTTTCTTAGGAGAGAGCAGGCACAGTTCTGGGGTGTGGCTCCAGAGACCCCAGCCTGGAGGCTGTGTGGGCCATGGCTGTGCAGACAGACATCCAAAAACCCTAACTCAGCTCAGGTTTGGGGCCGAGGTTACGGCAGGCCTGATCTACAGTCCATGAGGGGAGCTCCTCTGGATATGAAAGAAGGGTGAGAGGGAGGCAGTCGCTCAGGCTTTTGTCTCTGGATGTTTTGTCCACAATGGCCGTTTAATGTAGGAGTTGCCTCATGGGTCGTAGAAGTCTCCCTCTCTGGTAGTTTGTCCAGCCCCCAAGTGTTTGGGGTCATTCTGTGGGAAGGGAAGTGTCCTGTTTTTTGCCTCATATGTCCCCCCAGTAGAGGGATTCTAGAGCATAGCAGTGGGTACTGACAACTGGAATACTCGCCCTCGGGTTAAGCCTGGGGGCCTATGGATATGACAAGCCCCATATGCAGGATCTTGGTCCAGCCACTGAGAGGCGTTACTTTAATACGGGACTCACGCTGCAGGTCACAATGCATGTCTGTGCCCTAGGCGGCCCTCAAGCACTGGCGTGGCCTTTCGGACAATGCAGGTTTTCCCACATTGAACGTTGGACAACATGCCAACCACAAGGTTTCTGGCCATGGGGAAGGAGGAATTCTAATTTCTGCATCACGTTCACCCTGGGCAGTGATTGGAGATAAGGTCTAGGTTCTGAAGCCTGAAAACCGAGGTTGGGAAGAGATGACGACCTACAGCCATAGCGGGTCCTATGTGTCCAGGTTGGGGCCAGCTGTCTGGGTGTCGTTTGGGATGTCTTGTCTCAGGCTGTGCCAGACAGGGCATTAGAATACAGGGTGGGCTATATAATTGCTTTACAATCGAGTGGCATGCATTAGAAAATCATTTGGGGTTTCTTATTAGAAGCATAGGGCAAAGTTTTTCTTCTGGAGGGCAGGCAGAGTGCTGCATTGTGGCTTCGGTATTCCCAAACTGGAGGGCTTGTGGGCCAGGAGAGTGAGGACGGAAGTCTGAGAACACAAGCTAGGCTTAGGTTTCGGGGCAAGGACATGGCAGCCACACTCTGCAGAGCTGAATTGAGATCTCATGTGTCTGAAGTCAGGTCGAGGATCAGACTTTGGCTCAGGTTTGAGTTTCTGTCCATGTTGGCCCCTTCATGAAGGGGGGACATTATGAGCCCATGGGGGTTTTCCCACTATTGGAGTTGTGGGATGCTCCAAACCGCAAGGATTCCTTCTGTGGGACAATTAAGATTTGTTGGATGGCTCCAGGACGTCTTATAAGGTATTTTTCCAGAACAGGGTTCTAAGTATGGATGCCTGGGCAGTCAGCCTCACAATCCAATTGTCTCCTAGCAACAAGAAACGTTTGATCTGCTGGCTTGGGGTAGCAACAGAGGGGGCTGAGTTGAAATGGACTTTCCTGAGGATGGTCTTAATGTTGGTTTGAGTCCATGGAGACCTTGGTATGGGGCAGTGGCACCAGGGCCCTGAAGGATTCTCCTAACCAGAGGTTATGACAAAGCTCCAATGAGCAAGTTTTCCATGGGGAGACGAGATTTGTTCTTATTGGTGCCTCAGGAAACCACCATATGCTGGTATTGGAAACGAGGCCTCTGAGGAGAGATGCCTAAAAACCAAAGCAATGGATCTGATTAGGGCCTAGGGGCCTGTCCGGTTCAATATTCTTCTCTGGGGACATCTGTTGTCTGAGTGGAGGTAGTTGCTCAGCTGGTTTGAGATCACCCCTGTTTGTCCTGGGCGGCCTACACTAATGGGATGGCCTCGGTGACTTTGGAGGTTTTTCCTCATTTGCAAGGTTGTGGCCAATGGAATGGGAAGAATTCCCTTGAAAGGGAAGCACAGTCCTGAGGTGTGGCTCCAGGGACCCAAGTGTGGAGCGTGTGTGGTCCAGGGCTATTTGGACAAAAGTCTGAAAACACAAACTCCACTTAGGTTGGGGGATGTAGGTATGGCCGGCCCGATCTATAGACCGTGAGGAGAACTCTTCGGGATATGAACAAAGGGCGAATGTGAGGTGCTGGCTCATGCTTTTTTTTTTTTTTTTTTTTTTCTGGAAATGTGTCACCGATTGCCATGGAATGTCGGGGTGTCCTCATGGGCCATCGATGAGGCTCCCTTTCTGGGGATTTGACCCGATCCCAAGAGTTTGGGGTCATTCTGTGGGAAGGGAGGAGGCCTTTCTTGTTTTTTTGTTTATTTTTTTATTATTATTATTTTTTTTACCTAAGGTGGACCACCAAAAGAGGGATTCCAGAGCAGAGTCCTGGGGAGGGGCGACTGGACAACCAGACCTCTGGTTAACATTGGGACCTAAGAACATGGCAAGCCCCATATGTGGGCTCTTGGTCCAGACACTGAGAGGCCTTCCCTGAGGAATGGTCTCACACTGAGTTTCACAATGTGTTTTTGTGCCCAAGGAGCCCCTCAAGTCAGGGCGTGGCCTAATGTACCATGCTGGTTTCTCCTACAGGGAACGTTGCACAATATGGCAACCACAAGTTTTCTGGCCATGGGGAAGATGGAGTTCTAATTTCTGCAACACTTTCACTCCTGGACTGTGATTGGATTTAAGGTCTAGGTTCTGAAGCCTGAAAACTGAGGTTGGGAAGAGATGAAGACCTAAGGCCATGGTGTGGCTGATGTGCTCAGTGTTCGGCCAGCTGTTGAGTGTGGGTTGGGAGGTGCAGGCTCAGGCTGTGGCAGACAGGGAATTAGTGCCCAGGCTAGACTGTATCATTGGGGTGCAGTCGAGTTTCGTGCAGGATGGTACTCATTTGTGGTTACTGGGTAGCCCCAGAGGGCAACGTTTTTCTTCTGGAGGGAAGACACAGTGCCACATAGTGGCTCCAGAATTCCCAAACTGGAAGGCTTGTGGGCCAGGAGTGTGATGAAAAAATTCTGAGAACACAAGCCAGACTTAGATTTCGGGGTGAGGGGACGGCAGGCACCCTCTGCAGAGATGATTCGAGATCCTGTATACCTGAAGACAGAGCTAGGATCAGACGTTGGCTTAGGTCGAAGTTTCTGTCCATGACAGCCCCTTCATGAAGGGGAGGGTGTCACGAGGACATGGAGGTTTTCCCACGATGGGAATTGTGAGATGCTCCAAACCGCAATGATTCCTTCTGTGGGACAGTCGAGACCTGTTGGATGGCTCCAGGACATCCCATAAGGACGTTATCCAGAGCAGGGTTCTAAGGATGGATGCCTGGGCAGCCTGCCTCCCATTCCAGGTGTCTCATAGCACCAAGGCAAGTTCGATCTGCTGGATCTAGGGGAGCAACCGAGGCGGGTGTGTTGAAATGGGTGAGTTGAGGATGGGTCATAATGTGCATTTGTGTCCATGTAGACCTTGGAATGGGGTGCTTGAACCGGGGCCTTGAGGGATGTTCATAACCGGAGGTTTTGATGGAGCTCTAAAGAGTATGTTTCCTATGTAGAGAAGAGAATTGTTTTGATGAGTGCCTAAGGAATCTCCCATATGCTGGTATTGGAAAACAGGCCTCTGAGGAGAGATGACTGGAATCAAAAGCAATGGATCTGATTAGGGCCTAAGTGCCTGTCCAGTTCAATCTTATTCTATGGGGATATCTGTCTCTGGGTCTGAGTGGAGGTAGTTTCCTAACTTGTGAGAGATCATCCCTGTGTGTCCTGGGCAGCCAACATTATTCGGATGGCCTGGGGGAGTTTGGCGGATTCTCCTAATCTATTGGGTTGTGGCCAATGGAAATAGCAGAATTCCCCTGGAGAGGGAAGCCACAGTCCTGAGGTGTGGCTCCAGGGGCCCCAGCTTGGATGGTGTGTTGGCCAGGCCTGTGGGGACAGAAGTCTGAAAACACAAACTCAGCTTAGTTTTGGGGATGTATGTATGAAGGCTCGATCTACAGACCGTGAGAATTTTCCGGGCTATGAACAAAGGGCGAGTATGTGGCGCTTGCTCAGGCTTTTGTCTCTGGATTTTGTGTCAACGGTGGCCGTGGAATGTCGGAGTGTCCTCAAGGGCCATGGACAATTCTTTCTCTGGTGATTTGGCCTGATCCCAAGTGGTTGGGATCATTCTGTGGATGGGAAGAGTCCTTTATGTATTTTTTTTACCTCAGTTCTCCCACCAAAGAGGGATTCCAGAGTAGAGCCCTGAGTAGGTGTGACTAGACATCTCGAACTCTGGTTGAGATTGGGGGACTAGGGGCTTGGCAAGCCCCATATGTGGGCTGTTGTTCCAGTGACTAAGAGGCTTTACATGAGGATAGGGCTCACGCTGAGGGTCACAATGTGTGTTTGTGCACATTGTGGCCCTCAGGGATAGGTGGGGCCTCATAGTCCATGCTGCTTTCTCCTACAATGAACATTGGACAACATGCCAACCACTAGGTTTCTTGCCAAGGCGAAGGAGAAGTTCTGATTCTTGCATCACGTTCACTCCTGAGCAGTGAGTGGAGATAAGGTCTAGGTTCTGAAGGTGAAAACTGAGGTTGGGTAGAGATGATGGCCTAAAGCCATTGTGGGTGTGATATGCTCTGTGTACGGCCAGCTGTCTGGGTGTTGGACTGGAGGTCTGCCCTCAGGCTGTGTCAGACAGGGCTTTAGTGCACAGGCTAGACTGTATAATTGGGGTGTGGTCGAGTGGCATGCAGGTTGTTACTCATTTGGCGTTTCCGGTTAGCCCTATAGGGCAACATTTTTCTTCTGGAGGGCAGGCAGAGTGCTGCATTGTGTCTCCAGAATTGCCAAACTGGAGGGGTGTGGCCAGGATTGTGAGGAAGGAAGTCTGAAAACACAAGCTAGCATGAGTTTTGGGGCCAAGAGCATGGCAGGCCCACTCTGAAGAGGCTGAATCGAGATCTCCTGCAGGTGAGGTCAGGGCGAGTATCAGATGTTGCCTCAAGCTGGAGTTTGTGTCCATGACGGCCCCTTCCTGAAGGGGGTGGGGGCGTCATGAGGCCAGGGAGGTTTCCCTACGCTGGGAGTTGTGAGCTGCTCCCAACTTCAAAGTTTCCTTCTTCAGGACAGTCGAGTACTATTGTATGGTTCCAGGATGCCCCATACAGAAAGACTCGAGAGCAGGGGCCTAAGCATGGATGCCGAGAAACGCCAACTCACCTTCCCATTGCCTGGTGGAGACAAGGCACGCTGAATCTGCGGGCTCTTGGGTGAGCAACCCAGAAGGCTGAGTTTAAATGGACTCTCCTGAGGATGAGTCATAATGTGGGTTGGTGGCCATGGAGACCTTGGAATGTGGCAGTAGCTAAGGGACTCTGCAGGATTCTCCAACCCGAAGGGCTTGACACAACTCCAACAAGGAAGCTTCCCATGTGGAGATGAGAGGTCTTCTGTCTGGTGCCTCAGGAAAGCCCCGTATGCTGGTCTTCGAACCCAGGCCTCTGAGGAGTGATACCTGGACACCAAAGCAAGAGTTCATAATAGGGCCTAGGGGCCTGTCTGGTTCAATCTTCTGTCTCTGCGGATATCTGTCTGTGTGTCTGCATGGAGGTAGTAGTTGCTCAGCTTGTGTCATAATGCCCCTATTTGTCCAGTGCGGCTTGCGGTAGTGGGATGTCCTTGGGGACCTTGAGGTTTCTACTATTTTGTAGAGTTGTGGCCAATGGAATGGGCAGTTTCTTAGGAGAGAGCAGGCACAGTTCTGGGGTGTGGCTCCAGAGACCCCAGCCTGGAGGCTGTGTGGGCCATGGCTGTGCAGACAGACATCCAAAAACCCTAACTCAGCTCAGGTTTGGGGCCGAGGTTACGGCAGGCCTGATCTACAGTCCATGAGGGGAGCTCCTCTGGATATGAAAGAAGGGTGAGAGGGAGGCAGTCGCTCAGGCTTTTGTCTCTGGATGTTTTGTCCACAATGGCCGTTTAATGTAGGAGTTGCCTCATGGGTCGTAGAAGTCTCCCTCTCTGGTAGTTTGTCCAGCCCCCAAGTGTTTGGGGTCATTCTGTGGGAAGGGAAGTGTCCTGTTTTTTGCCTCATATGTCCCCCCAGTAGAGGGATTCTAGAGCATAGCAGTGGGTACTGACAACTGGAATACTCGCCCTCGGGTTAAGCCTGGGGGCCTATGGATATGACAAGCCCCATATGCAGGATCTTGGTCCAGCCACTGAGAGGCGTTACTTTAATACGGGACTCACGCTGCAGGTCACAATGCATGTCTGTGCCCTAGGCGGCCCTCAAGCACTGGCGTGGCCTTTCGGACAATGCAGCTTTTCCCACATTGAACGTTGGACAACATGCCAACCACAAGGTTTCTGGCCATGGGGAAGGAGGAATTCTAATTTCTGCATCACGTTCACCCTGGGCAGTGATTGGAGATAAGGTCTAGGTTCTGAAGCCTGAAAACCGAGGTTGGGAAGAGATGACGACCTACAGCCATAGCGGGTCCTATGTGTCCAGGTTGGGGCCAGCTGTCTGGGTGTCGTTTGGGATGTCTTGTCTCAGGCTGTGCCAGACAGGGCATTAGAATACAGGGTGGGCTGTATAATTGCTTTACAATCGAGTGGCATGCATTAGAAAATCATTTGGGGTTTCTTATTAGAAGCATAGGGCAAAGTTTTTCTTCTGGAGGGCAGGCAGAGTGCTGCATTGTGGCTTCGGAATTCCCAAACTGGAGGGCTTGTGGGCCAGGAGAGTGAGGACGGAAGTCTGAGAACACAAGCTAGGCTTAGGTTTCGGGGCAAGGACATGGCAGCCACACTCTGCAGAGCTGAATTGAGATCTCATGTGTCTGAAGTCAGGTCGAGGATCAGACTTTGGCTCAGGTTTGAGTTTCTGTCCATGTTGGCCCCTTCATGAAGGGGGGACATTATGAGCCCATGGGGGTTTTCCCACTATTGGAGTTGTGAGATGCTCCAAACCGCAAGGATTCCTTCTGTGGGACAATTAAGATTTGTTGGATGGCTCCAGGACGTCTTATAAGGTATTTTTCCAGAACAGGGTTCTAAGTATGGATGCCTGGGCAGTCAGCCTCACAATCCAATTGTCTCCTAGCAACAAGAAACGTTTGATCTGCTGGCTTGGGGTAGCAACAGAGGGGGCTGAGTTGAAATGGACTTTCCTGAGGATGGTCTTAATGTTGGTTTGAGTCCATGGAGACCTTGGTATGGGGCAGTGGCACCAGGGCCCTGAAGGATTCTCCTAACCAGAGGTTATGACAAAGCTCCAATGAGCAAGTTTTCCATGGGGAGACGAGATTTGTTCTTATTGGTGCCTCAGGAAACCACCATATGCTGGTATTGGAAACGAGGCCTCTGAGGAGAGATGCCTAAAAACCAAAGCAATGGATCTGATTAGGGCCTAGGGGCCTGTCCGGTTCAATATTCTTCTCTGGGGACATCTGTTGTCTGAGTGGAGGTAGTTGCTCAGCTGGTTTGAGATCACCCCTGTTTGTCCTGGGCGGCCTACACTAATGGGATGGCCTCGGTGACTTTGGAGGTTTTTCCTCATTTGCAAGGTTGTGGCCAATGGAATGGGAAGAATTCCCTTGAAAGGGAAGCACAGTCCTGAGGTGTGGCTCCAGGGACCCAAGTGTGGAGCGTGTGTGGTCCAGGGCTATTTGGACAAAAGTCTGAAAACACAAACTCCACTTAGGTTGGGGGATGTAGGTATGGCCGGCCCGATCTATAGACCGTGAGGAGAACTCTTCGGGATATGAACAAAGGGCGAATGTGAGGTGCTGGCTCATGCTTTTTTTTTTTTTTTTTTTTTTTCTGGAAATGTGTCACCGATTGCCATGGAATGTCGGGGTGTCCTCATGGGCCATCGATGAGGCTCCCTTTCTGGGGATTTGACCCGATCCCAAGAGTTTGGGGTCATTCTGTGGGAAGGGAGGAGGCCTTTCTTGTTTTTTTGTTTATTTTTTTATTATTATTATTTTTTTTACCTAAGGTGGACCACCAAAAGAGGGATTCCAGAGCAGAGTCCTGGGGAGGGGCGACTGGACAACCAGACCTCTGGTTAACATTGGGACCTAAGAACATGGCAAGCCCCATATGTGGGCTCTTGGTCCAGACACTGAGAGGCCTTCCCTGAGGAATGGTCTCACACTGAGTTTCACAATGTGTTTTTGTGCCCAAGGAGCCCCTCAAGTCAGGGCGTGGCCTAATGTACCATGCTGGTTTCTCCTACAGGGAACGTTGCACAATATGGCAACCACAAGTTTTCTGGCCATGGGGAAGATGGAGTTCTAATTTCTGCAACACTTTCACTCCTGGACTGTGATTGGATTTAAGGTCTAGGTTCTGAAGCCTGAAAACTGAGGTTGGGAAGAGATGAAGACCTAAGGCCATGGTGTGGCTGATGTGCTCAGTGTTCGGCCAGCTGTTGAGTGTGGGTTGGGAGGTGCAGGCTCAGGCTGTGGCAGACAGGGAATTAGTGCCCAGGCTAGACTGTATCATTGGGGTGCAGTCGAGTTTCGTGCAGGATGGTACTCATTTGTGGTTACTGGGTAGCCCCAGAGGGCAACGTTTTTCTTCTGGAGGGAAGACACAGTGCCACATAGTGGCTCCAGAATTCCCAAACTGGAAGGCTTGTGGGCCAGGAGTGTGATGAAAAAATTCTGAGAACACAAGCCAGACTTAGATTTCGGGGTGAGGGGACGGCAGGCACCCTCTGCAGAGATGATTCGAGATCCTGTATACCTGAAGACAGAGCTAGGATCAGACGTTGGCTTAGGTCGAAGTTTCTGTCCATGACAGCCCCTTCATGAAGGGGAGGGTGTCACGAGGACATGGAGGTTTTCCCACGATGGGAATTGTGAGATGCTCCAAACCGCAATGATTCCTTCTGTGGGACAGTCGAGACCTGTTGGATGGCTCCAGGACATCCCATAAGGACGTTATCCAGAGCAGGGTTCTAAGGATGGATGCCTGGGCAGCCTGCCTCCCATTCCAGGTGTCTCATAGCGCCAAGGCAAGTTCGATCTGCTGGATCTAGGGGAGCAACCGAGGCGGGTGTGTTGAAATGGGTGAGTTGAGGATGGGTCATAATGTGCATTTGTGTCCATGTAGACCTTGGAATGGGGTGCTTGAACCGGGGCCTTGAGGGATGTTCATAACCGGAGGTTTTGATGGAGCTCTAAAGAGTATGTTTCCTATGTAGTGGAGAGAATTGTTTTGATGAGTGCCTAAGGAATCTCCCATATGCTGGTATTGGAAAACAGGCCTCTGAGGAGAGATGACTGGAATCAAAAGCAATGGATCTGATTAGGGCCTAAGTGCCTGTCCAGTTCAATCTTATTCTATGGGGATATCTGTCTCTGGGTCTGAGTGGAGGTAGTTTCCTAACTTGTGAGAGATCATCCCTGTGTGTCCTGGGCAGCCAACATTATTCGGATGGCCTGGGGGAGTTTGGCGGATTCTCCTAATCTATTGGGTTGTGGCCAATGGAAATAGCAGAATTCCCCTGGAGAGGGAAGCCACAGTCCTGAGGTGTGGCTCCAGGGGCCCCAGCTTGGATGGTGTGTTGGCCAGGCCTGTGGGGACAGAAGTCTGAAAACACAAACTCAGCTTAGTTTTGGGGATGTATGTATGAAGGCTCGATCTACAGACCGTGAGAATTTTCCAGGCTATGAACAAAGGGCGAGTATGTGGCGCTTGCTCAGGCTTTTGTCTCTGGATTTTGTGTCAACGGTGGCCGTGGAATGTCGGAGTGTCCTCAAGGGCCATGGACAATTCTTTCTCTGGTGATTTGGCCTGATCCCAAGTGGTTGGGATCATTCTGTGGATGGGAAGAGTCCTTTATGTATTTTTTTTACCTCAGTTCTCCCACCAAAGAGGGATTCCAGAGTAGAGCCCTGAGTAGATGTGACTAGACATCTCGAACTCTGGTTGAGATTGGGGGACTAGGGGCTTGGCAAGCCCCATATGTGGGCTGTTGTTCCAGTGACTAAGAGGCTTTACATGAGGATAGGGCTCACGCTGAGGGTCACAATGTGTGTTTGTGCACATTGTGGCCCTCAGGGATAGGTGGGGCCTCATAGTCCATGCTGCTTTCTCCTACAATGAACATTGGACAACATGCCAACCACTAGGTTTCTTGCCAAGGCGAAGGAGAAGTTCTGATTCTTGCATCACGTTCACTCCTGAGCAGTGAGTGGAGATAAGGTCTAGGTTCTGAAGGTGAAAACTGAGGTTGGGTAGAGATGATGGCCTAAAGCCATTGTGGGTGTGATATGCTCTGTGTACGGCCAGCTGTCTGGGTGTTGGACTGGAGGTCTGCCCTCAGGCTGTGTCAGACAGGGCTTTAGTGCACAGGCTAGACTGTATAATTGGGGTGTGGTCGAGTGGCATGCAGGTTGTTACTCATTTGGCGTTTCCGGTTAGCCCTATAGGGCAACATTTTTCTTCTGGAGGGCAGGCAGAGTGCTGCATTGTGTCTCCAGAATTGCCAAACTGGAGGGGTGTGGCCAGGATTGTGAGGAAGGAAGTCTGAAAACACAAGCTAGCATGAGTTTTGGGGCCAAGAGCATGGCAGGCCCACTCTGAAGAGGCTGAATCGAGATCTCCTGCAGGTGAGGTCAGGGCGAGTATCAGATGTTGCCTCAAGCTGGAGTTTGTGTCCATGACGGCCCCTTCCTGAAGGGGGTGGGGGCGTCATGAGGCCAGGGAGGTTTCCCTACGCTGGGAGTTGTGAGCTGCTCCCAACTTCAAAGTTTCCTTCTTCAGGACAGTCGAGTACTATTGTATGGTTCCAGGATGCCCCATACAGAAAGACTCGAGAGCAGGGGCCTAAGCATGGATGCCGAGAAACGCCAACTCACCTTCCCATTGCCTGGTGGAGACAAGGCACGCTCAATCTGCGGGCTCTTGGGTGAGCTACCCAGAAGGCTGAGTTTAAATGGACTCTCCTGAGGATGAGTCATAATGTGGGTTGGTGGCCATGGAGACCTTGGAATGTGGCAGTAGCTAAGGGACTCTGCAGGATTCTCCAACCCGAAGGGCTTGACACAACTCCAACAAGGAAGCTTCCCATGTGGAGATGAGAGGTCTTCTGTCTGGTGCCTCAGGAAAGCCCCGTATGCTGGTCTTCGAACCCAGGCCTCTGAGGAGTGATACCTGGACACCAAAGCAAGAGTTCATAATAGGGCCTAGGGGCCTGTCTGGTTCAATCTTCTGTCTCTGCGGATATCTGTCTGTGTGTCTGCATGGAGGTAGTAGTTGCTCAGCTTGTGTCATAATGCCCCTATTTGTCCAGTGCGGCTTGCGGTAGTGGGATGTCCTTGGGGACCTTGAGGTTTCTACTATTTTGTAGAGTTGTGGCCAATGGAATGGGCAGTTTCTTAGGAGAGAGCAGGCACAGTTCTGGGGTGTGGCTCCAGAGACCCCAGCCTGGAGGCTGTGTGGGCCATGGCTGTGCAGACAGACATCCAAAAACCCTAACTCAGCTCAGGTTTGGGGCCGAGGTTACGGCAGGCCTGATCTACAGTCCATGAGGGGAGCTCCTCTGGATATGAAAGAAGGGTGAGAGGGAGGCAGTCGCTCAGGCTTTTGTCTCTGGATGTTTTGTCCACAATGGCCGTTTAATGTAGGAGTTGCCTCATGGGTCGTAGAAGTCTCCCTCTCTGGTAGTTTGTCCAGCCCCCAAGTGTTTGGGGTCATTCTGTGGGAAGGGAAGTGTCCTGTTTTTTGCCTCATATGTCCCCCCAGTAGAGGGATTCTAGAGCATAGCAGTGGGTACTGACAACTGGAATACTCGCCCTCGGGTTAAGCCTGGGGGCCTATGGATATGACAAGCCCCATATGCAGGATCTTGGTCCAGCCACTGAGAGGCGTTACTTTAATACGGGACTCACGCTGCAGGTCACAATGCATGTCTGTGCCCTAGGCGGCCCTCAAGCACTGGCGTGGCCTTTCGGACAATGCAGCTTTTCCCACATTGAACGTTGGACAACATGCCAACCACAAGGTTTCTGGCCATGGGGAAGGAGGAATTCTAATTTCTGCATCACGTTCACCCTGGGCAGTGATTGGAGATAAGGTCTAGGTTCTGAAGCCTGAAAACCGAGGTTGGGAAGAGATGACGACCTACAGCCATAGCGGGTCCTATGTGTCCAGGTTGGGGCCAGCTGTCTGGGTGTCGTTTGGGATGTCTTGTCTCAGGCTGTGCCAGACAGGGCATTAGAATACAGGGTGGGCTGTATAATTGCTTTACAATCGAGTGGCATGCATTAGAAAATCATTTGGGGTTTCTTATTAGAAGCATAGGGCAAAGTTTTTCTTCTGGAGGGCAGGCAGAGTGCTGCATTGTGGCTTCGGAATTCCCAAACTGGAGGGCTTGTGGGCCAGGAGAGTGAGGACGGAAGTCTGAGAACACAAGCTAGGCTTAGGTTTCGGGGCAAGGACATGGCAGCCACACTCTGCAGAGCTGAATTGAGATCTCATGTGTCTGAAGTCAGGTCGAGGATCAGACTTTGGCTCAGGTTTGAGTTTCTGTCCATGTTGGCCCCTTCATGAAGGGGGGACATTATGAGCCCATGGGGGTTTTCCCACTATTGGAGTTGTGAGATGCTCCAAACCGCAAGGATTCCTTCTGTGGGACAATTAAGATTTGTTGGATGGCTCCAGGACGTCTTATAAGGTATTTTTCCAGAACAGGGTTCTAAGTATGGATGCCTGGGCAGTCAGCCTCACAATCCAATTGTCTCCTAGCAACAAGAAACGTTTGATCTGCTGGCTTGGGGTAGCAACAGAGGGGGCTGAGTTGAAATGGACTTTCCTGAGGATGGTCTTAATGTTGGTTTGAGTCCATGGAGACCTTGGTATGGGGCAGTGGCACCAGGGCCCTGAAGGATTCTCCTAACCAGAGGTTATGACAAAGCTCCAATGAGCAAGTTTTCCATGGGGAGACGAGATTTGTTCTTATTGGTGCCTCAGGAAACCACCATATGCTGGTATTGGAAACGAGGCCTCTGAGGAGAGATGCCTAAAAACCAAAGCAATGGATCTGATTAGGGCCTAGGGGCCTGTCCGGTTCAATATTCTTCTCTGGGGACATCTGTTGTCTGAGTGGAGGTAGTTGCTCAGCTGGTTTGAGATCACCCCTGTTTGTCCTGGGCGGCCTACACTAATGGGATGGCCTCGGTGACTTTGGAGGTTTTTCCTCATTTGCAAGGTTGTGGCCAATGGAATGGGAAGAATTCCCTTGAAAGGGAAGCACAGTCCTGAGGTGTGGCTCCAGGGACCCAAGTGTGGAGCGTGTGTGGTCCAGGGCTATTTGGACAAAAGTCTGAAAACACAAACTCCACTTAGGTTGGGGGATGTAGGTATGGCCGGCCCGATCTATAGACCGTGAGGAGAACTCTTCGGGATATGAACAAAGGGCGAATGTGAGGTGCTGGCTCATGCTTTTTTTTTTTTTTTTTTTTTTTCTGGAAATGTGTCACCGATTGCCATGGAATGTCGGGGTGTCCTCATGGGCCATCGATGAGGCTCCCTTTCTGGGGATTTGACCCGATCCCAAGAGTTTGGGGTCATTCTGTGGGAAGGGAGGAGGCCTTTCTTGTTTTTTTGTTTATTTTTTTATTATTATTATTTTTTTTACCTAAGGTGGACCACCAAAAGAGGGATTCCAGAGCAGAGTCCTGGGGAGGGGCGACTGGACAACCAGACCTCTGGTTAACATTGGGACCTAAGAACATGGCAAGCCCCATATGTGGGCTCTTGGTCCAGACACTGAGAGGCCTTCCCTGAGGAATGGTCTCACACTGAGTTTCACAATGTGTTTTTGTGCCCAAGGAGCCCCTCAAGTCAGGGCGTGGCCTAATGTACCATGCTGGTTTCTCCTACAGGGAACGTTGCACAATATGGCAACCACAAGTTTTCTGGCCATGGGGAAGATGGAGTTCTAATTTCTGCAACACTTTCACTCCTGGACTGTGATTGGATTTAAGGTCTAGGTTCTGAAGCCTGAAAACTGAGGTTGGGAAGAGATGAAGACCTAAGGCCATGGTGTGGCTGATGTGCTCAGTGTTCGGCCAGCTGTTGAGTGTGGGTTGGGAGGTGCAGGCTCAGGCTGTGGCAGACAGGGAATTAGTGCCCAGGCTAGACTGTATCATTGGGGTGCAGTCGAGTTTCGTGCAGGATGGTACTCATTTGTGGTTACTGGGTAGCCCCAGAGGGCAACGTTTTTCTTCTGGAGGGAAGACACAGTGCCACATAGTGGCTCCAGAATTCCCAAACTGGAAGGCTTGTGGGCCAGGAGTGTGATGAAAAAATTCTGAGAACACAAGCCAGACTTAGATTTCGGGGTGAGGGGACGGCAGGCACCCTCTGCAGAGATGATTCGAGATCCTGTATACCTGAAGACAGAGCTAGGATCAGACGTTGGCTTAGGTCGAAGTTTCTGTCCATGACAGCCCCTTCATGAAGGGGAGGGTGTCACGAGGACATGGAGGTTTTCCCACGATGGGAATTGTGAGATGCTCCAAACCGCAATGATTCCTTCTGTGGGACAGTCGAGACCTGTTGGATGGCTCCAGGACATCCCATAAGGACGTTATCCAGAGCAGGGTTCTAAGGATGGATGCCTGGGCAGCCTGCCTCCCATTCCAGGTGTCTCATAGCGCCAAGGCAAGTTCGATCTGCTGGATCTAGGGGAGCAACCGAGGCGGGTGTGTTGAAATGGGTGAGTTGAGGATGGGTCATAATGTGCATTTGTGTCCATGTAGACCTTGGAATGGGGTGCTTGAACCGGGGCCTTGAGGGATGTTCATAACCGGAGGTTTTGATGGAGCTCTAAAGAGTATGTTTCCTATGTAGTGGAGAGAATTGTTTTGATGAGTGCCTAAGGAATCTCCCATATGCTGGTATTGGAAAACAGGCCTCTGAGGAGAGATGACTGGAATCAAAAGCAATGGATCTGATTAGGGCCTAAGTGCCTGTCCAGTTCAATCTTATTCTATGGGGATATCTGTCTCTGGGTCTGAGTGGAGGTAGTTTCCTAACTTGTGAGAGATCATCCCTGTGTGTCCTGGGCAGCCAACATTATTCGGATGGCCTGGGGGAGTTTGGCGGATTCTCCTAATCTATTGGGTTGTGGCCAATGGAAATAGCAGAATTCCCCTGGAGAGGGAAGCCACAGTCCTGAGGTGTGGCTCCAGGGGCCCCAGCTTGGATGGTGTGTTGGCCAGGCCTGTGGGGACAGAAGTCTGAAAACACAAACTCAGCTTAGTTTTGGGGATGTATGTATGAAGGCTCGATCTACAGACCGTGAGAATTTTCCAGGCTATGAACAAAGGGCGAGTATGTGGCGCTTGCTCAGGCTTTTGTCTCTGGATTTTGTGTCAACGGTGGCCGTGGAATGTCGGAGTGTCCTCAAGGGCCATGGACAATTCTTTCTCTGGTGATTTGGCCTGATCCCAAGTGGTTGGGATCATTCTGTGGATGGGAAGAGTCCTTTATGTATTTTTTTTTTACCTCAGTTCTCCCACCAAAGAGGGATTCCAGAGTAGAGCCCTGAGTAGATGTGACTAGACATCTCGAACTCTGGTTGAGATTGGGGGACTAGGGGCTTGGCAAGCCCCATATGTGGGCTGTTGTTCCAGTGACTAAGAGGCTTTACATGAGGATAGGGCTCACGCTGAGGGTCACAATGTGTGTTTGTGCACATTGTGGCCCTCAGGGATAGGTGGGGCCTCATAGTCCATGCTGCTTTCTCCTACAATGAACATTGGACAACATGCCAACCACTAGGTTTCTTGCCAAGGCGAAGGAGAAGTTCTGATTCTTGCATCACGTTCACTCCTGAGCAGTGAGTGGAGATAAGGTCTAGGTTCTGAAGGTGAAAACTGAGGTTGGGTAGAGATGATGGCCTAAAGCCATTGTGGGTGTGATATGCTCTGTGTACGGCCAGCTGTCTGGGTGTTGGACTGGAGGTCTACCCTCAGGCTGTGTCAGACAGGGCTTTAGTGCACAGGCTAGACTGTATAATTGGGGTGTGGTCGAGTGGCATGCAGGTTGTTACTCATTTGGCGTTTCCGGTTAGCCCTATAGGGCAACATTTTTCTTCTGGAGGGCAGGCAGAGTGCTGCATTGTGTCTCCAGAATTGCCAAACTGGAGGGGTGTGGCCAGGATTGTGAGGAAGGAAGTCTGAAAACACAAGCTAGCATGAGTTTTGGGGCCAAGAGCATGGCAGGCCCACTCTGAAGAGGCTGAATCGAGATCTCCTGCAGGTGAGGTCAGGGCGAGTATCAGATGTTGCCTCAAGCTGGAGTTTGTGTCCATGACGGCCCCTTCCTGAAGGGGGTGGGGGCGTCATGAGGCCAGGGAGGTTTCCCTACGCTGGGAGTTGTGAGCTGCTCCCAACTTCAAAGTTTCCTTCTTCAGGACAGTCGAGTACTATTGTATGGTTCCAGGATGCCCCATACAGAAAGACTCGAGAGCAGGGGCCTAAGCATGGATGCCGAGAAACGCCAACTCACCTTCCCATTGCCTGGTGGAGACAAGGCACGCTCAATCTGCGGGCTCTTGGGTGAGCTACCCAGAAGGCTGAGTTTAAATGGACTCTCCTGAGGATGAGTCATAATGTGGGTTGGTGGCCATGGAGACCTTGGAATGTGGCAGTAGCTAAGGGACTCTGCAGGATTCTCCAACCCGAAGGGCTTGACACAACTCCAACAAGGAAGCTTCCCATGTGGAGATGAGAGGTCTTCTGTCTGGTGCCTCAGGAAAGCCCCGTATGCTGGTCTTCGA
Source organism: Mustela nivalis (assembly GCF_964662115.1). Lineage (NCBI taxonomy): Eukaryota > Metazoa > Chordata > Mammalia > Carnivora > Mustelidae > Mustela > Mustela nivalis. The sequence continues at coordinate 111,957 of NW_028135785.1, forward strand.
ACCCAGGCCTCTGAGGAGTGATACCTGGACACCAAAGCAAGAGTTCATAATAGGGCCTAGGGGCCTGTCTGGTTCAATCTTCTGTCTCTGCGGATATCTGTCTGTGTGTCTGCATGGAGGTAGTAGTTGCTCAGCTTGTGTCATAATGCCCCTATTTGTCCAGTGCGGCTTGCGGTAGTGGGATGTCCTTGGGGACCTTGAGGTTTCTACTATTTTGTAGAGTTGTGGCCAATGGAATGGGCAGTTTCTTAGGAGAGAGCAGGCACAGTTCTGGGGTGTGGCTCCAGAGACCCCAGCCTGGAGGCTGTGTGGGCCATGGCTGTGCAGACAGACATCCAAAAACCCTAACTCAGCTCAGGTTTGGGGCCGAGGTTACGGCAGGCCTGATCTACAGTCCATGAGGGGAGCTCCTCTGGATATGAAAGAAGGGTGAGAGGGAGGCAGTCGCTCAGGCTTTTGTCTCTGGATGTTTTGTCCACAATGGCCGTTTAATGTAGGAGTTGCCTCATGGGTCGTAGAAGTCTCCCTCTCTGGTAGTTTGTCCAGCCCCCAAGTGTTTGGGGTCATTCTGTGGGAAGGGAAGTGTCCTGTTTTTTGCCTCATATGTCCCCCCAGTAGAGGGATTCTAGAGCATAGCAGTGGGTACTGACAACTGGAATACTCGCCCTCGGGTTAAGCCTGGGGGCCTATGGATATGACAAGCCCCATATGCAGGATCTTGGTCCAGCCACTGAGAGGCGTTACTTTAATACGGGACTCACGCTGCAGGTCACAATGCATGTCTGTGCCCTAGGCGGCCCTCAAGCACTGGCGTGGCCTTTCGGACAATGCAGCTTTTCCCACATTGAACGTTGGACAACATGCCAACCACAAGGTTTCTGGCCATGGGGAAGGAGGAATTCTAATTTCTGCATCACGTTCACCCTGGGCAGTGATTGGAGATAAGGTCTAGGTTCTGAAGCCTGAAAACCGAGGTTGGGAAGAGATGACGACCTACAGCCATAGCGGGTCCTATGTGTCCAGGTTGGGGCCAGCTGTCTGGGTGTCGTTTGGGATGTCTTGTCTCAGGCTGTGCCAGACAGGGCATTAGAATACAGGGTGGGCTGTATAATTGCTTTACAATCGAGTGGCATGCATTAGAAAATCATTTGGGGTTTCTTATTAGAAGCATAGGGCAAAGTTTTTCTTCTGGAGGGCAGGCAGAGTGCTGCATTGTGGCTTCGGAATTCCCAAACTGGAGGGCTTGTGGGCCAGGAGAGTGAGGACGGAAGTCTGAGAACACAAGCTAGGCTTAGGTTTCGGGGCAAGGACATGGCAGCCACACTCTGCAGAGCTGAATTGAGATCTCATGTGTCTGAAGTCAGGTCGAGGATCAGACTTTGGCTCAGGTTTGAGTTTCTGTCCATGTTGGCCCCTTCATGAAGGGGGGACATTATGAGCCCATGGGGGTTTTCCCACTATTGGAGTTGTGAGATGCTCCAAACCGCAAGGATTCCTTCTGTGGGACAATTAAGATTTGTTGGATGGCTCCAGGACGTCTTATAAGGTATTTTTCCAGAACAGGGTTCTAAGTATGGATGCCTGGGCAGTCAGCCTCACAATCCAATTGTCTCCTAGCAACAAGAAACGTTTGATCTGCTGGCTTGGGGTAGCAACAGAGGGGGCTGAGTTGAAATGGACTTTCCTGAGGATGGTCTTAATGTTGGTTTGAGTCCATGGAGACCTTGGTATGGGGCAGTGGCACCAGGGCCCTGAAGGATTCTCCTAACCAGAGGTTATGACAAAGCTCCAATGAGCAAGTTTTCCATGGGGAGACGAGATTTGTTCTTATTGGTGCCTCAGGAAACCACCATATGCTGGTATTGGAAACGAGGCCTCTGAGGAGAGATGCCTAAAAACCAAAGCAATGGATCTGATTAGGGCCTAGGGGCCTGTCCGGTTCAATATTCTTCTCTGGGGACATCTGTTGTCTGAGTGGAGGTAGTTGCTCAGCTGGTTTGAGATCACCCCTGTTTGTCCTGGGCGGCCTACACTAATGGGATGGCCTCGGTGACTTTGGAGGTTTTTCCTCATTTGCAAGGTTGTGGCCAATGGAATGGGAAGAATTCCCTTGAAAGGGAAGCACAGTCCTGAGGTGTGGCTCCAGGGACCCAAGTGTGGAGCGTGTGTGGTCCAGGGCTATTTGGACAAAAGTCTGAAAACACAAACTCCACTTAGGTTGGGGGATGTAGGTATGGCCGGCCCGATCTATAGACCGTGAGGAGAACTCTTCGGGATATGAACAAAGGGCGAATGTGAGGTGCTGGCTCATGCTTTTTTTTTTTTTTTTTTTTTTTCTGGAAATGTGTCACCGATTGCCATGGAATGTCGGGGTGTCCTCATGGGCCATCGATGAGGCTCCCTTTCTGGGGATTTGACCCGATCCCAAGAGTTTGGGGTCATTCTGTGGGAAGGGAGGAGGCCTTTCTTGTTTTTTTGTTTATTTTTTTATTATTATTATTTTTTTTACCTAAGGTGGACCACCAAAAGAGGGATTCCAGAGCAGAGTCCTGGGGAGGGGCGACTGGACAACCAGACCTCTGGTTAACATTGGGACCTAAGAACATGGCAAGCCCCATATGTGGGCTCTTGGTCCAGACACTGAGAGGCCTTCCCTGAGGAATGGTCTCACACTGAGTTTCACAATGTGTTTTTGTGCCCAAGGAGCCCCTCAAGTCAGGGCGTGGCCTAATGTACCATGCTGGTTTCTCCTACAGGGAACGTTGCACAATATGGCAACCACAAGTTTTCTGGCCATGGGGAAGATGGAGTTCTAATTTCTGCAACACTTTCACTCCTGGACTGTGATTGGATTTAAGGTCTAGGTTCTGAAGCCTGAAAACTGAGGTTGGGAAGAGATGAAGACCTAAGGCCATGGTGTGGCTGATGTGCTCAGTGTTCGGCCAGCTGTTGAGTGTGGGTTGGGAGGTGCAGGCTCAGGCTGTGGCAGACAGGGAATTAGTGCCCAGGCTAGACTGTATCATTGGGGTGCAGTCGAGTTTCGTGCAGGATGGTACTCATTTGTGGTTACTGGGTAGCCCCAGAGGGCAACGTTTTTCTTCTGGAGGGAAGACACAGTGCCACATAGTGGCTCCAGAATTCCCAAACTGGAAGGCTTGTGGGCCAGGAGTGTGATGAAAAAATTCTGAGAACACAAGCCAGACTTAGATTTCGGGGTGAGGGGACGGCAGGCACCCTCTGCAGAGATGATTCGAGATCCTGTATACCTGAAGACAGAGCTAGGATCAGACGTTGGCTTAGGTCGAAGTTTCTGTCCATGACAGCCCCTTCATGAAGGGGAGGGTGTCACGAGGACATGGAGGTTTTCCCACGATGGGAATTGTGAGATGCTCCAAACCGCAATGATTCCTTCTGTGGGACAGTCGAGACCTGTTGGATGGCTCCAGGACATCCCATAAGGACGTTATCCAGAGCAGGGTTCTAAGGATGGATGCCTGGGCAGCCTGCCTCCCATTCCAGGTGTCTCATAGCGCCAAGGCAAGTTCGATCTGCTGGATCTAGGGGAGCAACCGAGGCGGGTGTGTTGAAATGGGTGAGTTGAGGATGGGTCATAATGTGCATTTGTGTCCATGTAGACCTTGGAATGGGGTGCTTGAACCGGGGCCTTGAGGGATGTTCATAACCGGAGGTTTTGATGGAGCTCTAAAGAGTATGTTTCCTATGTAGAGAAGAGAATTGTTTTGATGAGTGCCTAAGGAATCTCCCATATGCTGGTATTGGAAAACAGGCCTCTGAGGAGAGATGACTGGAATCAAAAGCAATGGATCTGATTAGGGCCTAAGTGCCTGTCCAGTTCAATCTTATTCTATGGGGATATCTGTCTCTGGGTCTGAGTGGAGGTAGTTTCCTAACTTGTGAGAGATCATCCCTGTGTGTCCTGGGCAGCCAACATTATTCGGATGGCCTGGGGGAGTTTGGCGGATTCTCCTAATCTATTGGGTTGTGGCCAATGGAAATAGCAGAATTCCCCTGGAGAGGGAAGCCACAGTCCTGAGGTGTGGCTCCAGGGGCCCCAGCTTGGATGGTGTGTTGGCCAGGCCTGTGGGGACAGAAGTCTGAAAACACAAACTCAGCTTAGTTTTGGGGATGTATGTATGAAGGCTCGATCTACAGACCGTGAGAATTTTCCAGGCTATGAACAAAGGGCGAGTATGTGGCGCTTGCTCAGGCTTTTGTCTCTGGATTTTGTGTCAACGGTGGCCGTGGAATGTCGGAGTGTCCTCAAGGGCCATGGACAATTCTTTCTCTGGTGATTTGGCCTGATCCCAAGTGGTTGGGATCATTCTGTGGATGGGAAGAGTCCTTTATGTATTTTTTTTTTACCTCAGTTCTCCCACCAAAGAGGGATTCCAGAGTAGAGCCCTGAGTAGATGTGACTAGACATCTCGAACTCTGGTTGAGATTGGGGGACTAGGGGCTTGGCAAGCCCCATATGTGGGCTGTTGTTCCAGTGACTAAGAGGCTTTACATGAGGATAGGGCTCACGCTGAGGGTCACAATGTGTGTTTGTGCACATTGTGGCCCTCAGGGATAGGTGGGGCCTCATAGTCCATGCTGCTTTCTCCTACAATGAACATTGGACAACATGCCAACCACTAGGTTTCTTGCCAAGGCGAAGGAGAAGTTCTGATTCTTGCATCACGTTCACTCCTGAGCAGTGAGTGGAGATAAGGTCTAGGTTCTGAAGGTGAAAACTGAGGTTGGGTAGAGATGATGGCCTAAAGCCATTGTGGGTGTGATATGCTCTGTGTACGGCCAGCTGTCTGGGTGTTGGACTGGAGGTCTGCCCTCAGGCTGTGTCAGACAGGGCTTTAGTGCACAGGCTAGACTGTATAATTGGGGTGTGGTCGAGTGGCATGCAGGTTGTTACTCATTTGGCGTTTCCGGTTAGCCCTATAGGGCAACATTTTTCTTCTGGAGGGCAGGCAGAGTGCTGCATTGTGTCTCCAGAATTGCCAAACTGGAGGGGTGTGGCCAGGATTGTGAGGAAGGAAGTCTGAAAACACAAGCTAGCATGAGTTTTGGGGCCAAGAGCATGGCAGGCCCACTCTGAAGAGGCTGAATCGAGATCTCCTGCAGGTGAGGTCAGGGCGAGTATCAGATGTTGCCTCAAGCTGGAGTTTGTGTCCATGACGGCCCCTTCCTGAAGGGGGTGGGGGCGTCATGAGGCCAGGGAGGTTTCCCTACGCTGGGAGTTGTGAGCTGCTCCCAACTTCAAAGTTTCCTTCTTCAGGACAGTCGAGTACTATTGTATGGTTCCAGGATGCCCCATACAGAAAGACTCGAGAGCAGGGGCCTAAGCATGGATGCCGAGAAACGCCAACTCACCTTCCCATTGCCTGGTGGAGACAAGGCACGCTCAATCTGCGGGCTCTTGGGTGAGCTACCCAGAAGGCTGAGTTTAAATGGACTCTCCTGAGGATGAGTCATAATGTGGGTTGGTGGCCATGGAGACCTTGGAATGTGGCAGTAGCTAAGGGACTCTGCAGGATTCTCCAACCCGAAGGGCTTGACACAACTCCAACAAGGAAGCTTCCCATGTGGAGATGAGAGGTCTTCTGTCTGGTGCCTCAGGAAAGCCCCGTATGCTGGTCTTCGAACCCAGGCCTCTGAGGAGTGATACCTGGACACCAAAGCAAGAGTTCATAATAGGGCCTAGGGGCCTGTCTGGTTCAATCTTCTGTCTCTGCGGATATCTGTCTGTGTGTCTGCATGGAGGTAGTAGTTGCTCAGCTTGTGTCATAATGCCCCTATTTGTCCAGTGCGGCTTGCGGTAGTGGGATGTCCTTGGGGACCTTGAGGTTTCTACTATTTTGTAGAGTTGTGGCCAATGGAATGGGCAGTTTCTTAGGAGAGAGCAGGCACAGTTCTGGGGTGTGGCTCCAGAGACCCCAGCCTGGAGGCTGTGTGGGCCATGGCTGTGCAGACAGACATCCAAAAACCCTAACTCAGCTCAGGTTTGGGGCCGAGGTTACGGCAGGCCTGATCTACAGTCCATGAGGGGAGCTCCTCTGGATATGAAAGAAGGGTGAGAGGGAGGCAGTCGCTCAGGCTTTTGTCTCTGGATGTTTTGTCCACAATGGCCGTTTAATGTAGGAGTTGCCTCATGGGTCGTAGAAGTCTCCCTCTCTGGTAGTTTGTCCAGCCCCCAAGTGTTTGGGGTCATTCTGTGGGAAGGGAAGTGTCCTGTTTTTTGCCTCATATGTCCCCCCAGTAGAGGGATTCTAGAGCATAGCAGTGGGTACTGACAACTGGAATACTCGCCCTCGGGTTAAGCCTGGGGGCCTATGGATATGACAAGCCCCATATGCAGGATCTTGGTCCAGCCACTGAGAGGCGTTACTTTAATACGGGACTCACGCTGCAGGTCACAATGCATGTCTGTGCCCTAGGCGGCCCTCAAGCACTGGCGTGGCCTTTCGGACAATGCAGCTTTTCCCACATTGAACGTTGGACAACATGCCAACCACAAGGTTTCTGGCCATGGGGAAGGAGGAATTCTAATTTCTGCATCACGTTCACCCTGGGCAGTGATTGGAGATAAGGTCTAGGTTCTGAAGCCTGAAAACCGAGGTTGGGAAGAGATGACGACCTACAGCCATAGCGGGTCCTATGTGTCCAGGTTGGGGCCAGCTGTCTGGGTGTCGTTTGGGATGTCTTGTCTCAGGCTGTGCCAGACAGGGCATTAGAATACAGGGTGGGCTGTATAATTGCTTTACAATCGAGTGGCATGCATTAGACAATCATTTGGGGTTTCTTATTAGAAGCATAGGGCAAAGTTTTTCTTCTGGAGGGCAGGCAGAGTGCTGCATTGTGGCTTCGGAATTCCCAAACTGGAGGGCTTGTGGGCCAGGAGAGTGAGGACGGAAGTCTGAGAACACAAGCTAGGCTTAGGTTTCGGGGCAAGGACATGGCAGCCACACTCTGCAGAGCTGAATTGAGATCTCATGTGTCTGAAGTCAGGTCGAGGATCAGACTTTGGCTCAGGTTTGAGTTTCTGTCCATGTTGGCCCCTTCATGAAGGGGGGACATTATGAGCCCATGGGGGTTTTCCCACTATTGGAGTTGTGAGATGCTCCAAACCGCAAGGATTCCTTCTGTGGGACAATTAAGATTTGTTGGATGGCTCCAGGACGTCTTATAAGGTATTTTTCCAGAACAGGGTTCTAAGTATGGATGCCTGGGCAGTCAGCCTCACAATCCAATTGTCTCCTAGCAACAAGAAACGTTTGATCTGCTGGCTTGGGGTAGCAACAGAGGGGGCTGAGTTGAAATGGACTTTCCTGAGGATGGTCTTAATGTTGGTTTGAGTCCATGGAGACCTTGGTATGGGGCAGTGGCACCAGGGCCCTGAAGGATTCTCCTAACCAGAGGTTATGACAAAGCTCCAATGAGCAAGTTTTCCATGGGGAGACGAGATTTGTTCTTATTGGTGCCTCAGGAAACCACCATATGCTGGTATTGGAAACGAGGCCTCTGAGGAGAGATGCCTAAAAACCAAAGCAATGGATCTGATTAGGGCCTAGGGGCCTGTCCGGTTCAATATTCTTCTCTGGGGACATCTGTTGTCTGAGTGGAGGTAGTTGCTCAGCTGGTTTGAGATCACCCCTGTTTGTCCTGGGCGGCCTACACTAATGGGATGGCCTCGGTGACTTTGGAGGTTTTTCCTCATTTGCAAGGTTGTGGCCAATGGAATGGGAAGAATTCCCTTGAAAGGGAAGCACAGTCCTGAGGTGTGGCTCCAGGGACCCAAGTGTGGAGCGTGTGTGGTCCAGGGCTATTTGGACAAAAGTCTGAAAACACAAACTCCACTTAGGTTGGGGGATGTAGGTATGGCCGGCCCGATCTATAGACCGTGAGGAGAACTCTTCGGGATATGAACAAAGGGCGAATGTGAGGTGCTGGCTCATGCTTTTTTTTTTTTTTTTTTTTTTTTTCTGGAAATGTGTCACCGATTGCCATGGAATGTCGGGGTGTCCTCATGGGCCATCGATGAGGCTCCCTTTCTGGGGATTTGACCCGATCCCAAGAGTTTGGGGTCATTCTGTGGGAAGGGAGGAGGCCTTTCTTGTTTTTTTGTTTATTTTTTTATTATTATTATTTTTTTTACCTAAGGTGGACCACCAAAAGAGGGATTCCAGAGCAGAGTCCTGGGGAGGGGCGACTGGACAACCAGACCTCTGGTTAACATTGGGACCTAAGAACATGGCAAGCCCCATATGTGGGCTCTTGGTCCAGACACTGAGAGGCCTTCCCTGAGGAATGGTCTCACACTGAGTTTCACAATGTGTTTTTGTGCCCAAGGAGCCCCTCAAGTCAGGGCGTGGCCTAATGTACCATGCTGGTTTCTCCTACAGGGAACGTTGCACAATATGGCAACCACAAGTTTTCTGGCCATGGGGAAGATGGAGTTCTAATTTCTGCAACACTTTCACTCCTGGACTGTGATTGGATTTAAGGTCTAGGTTCTGAAGCCTGAAAACTGAGGTTGGGAAGAGATGAAGACCTAAGGCCATGGTGTGGCTGATGTTCTCAGTGTTCGGCCAGCTGTTGAGTGTGGGTTGGGAGGTGCAGGCTCAGGCTGTGGCAGACAGGGAATTAGTGCCCAGGCTAGACTGTATCATTGGGGTGCAGTCGAGTTTCGTGCAGGATGGTACTCATTTGTGGTTACTGGGTAGCCCCAGAGGGCAACGTTTTTCTTCTGGAGGGAAGACACAGTGCCACATAGTGGCTCCAGAATTCCCAAACTGGAAGGCTTGTGGGCCAGGAGTGTGATGAAAAAATTCTGAGAACACAAGCCAGACTTAGATTTCGGGGTGAGGGGACGGCAGGCACCCTCTGCAGAGATGATTCGAGATCCTGTATACCTGAAGACAGAGCTAGGATCAGACGTTGGCTTAGGTCGAAGTTTCTGTCCATGACAGCCCCTTCATGAAGGGGAGGGTGTCACGAGGACATGGAGGTTTTCCCACGATGGGAATTGTGAGATGCTCCAAACCGCAATGATTCCTTCTGTGGGACAGTCGAGACCTGTTGGATGGCTCCAGGACATCCCATAAGGACGTTATCCAGAGCAGGGTTCTAAGGATGGATGCCTGGGCAGCCTGCCTCCCATTCCAGGTGTCTCATAGCGCCAAGGCAAGTTCGATCTGCTGGATCTAGGGGAGCAACCGAGGCGGGTGTGTTGAAATGGGTGAGTTGAGGATGGGTCATAATGTGCATTTGTGTCCATGTAGACCTTGGAATGGGGTGCTTGAACCGGGGCCTTGAGGGATGTTCATAACCGGAGGTTTTGATGGAGCTCTAAAGAGTATGTTTCCTATGTAGAGAAGAGAATTGTTTTGATGAGTGCCTAAGGAATCTCCCATATGCTGGTATTGGAAAACAGGCCTCTGAGGAGAGATGACTGGAATCAAAAGCAATGGATCTGATTAGGGCCTAAGTGCCTGTCCAGTTCAATCTTATTCTATGGGGATATCTGTCTCTGGGTCTGAGTGGAGGTAGTTTCCTAACTTGTGAGAGATCATCCCTGTGTGTCCTGGGCAGCCAACATTATTCGGATGGCCTGGGGGAGTTTGGCGGATTCTCCTAATCTATTGGGTTGTGGCCAATGGAAATAGCAGAATTCCCCTGGAGAGGGAAGCCACAGTCCTGAGGTGTGGCTCCAGGGGCCCCAGCTTGGATGGTGTGTTGGCCAGGCCTGTGGGGACAGAAGTCTGAAAACACAAACTCAGCTTAGTTTTGGGGATGTATGTATGAAGGCTCGATCTACAGACCGTGAGAATTTTCCGGGCTATGAACAAAGGGCGAGTATGTGGCGCTTGCTCAGGCTTTTGTCTCTGGATTTTGTGTCAACGGTGGCCGTGGAATGTCGGAGTGTCCTCAAGGGCCATGGACAATTCTTTCTCTGGTGATTTGGCCTGATCCCAAGTGGTTGGGATCATTCTGTGGATGGGAAGAGTCCTTTACGTATTTTTTTTTACCTCAGTTCTCCCACCAAAGAGGGATTCCAGAGTAGAGCCCTGAGTAGGTGTGACTAGACATCTCGAACTCTGGTTGAGATTGGGGGACTAGGGGCTTGGCAAGCCCCATATGTGGGCTGTTGTTCCAGTGACTAAGAGGCTTTACATGAGGATAGGGCTCACGCTGAGGGTCACAATGTGTGTTTGTGCACATTGTGGCCCTCAGGGATAGGTGGGGCCTCATAGTCCATGCTGCTTTCTCCTACAATGAACATTGGACAACATGCCAACCACTAGGTTTCTTGCCAAGGCGAAGGAGAAGTTCTGATTCTTGCATCACGTTCACTCCTGAGCAGTGAGTGGAGATAAGGTCTAGGTTCTGAAGGTGAAAACTGAGGTTGGGTAGAGATGATGGCCTAAAGCCATTGTGGGTGTGATATGCTCTGTGTACGGCCAGCTGTCTGGGTGTTGGACTGGAGGTCTGCCCTCAGGCTGTGTCAGACAGGGCTTTAGTGCACAGGCTAGACTGTATAATTGGGGTGTGGTCGAGTGGCATGCAGGTTGTTACTCATTTGGCGTTTCCGGTTAGCCCTATAGGGCAACATTTTTCTTCTGGAGGGCAGGCAGAGTGCTGCATTGTGTCTCCAGAATTGCCAAACTGGAGGGGTGTGGCCAGGATTGTGAGGAAGGAAGTCTGAAAACACAAGCTAGCATGAGTTTTGGGGCCAAGAGCATGGCAGGCCCACTCTGAAGAGGCTGAATCGAGATCTCCTGCAGGTGAGGTCAGGGCGAGTATCAGATGTTGCCTCAAGCTGGAGTTTGTGTCCATGACGGCCCCTTCCTGAAGGGGGTGGGGGCGTCATGAGGCCAGGGAGGTTTCCCTACGCTGGGAGTTGTGAGCTGCTCCCAACTTCAAAGTTTCCTTCTTCAGGACAGTCGAGTACTATTGTATGGTTCCAGGATGCCCCATACAGAAAGACTCGAGAGCAGGGGCCTAAGCATGGATGCCGAGAAACACCAACTCACCTTCCCATTGCCTGGTGGAGACAAGGCACGCTCAATCTGCGGGCTCTTGGGTGAGCAACCCAGAAGGCTGAGTTTAAATGGACTCTCCTGAGGATGAGTCATAATGTGGGTTGGTGGCCATGGAGACCTTGGAATGTGGCAGTAGCTAAGGGACTCTGCAGGATTCTCCATCCCGAAGGGCTTGACACAACTCCAACAAGGAAGCTTCCCATGTGGAGATGAGAGGTCTTTTGTCTGGTGCCTCAGGAAAGCCCCGTATGCTGGTCTTCGAACCCAGGCCTCTGAGGAGTGATACCTGGACACCAAAGCAAGAGTTCATAATAGGGCCTAGGGGCCTGTCTGGTTCAATCTTCTGTCTCTGCGGATATCTGTCTGTGTGTCTGCATGGAGGTAGTAGTTGCTCAGCTTGTGTCATAATGCCCCTATTTGTCCAGTGCGGCTTGCGGTAGTGGGATGTCCTTGGGGACCTTGAGGTTTCTACTATTTTGTAGAGTTGTGGCCAATGGAATGGGCAGTTTCTTAGGAGAGAGCAGGCACAGTTCTGGGGTGTGGCTCCAGAGACCCCAGCCTGGAGGCTGTGTGGGCCATGGCTGTGCAGACAGACATCCAAAAACCCTAACTCAGCTCAGGTTTGGGGCCGAGGTTACGGCAGGCCTGATCTACAGTCCATGAGGGGAGCTCCTCTGGATATGAAAGAAGGGTGAGAGGGAGGCAGTCGCTCAGGCTTTTGTCTCTGGATGTTTTGTCCACAATGGCCGTTTAATGTAGGAGTTGCCTCATGGGTCGTAGAAGTCTCCCTCTCTGGTAGTTTGTCCAGCCCCCAAGTGTTTGGGGTCATTCTGTGGGAAGGGAAGTGTCCTGTTTTTTGCCTCATATGTCCCCCCAGTAGAGGGATTCTAGAGCATAGCAGTGGGTACTGACAACTGGAATACTCGCCCTCTGGTTAAGCCTGGGGGCCTATGGATATGACAAGCCCCATATGCAGGATCTTGGTCCAGCCACTGAGAGGCGTTACTTTAATACGGGACTCACGCTGCAGGTCACAATGCATGTCTGTGCCCTAGGCGGCCCTCAAGCACTGGCGTGGCCTTTCGGACAATGCAGGTTTTCCCACATTGAACGTTGGACAACATGCCAACCACAAGGTTTCTGGCCATGGGGAAGGAGGAATTCTAATTTCTGCATCACGTTCACCCTGGGCAGTGATTGGAGATAAGGTCTAGGTTCTGAAGCCTGAAAACCGAGGTTGGGAAGAGATGACGACCTACAGCCAAAGCGGGTCCTATGTGTCCAGGTTGGGGCCAGCTGTCTGGGTGTCGTTTGGGATGTCTTGTCTCAGGCTGTGCCAGACAGGGCATTAGAATACAGGGTGGGCTGTATAATTGCTTTACAATCGAGTGGCATGCATTAGAAAATCATTTGGGGTTTCTTATTAGAAGCATAGGGCAAAGTTTTTCTTCTGGAGGGCAGGCAGAGTGCTGCATTGTGGCTTCGGAATTCCCAAACTGGAGGGCTTGTGGGCCAGGAGAGTGAGGACGGAAGTCTGAGAACACAAGCTAGGCTTAGGTTTCGGGGCAAGGACATGGCAGCCACACTCTGCAGAGCTGAATTGAGATCTCATGTGTCTGAAGTCAGGTCGAGGATCAGACTTTGGCTCAGGTTTGAGTTTCTGTCCATGTTGGCCCCTTCATGAAGGGGGGACATTATGAGCCCATGGGGGTTTTCCCACTATTGGAGTTGTGAGATGCTCCAAACCGCAAGGATTCCTTCTGTGGGACAATTAAGATTTGTTGGATGGCTCCAGGACGTCTTATAAGGTATTTTTCCAGAACAGGGTTCTAAGTATGGATGCCTGGGCAGTCAGCCTCACAATCCAATTGTCTCCTAGCAACAAGAAACGTTTGATCTGCTGGCTTGGGGTAGCAACAGAGGGGGCTGAGTTGAAATGGACTTTCCTGAGGATGGTCTTAATGTTGGTTTGAGTCCATGGAGACCTTGGTATGGGGCAGTGGCACCAGGGCCCTGAAGGATTCTCCTAACCAGAGGTTATGACAAAGCTCCAATGAGCAAGTTTTCCATGGGGAGACGAGATTTGTTCTTATTGGTGCCTCAGGAAACCACCATATGCTGGTATTGGAAACGAGGCCTCTGAGGAGAGATGCCTAAAAACCAAAGCAATGGATCTGATTAGGGCCTAGGGGCCTGTCCGGTTCAATATTCTTCTCTGGGGACATCTGTTGTCTGAGTGGAGGTAGTTGCTCAGCTGGTTTGAGATCACCCCTGTTTGTCCTGGGCGGCCTACACTAATGGGATGGCCTCGGTGACTTTGGAGGTTTTTCCTCATTTGCAAGGTTGTGGCCAATGGAATGGGAAGAATTCCCTTGAAAGGGAAGCACAGTCCTGAGGTGTGGCTCCAGGGACCCAAGTGTGGAGCGTGTGTGGTCCAGGGCTATTTGGACAAAAGTCTGAAAACACAAACTCCACTTAGGTTGGGGGATGTAGGTATGGCCGGCCCGATCTATAGACCGTGAGGAGAACTCTTCGGGATATGAACAAAGGGCGAATGTGAGGTGCTGGCTCATGCTTTTTTTTTTTTTTTTTTTTTTTTCTGGAAATGTGTCACCGATTGCCATGGAATGTCGGGGTGTCCTCATGGGCCATCGATGAGGCTCCCTTTCTGGGGATTTGACCCGATCCCAAGAGTTTGGGGTCATTCTGTGGGAAGGGAGGAGGCCTTTCTTGTTTTTTTGTTTATTTTTTTATTATTATTATTTTTTTTACCTAAGGTGGACCACCAAAAGAGGGATTCCAGAGCAGAGTCCTGGGGAGGGGCGACTGGACAACCAGACCTCTGGTTAACATTGGGACCTAAGAACATGGCAAGCCCCATATGTGGGCTCTTGGTCCAGACACTGAGAGGCCTTCCCTGAGGAATGGTCTCACACTGAGTTTCACAATGTGTTTTTGTGCCCAAGGAGCCCCTCAAGTCAGGGCGTGGCCTAATGTACCATGCTGGTTTCTCCTACAGGGAACGTTGCACAATATGGCAACCACAAGTTTTCTGGCCATGGGGAAGATGGAGTTCTAATTTCTGCAACACTTTCACTCCTGGACTGTGATTGGATTTAAGGTCTAGGTTCTGAAGCCTGAAAACTGAGGTTGGGAAGAGATGAAGACCTAAGGCCATGGTGTGGCTGATGTGCTCAGTGTTCGGCCAGCTGTTGAGTGTGGGTTGGGAGGTGCAGGCTCAGGCTGTGGCAGACAGGGAATTAGTGCCCAGGCTAGACTGTATCATTGGGGTGCAGTCGAGTTTCGTGCAGGATGGTACTCATTTGTGGTTACTGGGTAGCCCCAGAGGGCAACGTTTTTCTTCTGGAGGGAAGACACAGTGCCACATAGTGGCTCCAGAATTCCCAAACTGGAAGGCTTGTGGGCCAGGAGTGTGATGAAAAAATTCTGAGAACACAAGCCAGACTTAGATTTCGGGGTGAGGGGACGGCAGGCACCCTCTGCAGAGATGATTCGAGATCCTGTATACCTGAAGACAGAGCTAGGATCAGACGTTGGCTTAGGTCGAAGTTTCTGTCCATGACAGCCCCTTCATGAAGGGGAGGGTGTCACGAGGACATGGAGGTTTTCCCACGATGGGAATTGTGAGATGCTCCAAACCGCAATGATTCCTTCTGTGGGACAGTCGAGACCTGTTGGATGGCTCCAGGACATCCCATAAGGACGTTATCCAGAGCAGGGTTCTAAGGATGGATGCCTGGGCAGCCTGCCTCCCATTCCAGGTGTCTCATAGCGCCAAGGCAAGTTCGATCTGCTGGATCTAGGGGAGCAACCGAGGCGGGTGTGTTGAAATGGGTGAGTTGAGGATGGGTCATAATGTGCATTTGTGTCCATGTAGACCTTGGAATGGGGTGCTTGAACCGGGGCCTTGAGGGATGTTCATAACCGGAGGTTTTGATGGAGCTCTAAAGAGTATGTTTCCTATGTAGAGAAGAGAATTGTTTTGATGAGTGCCTAAGGAATCTCCCATATGCTGGTATTGGAAAACAGGCCTCTGAGGAGAGATGACTGGAATCAAAAGCAATGGATCTGATTAGGGCCTAAGTGCCTGTCCAGTTCAATCTTATTCTATGGGGATATCTGTCTCTGGGTCTGAGTGGAGGTAGTTTCCTAACTTGTGAGAGATCATCCCTGTGTGTCCTGGGCAGCCAACATTATTCGGATGGCCTGGGGGAGTTTGGCGGATTCTCCTAATCTATTGGGTTGTGGCCAATGGAAATAGCAGAATTCCCCTGGAGAGGGAAGCCACAGTCCTGAGGTGTGGCTCCAGGGGCCCCAGCTTGGATGGTGTGTTGGCCAGGCCTGTGGGGACAGAAGTCTGAAAACACAAACTCAGCTTAGTTTTGGGGATGTATGTATGAAGGCTCGATCTACAGACCGTGAGAATTTTCCGGGCTATGAACAAAGGGCGAGTATGTGGCGCTTGCTCAGGCTTTTGTCTCTGGATTTTGTGTCAACGGTGGCCGTGGAATGTCGGAGTGTCCTCAAGGGCCATGGACAATTCTTTCTCTGGTGATTTGGCCTGATCCCAAGTGGTTGGGATCATTCTGTGGATGGGAAGAGTCCTTTATGTATTTTTTTTTACCTCAGTTCTCCCACCAAAGAGGGATTCCAGAGTAGAGCCCTGAGTAGGTGTGACTAGACATCTCGAACTCTGGTTGAGATTGGGGGACTAGGGGCTTGGCAAGCCCTATATGTGGGCTGTTGTTCCAGTGACTAAGAGGCTTTACATGAGGATAGGGCTCACGCTGAGGGTCACAATGTGTGTTTGTGCAAATTGTGGCCCTCAGGGATAGGTGGGGCCTCATAGTCCATGCTGCTTTCTCCTACAATGAACATTGGACAACATGCCAACCACTAGGTTTCTTGCCAAGGCGAAGGAGAAGTTCTGATTCTTGCATCACGTTCACTCCTGAGCAGTGAGTGGAGATAAGGTCTAGGTTCTGAAGGTGAAAACTGAGGTTGGGTAGAGATGATGGCCTAAAGCCATTGTGGGTGTGATATGCTCTGTGTACGGCCAGCTGTCTGGGTGTTGGACTGGAGGTCTGCCCTCAGGCTGTGTCAGACAGGGCTTTAGTGCACAGGCTAGACTGTATAATTGGGGTGTGGTCGAGTGGCATGCAGGTTGTTACTCATTTGGCGTTTCCGGTTAGCCCTATAGGGCAACATTTTTCTTCTGGAGGGCAGGCAGAGTGCTGCATTGTGTCTCCAGAATTGCCAAACTGGAGGGGTGTGGCCAGGATTGTGAGGAAGGAAGTCTGAAAACACAAGCTAGCATGAGTTTTGGGGCCAAGAGCATGGCAGGCCCACTCTGAAGAGGCTGAATCGAGATCTCCTGCAGGTGAGGTCAGGGCGAGTATCAGATGTTGCCTCAAGCTGGAGTTTGTGTCCATGACGGCCCCTTCCTGAAGGGGGTGGGGGCGTCATGAGGCCAGGGAGGTTTCCCTACGCTGGGAGTTGTGAGCTGCTCCCAACTTCAAAGTTTCCTTCTTCAGGACAGTCGAGTACTATTGTATGGTTCCAGGATGCCCCATACAGAAAGACTCGAGAGCAGGGGCCTAAGCATGGATGCCGAGAAACGCCAACTCACCTTCCCATTGCCTGGTGGAGACAAGGCACGCTCAATCTGCGGGCTCTTGGGTGAGCTACCCAGAAGGCTGAGTTTAAATGGACTCTCCTGAGGATGAGTCATAATGTGGGTTGGTGGCCATGGAGACCTTGGAATGTGGCAGTAGCTAAGGGACTCTGCAGGATTCTCCAACCCGAAGGGCTTGACACAACTCCAACAAGGAAGCTTCCCATGTGGAGATGAGAGGTCTTTTGTCTGGTGCCTCAGGAAAGCCCCGTATGCTGGTCTTCGAACCCAGGCCTCTGAGGAGTGATACCTGGACACCAAAGCAAGAGTTCATAATAGGGCCTAGGGGCCTGTCTGGTTCAATCTTCTGTCTCTGCGGATATCTGTCTGTGTGTCTGCATGGAGGTAGTAGTTGCTCAGCTTGTGTCATAATGCCCCTATTTGTCCAGTGCGGCTTGCGGTAGTGGGATGTCCTTGGGGACCTTGAGGTTTCTACTATTTTGTAGAGTTGTGGCCAATGGAATGGGCAGTTTCTTAGGAGAGAGCAGGCACAGTTCTGGGGTGTGGCTCCAGAGACCCCAGCCTGGAGGCTGTGTGGGCCATGGCTGTGCAGACAGACATCCAAAAACCCTAACTCAGCTCAGGTTTGGGGCCGAGGTTACGGCAGGCCTGATCTACAGTCCATGAGGGGAGCTCCTCTGGATATGAAAGAAGGGTGAGAGGGAGGCAGTCGCTCAGGCTTTTGTCTCTGGATGTTTTGTCCACAATGGCCGTTTAATGTAGGAGTTGCCTCATGGGTCGTAGAAGTCTCCCTCTCTGGTAGTTTGTCCAGCCCCCAAGTGTTTGGGGTCATTCTGTGGGAAGGGAAGTGTCCTGTTTTTTGCCTCATATGTCCCCCCAGTAGAGGGATTCTAGAGCATAGCAGTGGGTACTGACAACTGGAATACTCGCCCTCTGGTTAAGCCTGGGGGCCTATGGATATGACAAGCCCCATATGCAGGATCTTGGTCCAGCCACTGAGAGGCGTTACTTTAATACGGGACTCACGCTGCAGGTCACAATGCATGTCTGTGCCCTAGGCGGCCCTCAAGCACTGGCGTGGCCTTTCGGACAATGCAGGTTTTCCCACATTGAACGTTGGACAACATGCCAACCACAAGGTTTCTGGCCATGGGGAAGGAGGAATTCTAATTTCTGCATCACGTTCACCCTGGGCAGTGATTGGAGATAAGGTCTAGGTTCTGAAGCCTGAAAACCGAGGTTGGGAAGAGATGACGACCTACAGCCATAGCGGGTCCTATGTGTCCAGGTTGGGGCCAGCTGTCTGGGTGTCGTTTGGGATGTCTTGTCTCAGGCTGTGCCAGACAGGGCATTAGAATACAGGGTGGGCTGTATAATTGCTTTACAATCGAGTGGCATGCATTAGAAAATCATTTGGGGTTTCTTATTAGAAGCATAGGGCAAAGTTTTTCTTCTGGAGGGCAGGCAGAGTGCTGCATTGTGGCTTCGGAATTCCCAAACTGGAGGGCTTGTGGGCCAGGAGAGTGAGGACGGAAGTCTGAGAACACAAGCTAGGCTTAGGTTTCGGGGCAAGGACATGGCAGCCACACTCTGCAGAGCTGAATTGAGATCTCATGTGTCTGAAGTCAGGTCGAGGATCAGACTTTGGCTCAGGTTTGAGTTTCTGTCCATGTTGGCCCCTTCATGAAGGGGGGACATTATGAGCCCATGGGGGTTTTCCCACTATTGGAGTTGTGAGATGCTCCAAACCGCAAGGATTCCTTCTGTGGGACAATTAAGATTTGTTGGATGGCTCCAGGACGTCTTATAAGGTATTTTTCCAGAACAGGGTTCTAAGTATGGATGCCTGGGCAGTCAGCCTCACAATCCAATTGTCTCCTAGCAACAAGAAACGTTTGATCTGCTGGCTTGGGGTAGCAACAGAGGGGGCTGAGTTGAAATGGACTTTCCTGAGGATGGTCTTAATGTTGGTTTGAGTCCATGGAGACCTTGGTATGGGGCAGTGGCACCAGGGCCCTGAAGGATTCTCCTAACCAGAGGTTATGACAAAGCTCCAATGAGCAAGTTTTCCATGGGGAGACGAGATTTGTTCTTATTGGTGCCTCAGGAAACCACCATATGCTGGTATTGGAAACGAGGCCTCTGAGGAGAGATGCCTAAAAACCAAAGCAATGGATCTGATTAGGGCCTAGGGGCCTGTCCGGTTCAATATTCTTCTCTGGGGACATCTGTTGTCTGAGTGGAGGTAGTTGCTCAGCTGGTTTGAGATCACCCCTGTTTGTCCTGGGCGGCCTACACTAATGGGATGGCCTCGGTGACTTTGGAGGTTTTTCCTCATTTGCAAGGTTGTGGCCAATGGAATGGGAAGAATTCCCTTGAAAGGGAAGCACAGTCCTGAGGTGTGGCTCCAGGGACCCAAGTGTGGAGCGTGTGTGGTCCAGGGCTATTTGGACAAAAGTCTGAAAACACAAACTCCACTTAGGTTGGGGGATGTAGGTATGGCCGGCCCGATCTATAGACCGTGAGGAGAACTCTTCGGGATATGAACAAAGGGCGAATGTGAGGTGCTGGCTCATGCTTTTTTTTTTTTTTTTTTTTCTGGAAATGTGTCACCGATTGCCATGGAATGTCGGGGTGTCCTCATGGGCCATCAATGAGGCTCCCTTTCTGGGGATTTGACCCGATCCCAAGAGTTTGGGGTCATTCTGTGGGAAGGGAGGAGGCCTTTCTGGGTTTTTTTGTTTATTTTATTTTTTTTTTAACCTCCGGGGACCACCAAAGAGGGATTCCAGAGCAGAGTCGTGGGTGGGGGCAACTGGACAACCAGACCTCTGGTTAACATTGGGACCTAAGAACATGGCAAGCCCCATATGTGGGCTCTTGGTTCAGACACTGAGAGGCCTTCCCTGAGGAATGGTCTCACACTGAGTTTCACAATGTGTTTTTGTGCCCAAGGAGCCCCTCAAGTCAGGGCGTGGCCTAATGTACCATGCTGGTTTCTCCTACAGGGAACGTTGCACAATATGGCAACCACAAGTTTTCTGGCCATGGGGAAGATGGAGTTCTAATTTCTGCAACACTTTCACTCCTGGACTGTGATTGGATTTAAGGTCTAGGTTCTGAAGCCTGAAAACTGAGGTTGGGAAGAGATGAAGACCTAAGGCCATGGTGTGGCTGATGTGCTCAGTGTTCGGCCAGCTGTTGAGTGTGGGTTGGGAGGTGCAGGCTCAGGCTGTGGCAGACAGGGAATTAGTGCCCAGGCTAGACTGTATCATTGGGGTGCAGTCGAGTTTCGTGCAGAATGGTACTCATTTGTGGTTACTGGGTAGCCCCAGAGGGCAACGTTTTTCTTCTGGAGGGAAGACACAGTGCCACATAGTGGCTCCAGAATTCCCAAACTGGAAGGCTTGTGGGCCAGGAGTGTGATGAAAAAATTCTGAGAACACAAGCCAGACTTAGATTTCGGGGTGAGGGGACGGCAGGCACCCTCTGCAGAGATGATTCGAGATCCTGTATACCTGAAGACAGAGCTAGGATCAGACGTTGGCTTAGGTCGAAGTTTCTGTCCATGACAGCCCCTTCATGAAGGGGAGGGTGTCACGAGGACATGGAGGTTTTCCCACGATGGGAATTGTGAGATGCTCCAAACCGCAATGATTCCTTCTGTGGGACAGTCGAGACCTGTTGGATGGCTCCAGGACATCCCATAAGGAAGTTATCCAGAGCAGGGTTCTAAGGATGGATGCCTGAGCAGCCTGCCTCCCATTCCAGGTGTCTCATAGCGCCAAGGCAAGTTCGATCTGCTGGATCTAGGGGAGCAACCGAGGCGGGAGTGTTGAAATGGGTGAGTTGAGGATGGGTCATAATGTGCATTTGTGTCCATGTATACTTGGAATGGGGTCTTGATCCGGGTCCTTGAGGGATGTTCATAACCGGAGGTTTTGATGGAGCTCTAAAGAGTATGTTTCCTATGTAGAGAAGAGAATTGTTTTGATGAGTGCCTAAGGAATCTCCCATATGCTGGTATTGGAAACCAGGTCTCTGAGGAGAGATGACTGGAAACAAAAGCAATGGATATGATTAGAGCCTAGGTGCCTGTCCGGTTCAATCTCTTTGCTGGGGATACGTGTCTAAGTATCTGAGGTGAGGTAGTTGCTCAGATTGTGTCAGATCGCCCCTGTTTGTCCTGGGCGGCCTATAATATTGGAATGGCCTCGGGACTTTGGAGTTTCTCCTAATCTATAGGGTTGTGGTCAATGGAATGGGCAGAAATCCCCTGGAGAGGGCAGGCAAAGTTATGAGTTTGGCTCTAGGGGCCCAACCTTGTGGGTGTGTAGGCCAGGCCTGTTGAGCAAAAATCTGAAAACACAAACTCCGCTTAGAATTGGGGACATAGTTATGGCACGCCCAATCTACAGACCGTGATAACACTTCAGGATATGAAAAAGTGTGAGTTTGAGGTGCTTGCTCAGATTTTGTCTCTGGATTTGTGTGAACAATGTGGGTGGAATGCTGGCGTGGCCTCATGGGTTGTGGACGGCTTTCCTTCTCTGAGGATTTGACCCAATCCCAAGAGTTTGGGTATGTTCTGTGGGATGGGAGGAGTCCTTTCTGTTTTTTATTTTATTTTATTTTATTTTTTGTACCTCATGTGTCCCAATAAAGGAGGGATTCCAGAGCAGAGTCCTCGGGAGGGAGACTGGACAACCCCACCTCTGTTTTAGTTTGGGGGCCTAGGGGCATGGCAAGTCCAATATGTGGGCTCTTGATTCAGACACTGAGAGGCCTTCCTTGAGGACAGGGCTCATGCTGAGGGTCACAATGCCTATTTGTGCCAACAAGGCCCTCAAGCATGGGAAGGGCCTCATGGGCCACGCTGGATTCTCCGACACTGAACGTTGGAGAATATGCCAACCACAAGGTTTCTGGCCATGGCGAAGGAAGAGTTGTGACTTCTGCATCACGTTAACCCCTGGACAGTGATTGGAGTTTAGGTCTAGGTTCTGAAACCCGAAAACCGAGGTTGGGAAGAGATGAAGAACTAAGGACCTGTTGGGTCCAATGAGCTCAGTGTGTGGCCAGCTGTTCAGCGTAGGTCTGGAGGTGTGGGCTCATGCTGTGTCAGACAAGGCATTAGACAGGGTAGACTGTATATTTGGGGTGCAGTCGAGTGGCGTTCAATTGATCCTCATTCGGGTCTCTAGGTAGTTCCATAAGGCAACGTTTTTTCTCTGGGAGGGCAGGCAGAGTGCTGCATTGTGGCCCCAGTATTGCCAAACTGTAGGGCTTTTGGGCCAGGGGTGTGAGGACTGTAGTCTGAGAACACAAGCTAGGCTTCGTTTTTGAAGTGAGGGCACAGAAGGCACACTCTGCAGAGCTGAATCATGATCTCATGCACCTGAAGTCAGGGCGAATATCAGACGTTTGCTCAGGTTGGAGTTTCTGTCCATGATGGCCACTTTATAAAGTGGAGCGTCTCAAGAGGCCATGTAGATTTTCCCACAATGGGAGTTCTGAGATGCTCCAGACTGCAAAGATTCCTTCTGTGGAACACTTGAGACCTGTTGGATGGCTCTAGGATGTCCCATATGGAATGACTCCAGAGTAGGGTTCTAAGGATTGATGCCTAGGCAGCCCAACTCCCATTCTAGTTGTCTCCTAGCGACAAGGCAGGTTTGATCTGCAGGCCCTGGGGGAGAAACCAAGGGGGTTGAGTTGACATGGACGCTCCCGAGGATAGATCATAATGTGGGTTTAAGTCCATGGAGACCTTGGAATGGGGCGCTTGATCCGGGGCCCTGAAAGATTCTCCTAAACAGAGGTTTTTATAGAGCTCCAAAGAGTACATTTCCTATGTGGAGACGAGATTTTTCTGATGAGTGCCTCAGTAATCCCCTTATGCTGGTATTGGAAACCAGGCCTCTGAGGAGAGATGCCTGGAAACAAAAGCAATGGATCTGATTAGGGCCTAAGTGCCTGTCCAGTTCAATCTTATTCTATGGGTATATCTGTCTCTGGGTCTGAGTGGAGGTAGTTTCCTAACTTGTGAAAGATCATCCCTGTTTGTCCTGGGCAGCCAACACTATTGGGATGGCCTCGGGGAGTTTGGAGGTTTCTCCTAATCTATAAGGTTGTGGCCAATGGAAATGGCAGAATTCCCCTGGAGAGGGAAGCCACACACCTGAGGTGTGGCTCCAGGGGCCCCAGCTTGGATGGTGTGTGGGCCAGGACTGTGGGGACAGAAGTTTGAAAACACAAACTAAGCTTATGTTTGGGGATGTATGTATGAAGGCTCGATCTACAGACCGTGAGAATTTTCCGGGCTATGAACAAAGGGCGAGTATGTGGCACTTGCTCAGGCTTTTGTCCCTGGATTTTGTGTCAACGGTGGCCGTGGAATGTCGGAGTGTCCTCAAGGGCCATGGACAATTCTTTCTCTGGTGATTTGGCCTGATCCCAAGGGGTTGGGATCATTCTGTGGATGGGAAAAGTCCTTTCTGTATTTTTTTTTTTTACCTCAGGTGTCCCACCAAAGAGGGATTCCAGAGCAGAGCCCTGAGTCGGGTGACTAGACATCTCGAACTCTGGTTGAGATTGGGTGACTAGGGGCTTGGCAAGCCCCATATGTGGGCTGTTGTTCCAGTCACTAAGAGGCTTCACAAGAAAATAAGGCTCACGCTGAGGGTCACAATATGTGTTTGTGCAAATTGTGGCCCTCAGGGATAGGTGGGACCTCATAGTCCATGCTGCTTTCTCCTACAATGAACGTTGGACAACATGCCAACCACAAGGTTTCTTGCCATGGTGAAGGAGAAGTCCTGATTCTTGCATCACGTTCACTCCTGAGCAGTGAGTGTAGATAAGGTCTAGGTTCTGAAGGTGAAAATTGAGGTTGGGTAGAGATGATGGCCTAAAGCCATTGTGGGTGTGATATGTACTGTGTACGGCCAGCTTTCTGGGTGTTGGACTGGAGGTCTGCCCTCAGGCTGTGTCAGACAGGGCTTTAGTGCACAGTCTAGACTGTATAATTGGGGGTATGGTCGAGTGGCATGCAGGTTGTTACTCATTTGGCGTTTCCGGTTAGCCCTATAGGGCAACATTTTTCTTCTGGAGGCCAGGCAGAGTGCTGCATTGTGTCTCCAGAATTTCCAAACTGGAGGGGTTGGCCAGGATTCTGAGGACGGAAGTCTGAGAACACAAGATAGGCTTAGGTTTCAAGGCAAGGGCCCAGCAGGCACACTCTCAAGTGCTGAATCGAGATCTCATGCTTCTGAATTCAGGGCGAGGATCAGACTTTGGGTTAGGATGGAGTTTTTGTCCATGATGGCCCATTTATGAAGGTGTGGTGCATCATGAGGAAATGGAGGTTTTCTCACAGTGTTATTGTGTGATGCTTCAAACCACAAGGATTCATTCTGTGAGACAGTCAAGACAGGTTGGTTGGATTCAAGACGTCCCATAAAGAAGTTCTCCAGAGCAGGGTTCTAAGGATGGATGCCTGGGCAGCCCGCCTCCCATTCTAACTGTCTCCGAGTGACAAGGAAGGTTTGATCTGCTGGCTCTGGGTGAGCAGCCGAGGGGGCTGATTTGAAATGGACTCTCCTGAGAATGGATCATAATGTAAGTTTGTGTCCTTGGAGACCTTGGGATTGGGCCATGGTGCCAGCGCCCTGAAGGATCCTCCTAACCTGAGGTATTGACACAGCTCCAAAGAGCAAGTTTCCCATGTGGAGATGAGATCTGTTCTGATTGTTTCCTTAGGAAACCCCCATATTCTGATATTGGAAACCAGGCCTCTGAGGAGAGATACCTAGAAACCAAAGCAATGCATCAGAAGTTGGCTCAGGTTGGAGTTTCTGTCCATGATGGCCCCTTTATAAAGGGGAGCATCTCATGAGGCCATGTAGGTTTTCCCACGATAGGAGTTGTGAGATGCTCCAATCTGCAAGGATTCCTTCTGTGGGACAGTCAAGACCTGTTGGAAGGCTCCAGGACATCCCATATGGAACGGCGCCAGAGCAGGATTCCAAGGATGGATGCCTAGAGAGTCTGCTTTGCATTCCAGTTGTCTCCTAGCGACAAGGCAGGTTTGATATTCTGCCTCTGGGGGAGTAATCGACGGGGCTGAGTTGAAATGTACTCTCCTGCCGAATGGTCATAATGCGGGTATGTGTCCATGGAGACCTTGGAATAGGGCGGTTGCTCCGGCTACCTGAAGGTTTCTTCTAACTGGAGGCTTTTACAGAGCTCCAAAGGATAAGTTTCCCATGTGAAGACAAGATTTGTTCTGATTGGTATCTCTGGAATCCCCCATATGCTGGTATTGGAAAACAGGCCTCTGAGGAGAGATGCTTAGAAAAAAAAGCAATGGAACCAATTACATTCTAGGGGCCAGTCCAGTTTAATCTTCTTCTCTTGGGTTATCTGTCTACGGGTGAGTTGACGTCGTTGCTCAGCTTGTGAGAGATCGCCCCTCTTTGTCCTGGGTGGCCTACACTATTGGAATGGCCTCTGGGACTTTGGAGGTTTCTCCTTATCTGTAGGGTTGTGGCCAATGGAATGGGAAGAATTTCCTTGGAGAGGGCAGGCACAGTCCTGAGGTGTGGCTCCAGGGGCCTCAGTCTGGAGGGTGTGTGGGACAGGGATATCAGGATAGAAGTCTGAAAACACAAACTCGGCTTAGGTTTGGGGACGTAGGTATGGCAGGCCCTATCTACAGACTATGAGGAGAATTTTTTGGGCTATGACCTAAGGGTGAGTGTGAACGCTTGCTGAAGCTTATGTCTCTGGATTTTGTGTCAATAGTGGCCGTGGAATGTCGGGCTGGCCTCATGGGCCATGGACGAGTCTTTCTCTCTGGACCCCAATCACTTGGGATGGCCCAATCCCAAGTGATTGGGGTCATTCTGTGAGTGGGAGGAGTCCTTTCTGTGTTTATTTACCTCAAATGTCCCACCAAAGAGGGATTCCAGAGCAGAGCCCTGAGTAGGGGTGACTAGATGTCTCTACCTCTGGGTAAGATTGGGTGACTTGGGGCATGGCAGGCCCCATATGCGGGCTCATGGTCCAGCCACTGAGAGGCTTTACTTGAGGACAGGGCTCAAACTGAGGGTCCCAATGTGTGTTTGAGCCCACCGCAGCTCTTAAGCATAGGCAGGGCCTCAGGGACCCTACACTACCCTCAGGGGCCCTACTACTACCCCTGTAGGCCCTACAGGGGTCCTACACTGAACGTTGGACAAGATGCCAAACACACGATTCTGGCGAGAGGGAAGGAGAAGTTCTGATTTCTGCATCACGTTCACCCATGGGAAGTGAGTAGAGATAAGGTCTAGGATTCTGTAGCCTGAAAACCGATGTTGGATAGAGATGGCGACCTAAGGCCATGGTGGTTCAGATGTTCTCAGTGTACTGCAAGCTGTCTGAGTGTCGGTTGGGAATTCAGGCCTCAGGTTCTGTCAGACAGGGCATTAGTGCACAGGCTAGACTATATAATTGGTGTACAGTTGAGTGATGTGCAGGTTTATCCTCATTTGAGGTTTCTGGGTAGACCCATAGGGCAATATTTTTCTTCTAGAGGGCAGGCAGAGTGCAGCACTGTGTCATCGGAAATCCCAAAATAGAGGGCGTGTGGTCCAGGAGAGTGAGGACGGAAGTCGGAGAACACTAGCTACGCTTAGGTTTTGGGGTGAGGGCACAACAGGTACACTCTGAAGAGCTGAATCAAGATCTCGTGCATCTGAAGTCAAGGCGAAGATCAGCTGTTGGCTCAGGTTGGAGTTTCTTTCCATGATCTGCCTTCATGAAGATTGGGGGCATCATGTGACCTTGGAAGCTTTCCATGATATGAGTTGTTAGGTGGTCCATGCACAAGGACTCCTGTGGGACAGTTGAGACCTGTTGGATGGCTCAAGGATGTCCCATAAGGAACGACGCAAGAGCAGGGTTCTAAGGATGGATGCCTGAAGAGCCCAACTCGCATTTCAATTGTCTCCTAGCGACAAGGCAGGTTCAATCTGCTGGCTCTGGAGTAGCAACCGAGGGGGTTTAGTTGAAATGGACTCTCCTGAGGATGGGTCATAATTTGGGATTGTGTCCATGGAGATATTCAAATGGGGCAGTGGCTCCAGTGACCTGAAGTTTTCTCCTAACTGGAGGTTATGACACAGCTCCATAGAGCAAGATTCCCATGTGGAGACGAGATTTTTTCTGATAGGTAGCTCTGGAAACTCCCTTATGCTGGTATTGGAATCCAGGCCTCTGAGGAGAGATGCCTGAAAACAAAAGCAATGGATCCAATTAGGGCCTAGGTGCCTGTCTTGTTCAATATTCTTTTCTATGGATATCTGTCTAAGGTTCTGATTGGAGGTAGTGGCTCAGCTTGTGCCAGAGGGTCCCTGTATGTCCAGGACATTCTACACTATTGGGATAGCCTCAGAGATTTTGGATGATTCTCCTAATCTGTCAGGTTGTGCCAAATGAATGAGCAGAATTCCCTTGGATAGAGCAGGCACAGTCCTGAGGTGTGGCTCCATGGGGCCCAGCCTTTAGGGTGTGTGGGTGAGGACAATGGAGACAGAAGTCTGAAAACACAAACTCGGCTTAGGTTTGGGGACATAGGTATGGCAGGCCCGATCTACAGACCTTGAGAATTTTGGGGGCTCTGAACAAAGGGCAAGTGTGTGGCGCTTTTTCAGGTTTTTGTCTCCGGATTTTGTGTCAATGGTGGCCGTGGAATGTCAGGCTGGCCTCATCGACCATGGACGAGTATTTCTCTCTGTGGATTTGGCCAAATTCCAAGTGTTTGGGGTCATTCTTTGGATGGTAGGAGTCCTTACTTTTTTTTTTTTCTTTATCTTGTTTTTTTTTTTTTTTTTTTTTTTTTTTTTACCTTATGTGTCCCACCAAAGAGGGATTCCAGAAAAGAGCTCTGAATAAGGTTGACTAGACTTCTCAAGCTCTGGCTAGGATTGGGGGAGTAGGGGCATGGCAAGTCCCATATGCAGGCTCTTGGTCCAGCCCCGGAGAGGCTTTACTTGAGGCCAGGGTTCATGCTTAGGGTCCTAATGTGTGTTTGTGCCCATCGCAGCCCTCAAGCATGTCTGAGGCCTCATGGGCCATGCTGGGTTCTCATATACTGAACGTTGGACAACATGCCAACCACAAGGTTTCTGGTCATGGGGAAGGTGAAGTTCTGATTTCTGCATCACGTACGTCACTTAGTTGTGAGTGGAGATAATGTCTAGGTTCTGAAGCCTGAAGACCAAGGTTGGGAATAGATGATGACCTAAGGCCATGGCATGTTCGATGTGTTCAGTGTGAGGCCAGGTGTCTGGGTGTCGGTCACGAGGTCTGGGATCAGGCTGTGTCAGACAGGGCATTAGTGCCCAGGCTAGACTGTATAATTGGGGTACAGTCTAGAGAATTGCAGGTTGATCCTCATTTGATGTTTCTGCGTAGACCCCTAGGGCAAAGTCTCTCTTCTGGAGGGCAGGCAGAGTGCTGCATTTTGTCTCCCGAATTCCCAAAGTGGAAGGCTTGTGGGCCAGGAGTGTGAGGACGGAAGTCTGAGAACGTGAGCTGGCTTAGGTTTTGGAGCGAGGGAAAGGCAGGCACACTCTGCAGAGCTGAATTGAGATCTCATGCATCTGAAGTCAGGGCGAGGATCAGACGGGAGTTTCTGTCCATGATGTCCTCTACCTGAAGGTGGAGGCATCACGAGGCCATGGAGGTTTTCCCACGGTGCGAGTGTGTGATGCTGCAAACCACAAGGATTCCTTCTGCAGGACAGTTGAGACCTGTTGAATGGATCAAGGACACCCCATTAGGAATTTCTCCAGAGCAGAGTTCTAACAACGGATACCTGTGCAACGAACTCGCATTCCAATTGTCTGCTAGTGACAAAGCAGGTTTGATCTGCTGGCACTGGGTGAGCAACCGCCAGGTTTGAGTTGAAATGGACTCTCCTGAGGATGGGTCATAATGTGGGATTGTGTCCATTGAGACATTGGAATGGGGCGGTGGCTTCAGTGACGTGAAATTTTCTCCTAACTGGAGGTTTTGACACAGTTCCATATAGCATGATTCCCATGTGGCATGCGATTTGTTCTGATTGGAAGCTCCAGAAACCCCCATGTGCTGGTATTGGAATCCAGGCCTCTGAGGAGAGATACGTGAAAACAAAAGCAATGGATCCGTTTAGGGCCTAGGTGCCTGTCCTGTTCAATCTTCTTTTCTATGGATATCTATCTACAGGTCTGATTGGAGGTAGTGGCTCAGCTTGTGGCAGATGGTCCCTGTTTGTCCCGGACATTCTGCAATATTGGGGTGGCCTCGGGGACTTCGGATGTTTCTCCTAATCTGTCAGGTTGTGCCAAACGAATGAGCAGAATTCCCATGGAGAGGGCAGGCACAGTCCTGAGGTGTGGCTCCATGGGGCCAAGCCTTGAGGGTGTGTGGGCCAGGACAATGGAGACAGAAGTCTGAAAACTTGGCTTAGGTTTGGGGACATAGGTATGGCAGGCCCGATCTACAGACCGTGAGAATTTTTCAGGCTTTGAACAAAGGGCGAGTGTGTGGCGCTTTTTCAGGCTTTTGTCTCCGGATTTTGTGTCAATGGTGGCCGTGGAATGTCAGGATGGCCTCATCAGCCATGGACGAGTATTTCTCTCTGTGAATTTGGCCCAATTCCAAGTGTTTGCAGTCATTCTTTGGACGGTAGGAGTCCTTTTACTATTTTTTTTTAACCTCATGTGTCCCACCAAGGAGGGATTCTAGAGAAGAGATCTGAGTAGGGGTGACTAGACTTCTCAAGAACTGGTTAAGGCTTGGGGAGTAGGGGCATGGTAATCTCCATATGTGGGCTCTTGGTCCAGCCCCGGAGAGGCTTTATTGAGGCCAGGGATCATGCTTAGGATCCTAATGTGTGTTTGTGCCCATCACAGCCCTCAAGCATGTCTGAGGCCTCATGGGCCATGCTGGTTTCTCCTACATTGCACGTTGGACAACATGCCAACCACAAAGTTTCTGGTCATGGGGAAGGAGGAGTTCTGATTTCTGCATCACGTACACGGCATGGCAGTGAGTAGAGATAAGGTCTAGATTCTGAAGCCTGAAAACAGAGGTTGGTAAGAGATGACAACCTAAGGCCATGGTGGGTCCGATGCACTTAGTGTGCGGCCAGATGTCTGTGTCCATCATGAGGTCTGGGCTCAGGCTGTGTCAGGCAGGGCGTTAGTCCCCAGGCTAGACTGTATAATTGGGGTACAGTCGAGTGATGTGAAGGTTGGTCCTCATTTGGGGTTTCTGGTTGGCCCCATAGGGCAAAGATTTTCTTCTGGAGGGCAGGCAGAGTGCTGCATTCTGGCTCCAGAATTGCCAACTTCAGGGCTTGTGGGCCAGGTGTTTTTGGACAGAAGTCTGAGAACACAAGTTCAGCTTAGAATTCGCAGCGGTGACATGGCAGGCACACTCTACAGACCTGAAATGAGATCTCGTGCATCTGAAGTCAGGGCGAGGATCAGATGTTGGCTTAGGTTGGAGTTTCTGTACATGATGTCCCCTTCATGAAGGTGGGGGGGCATCAGGAAACCATGGAAGATTTCCAACTTTGTGAGTGTGTGATGCTCCAAAACACAAGGATTCCGTCAGCGGGACAGTCACGACCTTTTGGATGGATCAAGGACGTCCCATAAGAAATGCTCCAAAGCACAGTTCTAATGATGGATGCCTGGGCAGTCCAACTTGCATTCCAGTTGTGTCCTAGTGAAAAGGAGGATTCGATCTGCTGTCACTGGGGGAACAACCGAGGGGGCTGAATTGAAATGGAATCTCATGAGGATCAGTCGATGTGGATTTGTGTCCATGGATCCCTTGGAATGGGGCAGTGGCTCTGTTGCCCTGAAGAATTCTCCTAACCTGAGGTTTTGATGCAGCTCCAAAGAGCAAGTTTCCCATGTAGAGACGAGATTTGTTCTGAAACCCCCTCAACCTGGTATTGGAAACCAAGCATCTGGGGAACAATGCCTGGAATCCAAAGCAATGGATCTGATTACGGTCTAGGGGCCTGTCCTTTTCAATATTCTCCTCTGAGTGTCTCTGTCTAAGATTCAGAATGGAGGTCACTGCTCAGCTTGTGTCAGATCACCCATGTTTGTTGGGGGAGGCCAACACTATTGGACTGGTCTTGGGAATTGGAGGTTTCTCCTAATCTGTAAGGTTGTGGCAAATGAAACGGGCAGAGTTCCCTTGGAGAGCATTGGCACAGTCCTTAGGTGTGACACCACCTTTCTGGGTGTCATCCAGGAGGTCCAGGCTCAGGCTGTGTCAGACAGGGCATTAGTGCCAAGCTTAGACTGTATAATTGGAGTAAAGTTGAGTGGCATGCAGGTTGATCCTCATTTGGCGTTTCTGGGTAGCCCCAGGGGCAACGTTTTTCTTCTGGAGGGAAGAAAGAGTGCTGCATTGTGGCGACGGAATTCTCACACTGGAGGGCTTGTGGGCCAGAATTGTGAGGAAGGAAGTGTGAGAACACAAGCTAGGCTTAGGTTTTGGGTCAAGATCATGGCAGGCACACTCTGTAGAGCTAAATCTAAATCTCATGCATCTGAAGTCAGGGCAAGGATCAGACGTAGGCTCAGGTTGAAGTTTCTGTTCAGGATGGCCCCTTCATGATGGTGGGGGGCATCATGGGGCTATGGAGACTTTCCCACGATTGGCATTGTATGTTGCTCCAATCGGCAAGGATTCCTTCTACGGGACAGTCGAGACCGGTCAGATTGCTTCAGGATGTCCCATGCGGAACCACGGCAGTGCAGGGTTCTAAGGATGGATTCCTGGAGTGCCCGCCTCACATTCCTATTGTCTCCTAGTGACAAGGCAGGTTCGATCTGCTTCTTTTGGGGAGCAACCAAAGGGGATGTGTTGAAATGGACTCGCCTGCGGATGGGTCATAATGTGGGTTTGTGTCCATGGAGACCTTGGAATGGGGTGTTGGCTGCTGGGACCTGAAGGTTTCCCTTAACTGGAGGTTGTGACACAGCTCCAAAATGCATGTTTCCCATGTGGAAATGAGATTTGTTCAGACTGGTACCTCCAGAAGAACACATATGCTGGTATTGGAAACCAGGCCTCTGAGGAGAGATGCCTGGAATCAAAAGCAATGGATCTGATTAGGTCCTAGGTGCCTGTCCGGTTCAATCTTCTTCTCTGGGGTTATCTGTCTATGGGTCTGAGTTGAGGTAGTTGCTCATCTTGGGACAGATCACCCTGTTTGCCCTGAGTGGCCAACACTATTGGGATGGCCTCAGGGACGTTGGAGTGTTCTCCTAATCTTTAGGGTTGTGGCCAATGGAATGGGCAGAATTTGCTTGGAGAAGGCAGGCACAGTCCTGAGGCATGGCTCCAGGGGCCCCAGCCTGGAGGGGTGTGGGCCAGGACAGTGGGGACAGAAATCTGAAAACCCAAACTCAGCTTAGTTTTGGGGACGTAGGTATGACAGGCATGATCTATAGACCGTGAGGAGAATTTTTCAGGCTATGAACAAAGGGCAAGTGTGAGGCATATATCCAGGCTTTTGTCTCTAGATTTTGTGTCAATGGTGGCCATGGAATGACGGGATGGCCTCTTTGGCCATGGATGATTCTTTCTCTTTTAAGATTTGGTTAGATCCCAAGTATTGGGGCTCATTCAGGGGATGGAGGAGACCCTTCGATATTTTTTTCCTCAGGGGTTCCAGAGAAGAGACCTGAATAGGGGTGACTAGACCTCTCAACCTCTCATCAATATTGGGGGACTTGGGATGGCAATGCGGGTTCTTGGTCCAGACCCTGAGAGGCTTTATTTGAGGACAGGGCTCACACTGAGGGTCCCAATGTGTTTGTGCCCATTGCGGTTCTCAAGCATGGGCAGGGACTCATGGGCTACACTGGATTCTCCTACACTGAACGTTGGAAAACATGCCAACCACAAGGTTTCTTGCCTTGAGGAAGAAGGAGTTTCATTTCTGCATCACGTTCACCCCTGGGTAGTGAGTATATATAAGGTCTAGGTTCTGAAGCCTGAAAACCAAGGTTGGGAAGAGATGATGACCTAAAGCCATGGCGGGTCTGATGTGCTCAGTGTACAGCCAGCTGTCTGGGTGTCGGTTGGGAATTCAGACCTCAGGCTGTGCAAGACAGGGCATTAACGCCCAAGCGAAACTTTATAATTGGGGTAGAGGCAAGTGGCATGCAGGTTGATCCTCATTTGGTGTTTCTGGTTAGCCCCATAGGACAACGTTTCTCTTCTGGAGGGCAGTCAGAGTGCTGCATTGTGTCTCTCCAGAATTCCCTAACTGGAGGGCTGGTGGGCTCGGAGTGTGAGGACGAAGTCTGAGAACAATAGCTAGGTTTTGCTTCGGGGCGGGGTTTCGGCAGGCACACTCTGCAGAGTTGAATCAAGATTTCGTGCATCTGAAGTCAGGGCGAGGATTAGACGTTGGCTCAGGTTGGAGTTTCTGTCCAAGATGGCTCTTTCATGAAGGGGACGGTGCACCACGAGGCCACAGAGCTTTTCCCATGATGGGAGTGGTGAGGTGCTCCAAACCGCAAGGATTCCTTCTGCAGGACAGCTGTGACCTGTTGGATGGCTCCAGGACGTCCCATATGGAATTACTTCAGAGTAGTTTTCTACAGATGGATGCTTAGCCAGCCCGCCTCACATTCCAATTGTCTCCTAGTGACAAGATAGGTTCGATCTGCTGGCTCTAGAGGAGCACCCAAGGGCACTGAGTTGAAATAGACTCTCCTGCAGATGGGTCATAATGTGGGATTGTGTCCATGGAGACCTTGGAATGAGGTGGTGGCACCGGGGCCCTGAAGGATTTTCCTAGCCGGAGGTTTTGACACAGCTTGAAAGAGCACGTTTCCCATGTGGAGAAGACATTTGTTCTGACTGATGACTCAGGAAACCCCCATATGGTGGTATTGAAAACCAGGCCTCTGAGGTTCTGACATAGCTCCACGAGCAAGTTTCCAATGTGCAGAAGACTTGCTCTGAAGGGGCCTCTGGAAACCCCATAGGCTGGTATTGGAAACCAGGCCTCTGAGAAGAGAAGCCTGGAAACCAAAGCAATGGATCTGATTAGGGCCTAGGGGCCTGTCCAGTTCAATGTTCTTCTCTGGGGACATCTGTCTCCAAGTTGGTGTGGAGCTAGTTGCTCAGCTAGTGTCAGATCACCCCTGTTTGTTCCAAGCGGCCTACAATATTGGGATGGTCCCAGGGACATTGGAGATTTCTCCTGATTTATATGGTTGTGGCCAATGGAATATGAAGAATTCCCTTTGAGAGGGCAGGAACAATCCTGAGGTGTGGTTCCAGGGGCCCTAGCCTGGAGGGTGTGTGTTTTCAGACAACTGTCCAAACAGCCCAGGCCTACACAACCTACAGGATCAGGCCCCTGAAGCCAAACCTGAGGACTGTACTTGCCCTCTCCAAGGGAATTGTGTGTGCCCATTCCAATGGCCACAACCCTTCTAATAGGATAAACCTCCAAAGTCCCTGATTCAACTCAATAGTGGTGACTTCCCAGGAAAAACAGGGGCAATCTGAGCCCAACTGAGCACCTACCTGCACTCAGACCCATAGACAGATGTCCCCAGAGATAAAAAGGAAAGAACAGGCCCCTAGGCACTAATCAGATCCATTGCTTTGGTTTTCAGGCATCTCTCCTCAGAGGCCTGGATTTCAAAAGCAGCATATAGCTGTTTCTTGACCCACACATCAGAAAACATCTCATCTACACATGGGAAACTTGCACGTTGGGGCTGTGTCAAAGCCTCTGTTTAGGAGAACCATTTAGGGCCCCAGTGCCACCGCTTCATTCCAAGGTCTCCATAGACACAAAAGCACGTTAGGACCCATCCCCAGGGGTGTCCATTTCAACTCAGCGTCCTCGGTTGCTCCCCACAGATCCAGGAGATCTAACCTGTCTTGTTGCTAGGAGACAATTGGAATGCGAGGTGGGCTACCCAGCCATCCATCCTTAGAACCCTGCTCAGAATCATTGGCCTGGAGCCAAACAACAGGTCTCAATTGTCCTGCAGAAGACTCTCTGCAGTTTGGAGCTTCTCACAACTCCCATCGTGGGAAAACCCCCATGGCCTCGTGATGCCCCCGCCCATTCATGAAGGGGCCATCAGGGACAGAAACTCCAACCTGAGCGATCGTCTGATCCTTGCCCTGACTTCAGATGCACGAGATCTCGATTCAGGTCTGTAGATTGTGCGTGCCATGGCCTCACCCAGAAACCTAAGCCTAGCTTGTGTTCTCAGACTTTTGTCGTCAGACTACTGGCCCACAAGGCCTCCAGTTTGGCAATCCAGAACTACAATGCAGCACTCTGCCGGCCCTCCAGAAGAAAAACATTGTCCTCTGGTGCTACCCAGTAATCCCAAATGAGGATCAACCTGCACCGACCTTGGCTGTACCCGAAATACATAGGCTAACCAGGGCACTGATGCCCTTTCTGACACAGCCTGAGCCTGGACCCCCTGGCCCCTCCCAGACAGCTGGCCGCACACTGAGCACATCGAGCCGCCATGGCCTAAGGTCGTCATCTCTTCCCAACATCAGTTTTCAGGTTTCAGAACCTAGACCTTATCTCCAATCACTGCCCAGGGTTGAAGGTGATGCAGAAATCAGAACTCCTTCCCCATGGCAAGAAACCTTGTGGTTGGCATGTTGTCCAACGTTCAGTGTAGTTGAAACCAGTGTGGCCCATGAGGCCCCGCCCATGCTCGCGGGCCACATTGGTCACAAACACACATTGTGACGCTCAGGCTGAGCCCAGTCCTCAAGTAAGGCCACTCAGTGGCTGGATGAAGAGATAGCTTATTGGGCTTGCCATGCCACTAGGCCCCAATTTTTAACCATATTTCGGGTTGTCCCTTCAGTCTTCCCCACGGCTTGGCTTTGGAATTCCTCTTTTGGTGGGACACCTGAGGTAACAAAACTGAAATGAGTCCTCCCATCCCACAAATTGACGAAAAGAAATTGGGAATCGGGCCAAATCCTCAGAGAGGAAGATTCGTCCATTGCCCATGAGGCCTCCCCGACATTCCACGGCTATCGCTGATACAAAATCCAGAGACAAAAGCCTGAGCAAGCACCTCAGACTCGCACTTTCTTCATATCCTGAAGAGTTCTTCTCATGGTTTGTAGATCGGGCCTGCCATACCTACGTCCCCAAACCTAAGCTGAGTTTGTGTTTTCAGACTTCTGTCCTCAAAGTCTTGGGCCACACACCCTCCAGGCTGGGCCCCTGGAACCACACATTAGGACTGTGCCTACCATTCCATGGGAATTCTGCCCATTCCATGGTCCAAAATCGTACAAATTAGGAGAAATCTCCAAAGTCCCTGA
Organism: Mustela nivalis; assembly: GCF_964662115.1. Classification (NCBI taxonomy): domain Eukaryota; kingdom Metazoa; phylum Chordata; class Mammalia; order Carnivora; family Mustelidae; genus Mustela; species Mustela nivalis. The sequence goes on from NW_028135785.1 coordinate 148,071, forward strand.
GGCCATCCCAATTGTGTAGGTCGCCCGGAACAAACAAGGGCTGTCTGACACCAGCTGATAATCGACCTCCACTCATACCATAGATGGATGTCCCCAGAGAAGAAGATTGAACCAGACAGGACCCTAGGCCATAATAGGATCCATTGCTTTGGGTTACAGGCATGTGTCCTCAAAAGCCTGATTCCAATACGAGCATAGGGGTTTTCCTGAGGCACCCATCAGAACTCATCTCGTCTCCACAAGGAAACCTGTGCATGGGAGCCATGTCCAAAGCTTAGGAGAGTACTTCAGGGTCCCGGTGCCACCGCCCCATTCCAAGGCCCTCATGGACACAAAAACACATTAGGACCCATCCTCAGGAAAGTCCATTTCAACTCAGCCACCCCGGTTGCTCCCGCAGAGCCATCAGATCTAAACTGTCTTGTTGCTAGGAGACAATTGGAATGCGAGGCGGGCTTCCCAGGCATCCATCCGCGAACGGTGCTCTGGAGTCATTCCATATGGGATGTCCTGGAGCTGTCCAACAGGTCTCAATTGTCCCGCAGAAGGAATCCATGAAGGGGGCATCCCACAACTCCCAACGTGGGAAAACCTCAAGGCTTCGAGATTCCGCTACCTTCATGAAAGGGCCGTCATGCTCAGAAACTCCAACCTGAGCCAACGTCTGATCCTCGCCCTGACTTCAGATGCATGAGATATTGGTTCAGATCTGCAGGGGGTACCTGCCGTGCCCTCGCCCTGAAACCCAAGTCTAGCTTGTCATCTCAGACTTCCGTCCTCACACTCCTGGCCCCGAAGCCCTCAAGTTTGGCAATTCCGGACCCACAATGCAGCACTCTGCCTGCCCTCTAGAAAAAAAAATATTGCCTCATGAGCTGCCCAGGCACCTTAAATGAGGGTAAACCTACACAGCACTCGACTTTACCCAAATTATAAAGTCTAACCTGGGCACTAATGCACTGTCTAACACAACCTGAGCCTGGACCACCTGACCAACATCCAGAATGCTGACCAAACACTGAGCACATAAAACCCGCATTGGCCTTAGGTCATCATCTCTTCCCTACCTCAGTTTTCAGGCTTCAGAACCGAGACCTTATCTCCAATCACTTCCCAGGGGTGAGTGTGATGCAGAAATCAGAACTCCTCCTTACCCATGGCAAGAACCCTGTGGTTGGCACGTTGTCCAACGTTCAGTGTAGGAGAAACCAGCATTCACCCTGAGGCCCCGCCCATTCTTGAGTGCGACGAGGGCATACACATGCATTGTGACCCTCAGCATGAGTCCTGTCCTCTAGTAAGTCCTCTCAGTGGCTGGACCATTAGATGTCATAATGGGCTTGACATGCCCCTAGGCCCCAATTTTTAACCAAATTTCTGATGGTCCAGTCGCCCCTCCCCAGGGCTCTACTCTGGAATCCCTCATTTGGTGGGACACCTGAGGATAAAAAAGAAAAAAACAAGAATAAAAAAAAAACGGACTTCTTCCAGCCCACAGAATGACCCCAAACTCTTTGGACGGGGCCAAACCACCAGAGAGTAAGACTCGTCCATTTCCCATGAAGTCACCCAGAAATTCCACGACCATGAGTGACACGATATCCAGAGACAAAAACTTGAGCAGGAGCCTCACACTCGCCCTTCTTTCAAATCCCGAAGTGTTCTCCTCAGGTCTGTAGATCAGTCCTGCCATACCTATGACCCGAAACATAAGCCGAGTTTGTGTTTTCAGACAACTGTCCAAACAGCCCTGGCCTACACACCCTACAGGCTCAGGCCCCTGGAGCCAAACCTGAGGACTGTACTTGCCCTCTCCAAGGGAATTGTGTGTGCCCATTCCAATGGCCACAACCCTTCTCATAGCATAAACCTCCAAAGTCCCTGATCCATCTCAATAGTGGTGGCTTCCCAGGAACAACAGGGGCAATCTGAGCCCAACTGAGCACCTACCTGCACTCAGACCCATAGACAGATGTCCCCAGAGGTAAAAAGGAAAGAACAGGCCCCTAGGCACTAATCAGATCCATTGCTTTGGTTTCCAGGCATCTCTCCTCAGAGGCCTGGATTTCAAAAGCAGCATATAGCTGTTTCTTGACTCACCCATCAGAAAACATCTCATCTACACATGGGAAACTTGCACGTTGGAGCTGTGTCAAAGCCTCTGTTTAGGAGAACCCTTTAGGGCCCCAGTGCCACCGATTCATTCCAAGGTCTCCATAGACACAAAAGCACGTTAGGACCCATCCCCAGGGGTGTCCATTTCAACACAGCGTCCTCGGTTGCTCCCCACAGATCCAGGAGATATAACCTGTCTTGTTGCTAGGAGACAATTGGAATGCGAGGTGGGCTACCCAGCCATCCATCCTTAGAACCCTGCTCAGAATCATTGGCCTGGAGCCAAAAACAAGTCTCAATTGTCCTGCAGAAGACTCTCTGCAGTTTGGAGCTTCTCACAACTCCCATCGTGGGAAAACCCCCATGGCCTCGTGATGCCCCCGCCCATTCATGAAGGGGCCATCAGGGACAGAAACTCCAACATGAGCGATCGTCTGATCCTTGCCCTGACTTCAGATGCACGAGATCTCGATTCAGGTCTGTAGATTGTGCTTGCCATGGCCTCACCCAGAAACCTAAGCCTAGCTTGTGTTCTCAGACTTTTGTCGTCAGACTACTGGCCCACAAGCCCTCCAGTTTGGCAATCCAGAACTACAATGCAGCACTCTGCCGGCCCTCCAGAAGAAAAACATTGCCCTTGGTGCTACCCAGTAATCCCAAAACAGGATCAACCTGCACCGACCTTGGCTGTACCCCAAATACATAGGCTGACCAGGGCACTAATGCCCTTTCTGACACAGCCTGAGCCTGGACCCCCTGGCCCCTCCCAGACAGCTGGCCGCACACTGAGCACATCGAGCCGCCATGGCCTTAGGTCGTCATCTCTTCCCAACATCAGTTTTCAGGTTTCAGATCCTAGACCTTATCTCCAATCACTGCCCAGGGTTGAAGGTGATGCAGAAATCAGAACTCCTTCCAGATGGCAAGAAACCTTGTGGTTGGCATGTTGTCCAACGTTCAGTGTAGTTGAAACCAGTGTGGCCCATGAGGCCCCGCCCATGCTCGCGGGCCACATTGGTCAAAAACACACATTGTGACGCTCAGGCTGAGCCCAGTCCTCAAGTAAGGCCACTCAGTGGCTGGATGAAGAGATATCATATTGGGCTTGCCATGCCCCTAGGCCCCAATTTATAACCATAGTTCGGGATGTCCCTTCAGTCTTCCCCACGGCTTGGCTTTGGAATTCCTCTTTTGGTGGGACACCTGAGGTAACAAAACTGAAATGAGTCCTCCCATCCCACAGATTGACAAAAAGCAAATGGGAATCGGGCCAAATCCTCAGAGAGGAAGATTCGTCTATGGCCCATGAGGCGTCCCCGACATTCCACGGCCATCGCTGATACAAAATCCAGAGACAAAAGCCTGAGCAAGAGCCTCAGACTCGCACTTTATTCATATCCTGAAGAGTTCTTCTCATGGTTTGTAGATCGGGCCTGCCATACCTACGTCCCCAAACCTAAGCTGAGTTTGTGTTTTCAGACTTCTGTCCTCAAAGTCTTGGGCCACACACCCTCCAGGCTGGGCCCCTGGAGCCACACATTAGGACTGTCCCTACCAATCCATGGGAATTCTGCCCATTCCATGGTCCAAAATCGTACAAATTAGGAGAAATCTCCAAATTCCCTGAGGCCATCCCAATAGTGTAGGTCGCCCGGAACAAACAAGGGCTGTCTGACACCAGCTGATAATCGACCTCCACTCATACCATAGATGGATGTCCCCAGAGAAGAAGATTGAAACAGACAGGACCCTAGGCCATAATAGGATCCATTGCTTTGGGTTCCAGGCATGTGTCCTCAAAAGCCTGATTCCATTACGAGCATCGGGGTTTTCCTGAGGCACCCATCAGAACTCATCTCGTCTCCACAAGGAAACCTGTGCATGGGAGCCATGTTCAAAGCTTAGGAGAGTACTTCAGGGTCCCGGTGTCACCGCCCCATTCCAAGGCCGTCATGGACACAAAAACACATTAGGACCCATCCTCAGGAAAGTCCATTTCAACTCAGCCACCCTGGTTGCTCCCGCAGAGCCATCAGATCTAAACTGTCTTGTTGCTAGGAGACAATTGGAATGCGAGGCGGGCTTCCCAGGCATCCATCCGCGAACGGTGCTCTGGAGTCATTCCATATGGGATGTCCTGGAGCTGTCCAACAGGTCTCAATTGTCCCACAGAAGGAATCCATGAAGGGGGCATCCCACAACTCCCAACGTGGGAAAACCTCAATGGCCTCGAGATTCCGCTCCCTTCATGAAGCGGCCGTCATGCTCAGAAACTCCAACCTGAGCCAACGTCTGATCCTCGCCCTGACTTCAGATGCATGAGATATTGGTTCAGATCTGCAGGGGGTACCTGCCGTGCCCTCGCCCTGAAACCCAAGTCTAGCTTGTCTTCTCAGACTTCCGTCCTCACACTCCTGGCCCCGAAGCCCTCAAGTTTGGCAATTCCGGACCCACAATGCAGCACTCTGCCTGCCCTCTAGAAAAAAAATTATTGCCTCATGAGCTGCCCAGGCACCTTAAATGAGGGTAAACCTACACAGCACTCGACTTTACCCAAATTATATAGTCTAACCTGGGCACTAATGCACTGTCGAACACAACCTGAGACCGGACCTCCTGACCAACACCCAGAATGCTGACCGCACACTGAGCACATAAAACCCGCCATGGCCTTAGGTCATCATCTCTTCCCTACCTCAGTTTTCAGGCTTCAGAACCGAGACCTTATCTCCAATCACTTCCCAGGGGTGAGTGTGATGCAGAAATCAGAACTCCTCCTTACCCTTGGCAAGAACCCTGTGGTTGACACGTTGTCCAACGTTCGGTGTAGGAGAAACCAGCATTCACCCTGAGGCCCCGCCCATTCTTGAGTACGACGAGGGCATACACACGCATTGTGACCCTCAGCATGAGTCCTGTCCTCTAGTAAGTCCTCTCAGTGGCTGGACCATTAGAAGTCATAATGGGCTTGACATGCCCCTAGGCCCCAATTTTTAACCAAATTTCTGATGGTCCAGTCGCCCCTCCCAGGGCGCTACTCTGGAATCCCTCATTTGGTAGGACACCTGAGGATGAAAAAGAAAAAAACAAGAATAAAAAAAAAACGGACTTCTTCCAGCCCACAGAATGACCCCAAACTCTTTGGACGGGGCCAAACCACCAGAGAGTAAGACTCGTCCATTTCCCATGAAGTCACCCAGAAATTCCACGACCATGAGTGACACGATATCCAGAGACAAAAACTTGAGCAGGAGCCTCACACTCGCCCTTCTTTCAAATCCCGAAGAGTTCTCCTTATGGTCTGTAGAGCAGTCCTGCCATACCTATGACCCGAAACATAAGCCGAGTTTGTGTTTTCAGACAACTGTCCAAATAGCCCTGGCCAACACAACCTACAGGCTCAGGCCCCTGGAGCCAAACCTGAGGACTGTACTTGCCCTCTCCAAGGGAATTGTGTGTGCCCATTCCAATGGCCACAACCCTTCTAATAGGATAAACCTCCAAAGTCCCTTATCCATCTCAATAGTGGTGGCTTCCCAGGAACAACAGGGGCAATCTGAGCCCAACTGAGCACCTACCTGCACTCAGACCCATAGACAGATGTCCCCAGAGGTAAAAAGGAAAGAACAGGCCCCTAGGCACTAATCAGATCCATTGCTTTGGTTTCCAGGCATCTCTCCTCAGAGGCCTGGATTTCAAAAGCAGCATATAGCTGTTTCTTGACTCACCCATCAGAAAACATCTCATCTACACATGGGAAACTTGCACGTTGGAGCTGTGTCAAAGCCTCTGTTTAGGAGAACCATTTAGGGCCCCAGTGCCACCGCTTCATTCCAAGGTCTCCATAGACACAAAAGCACGTTAGGACCCATCCCCAGGGGTGTCCATTTCAACTCAGCGTCCTCGGTTGCTCCCCACAGATCCAGGAGATCTAACCTGTCTTGTTGCTAGGAGACAATTGGAATGCGAGGTGGGCTACCCAGCCATCCATCCTTAGAACCCTGCTCAGAATCATTGGCCTGGAGCCAAAAACAGGTCTCAATTGTCCTGCAGAAGACTCTCTGCAGTTTGGAGCTTCTCACAACTCCCATCGTGGGAAAACCCCCATGGCCTCGTGATGCCCCCGCCCATTCATGAAGGGGCCATCAGGGACAGAAACTCCAACATGAGCGATCGTCTGATCCTCGCCCTGAATTCAGATGCACGAGATCTCAATTCAGGTCTGTAAATTGTGCGTGCCATGGCCTCACCCAGAAACCTAACCTAGCTTGTGTTCTCAGACTTTTGTCGTCAGACTACTGGCCCACAAGCCCTCCAGTTCTGCAATCCAGAACTACAATGCAGCACTCTGCCGGCCTTCCAGAAGAAAAACATTGTCCTCTGGTGCTACCCAGTAATCCCAAATGAGGATCAACCTGCACCAACCTTGGCTGTACCCCAAATACATAGGCTGACCAGGGCACTAATGCCCTTTCTGACACAGCCTGAGCCTGGACCCCCTGGCCCCTCCCAGACAGCTGGCCGCACACTGAGCACATCGAGCCGCCATGGCCTTAGGTCGTCATCTCTTCCCAACATCAGTTTTCAGGTTTCAGAACCTAGACCTTATATCCAATCACTGCCCAGGGTTGAAGGTGATGCAGAAATCAGAACTCCTTCCCCATGGCAAGAAACCTTGTGGTTGGCATGTTGTCCAACGTTCAGTGTAGTTGAAACCAGTGTGGCCCATGAGGCCCCGCCCATGCTCGCGGGCCACATTGGTCACAAACACACATTGTGACGCTCAGGCTGAGCCCAGTCCTCAAGTAAGGCCACTCAGTGGCTGGATGAAGAGATATCATATTGGGCTTGCCATGCCCCTAGGCCCCAATTTTTAACCATAGTTCGGGTTGTCCCTTCAGTCTTCCCCACGGCTTGGCTTTGGAATTCCTCTTTTGGTGGGACACCTGAGGTAACAAAACTGAAATGAGTCCTCCCATCCCACAAATTGACGAAAAGCAATTGAGAATCGGGCCAAATCCTCAGAGAGGAAGATTCGTCCATGGCCCATGAGGCCTCCCCGACATTCCACGGACATCGCTGATACAAAATCCAGAGACAAAAGCCTGAGCAAGCACCTCAGACTCGCAATTTCTTCATATCCTGAAGAGTTCTTCTCATGGTTTGTAGATCGGGCCTGCCATACCTACGTCCCCAAACCTAAGCTGAGTTTGTGTTTTCAGACTTCTGTCCTCAAAGTCTTGGGCCACACACCCTCCAGGCTGGGCCCCTGGAGCCACACATTAGGACTGTGCCTACCAATCCATGGGAATTCTGCCCATTCCATGGTCCAAAATCGTACAAATTAGGAGAAATCTCCAAATTCCCTGAGGCCATCCCAATTGTGTAGGTCGCCCGGAACAAACAAGGGCTGTCTGACACCAGCTGATAATCGACCTCCACTCATACCATAGATGGATGTCCCCAGAGAAGAAGATTGAACCAGACAGGACCCTAGGCCATAATAGGATCCATTGCTTTGGGTTACAGGCATGTGTCCTCAAAAGCCTGATTCCAATACGAGCATAGGGGTTTTCCTGAGGCACCCATCAGAACTCATCTCGTCTCCACAAGGAAACCTGTGCATGGGAGCCATGTCCAAAGCTTAGGAGAGTACTTCAGGGTCCCGGTGCCACCGCCCCATTCCAAGGCCCTCATGGACACAAAAACACATTAGGACCCATCCTCAGGAAAGTCTATTTCAACTCAGCCACCCCGGTTGCTCCCGCAGACCCATCAGATCTAAACTGTCTTGTTGCTAGGAGACAATTGGAATGCGAGGCGGGCTTCCCAGGCATCCATCCGCGAACGGTGCTCTGGAGTCATTCCATATGGGATGTCCTGGAGCTGTCCAACAGGTCTCAATTGTCCCGCAGAAGGAATCCATGAAGGGGGCATCCCACAACTCCCAACGTGGGAAAACCTCTATGGCCTCGAGATTCCGCTCCCTTCATGAAGCGGCCGTCATGCTCAGAAACTCCAACCTGAGCCAACGTCTGATCCTCGCCCTGACTTCAGATGCATGAGATATTGGTTCAGATCTGCAGGGGGTACCTGCCGTGCCCTCGCCCTGAAACCCAAGTCTAGCTTGTCATCTCAGACTTCCGTCCTCACACTCCTGGCCCCGAAGCCCTCAAGTTTGGCAATTCCGGACCCACAATGCAGCACTCTGCCTGCCCTCTAGAAAAAAAAATTATTGCCTCATGAGCTGCCCAGGCACCTTAAATGAGGGTAAACCTACACAGCACTCGACTTTACCCAAATTATAAATTCTAATCTGGGCACTAATGCACTGTCGAACACAACCTGAGCCTGGACCTCCTGACCAACATCCAGATTGCTGACCAAACACTGAGCACATAAAACCCGCATTGGCCTTAGGTCATCATCTCTTCCCTACCTCAGTTTTCAGGCTTCAGAACCGAGACCTTATCTCCAATCACTGCCCAGGGGTGAGTGTGATGCAGAAATCAGAACTCCTCCTTACCCATGGCAAGAACCCTGTGGTTGGCACGTTGTCCAACGTTCAGTGTAGGAGAAACCAGCATTCACCCTGAGGCCCGCCCATTCTTGAGTGCGACGAGGGCATACACATGCATTGTGACCCTCAGCATGAGTCCTGTCCTCTAGTAAGTCCTCTCAGTGGCTGGACCATTAGATGTCATAATGGGCTTGACATGCCCCTAGGCCCCAATTTTTAACCAAATTTCTGATGGTCCAGTCGCCCCTCCCCAGGGCTCTACTCTGGAATCCCTCATTTGGTGGGACACCTGAGGATAAAAAAGAAAAAAACAAGATTAAAAAAAAAAAAAACGGACTTCTTCCAGCCCACAGAATGACCCCAAACTCTTTGGACGGGGCCAAACCACCAGAGAGTAAGACTCGTCCATTTCCCATGAAGTCACACAGAAATTCCACGACCATGAGTGACACGATATCCAGAGACAAAAACTTGAGCAGGAGCCTCACACTCGCCCTTCTTTCAAATCCCGAAGAGTTATCCTCATGGTCTGTAGATCAGTCCTGCCATACCCATGACCTGAAACATAAGCCGAGTTTGGGTTTTAAGACAACTGTCCAAACAGCCCTGGCCTACACAACCTACAGGCTCAGGCCCCTGGAGCCAAACCTGAGGAAGTACTAGCCCTCTCCAAGGGAATTGTGTGTGCCCATTCCAATGGCCACAACCCTTCTAATAGGATAAACCTCCAAAGTCCCTGATCCATCTCAATAGTGGTGGCTTCCCAGGAAAAACAGGGGCAATCTGAGCCCAACTGAGCACCTACCTGCACTCAGACCCATAGACAGATGTCCCCAGAGGTAAAAAGGAAAGAACAGGCCCCTAGGCACTAATCAGATCAATTGCTTTGGTTTCCAGGCATCTCTCCTCAGAGGCCTGGATTTCAAAAGCAGCATATAGCTGTTTCTTGACTCACCCATCAGAAAACATCTCATCTACACATGGGAAACTTGCACGTTGGAGCTGTGTCAAAGCCTCTGTTTAGGAGAACCCTTTAGGGCCCCAGTGCCACCGCTTCATTCCAAGGTCACCATAGACACAAAAGCACGTTAGGACCCATCCCCAGGGGTGTCCATTTCAACTCAGCGTCCTCGGTTGCTCCCCACAGATCCAGGAGATCTAACCTGTCTTGTTGCTAGGAGACAATTGGAATGCGAGGTGGGCTACCCCGCCATCCATCCTTAGAACCCTGCTCAGAATCATTGGCCTTGAGCCAAACAACAGGTCTCAATTCTCCTGCAGAAGACTCTCTGCAGTTTGGAGCTTCTCACAACTCCCATCGTGGGAAAACCCCCATGGCCTCGTGATGCCCCCGCCCATTCATGAAGGGGCCATCAGGGACAGAAACTCCAACCTGAGCGATCGCCTGATCCTCACCCTGACTTCAGATGCACGCGATCTCGATTCAGGTCTGTAGATTGTGCGTGCCATGGCCTCACCCAGAAACCTAACCTAGCTTGTGTTCTCAGACTTTTGTCGTCAGACTACTGGCCCACAAGCCCTCCAGTTTGGCAATCCAGAACTACAATGCAGCACTCTGCCGGCCCTCCAGAAGAAAAACATTGTCCTCTGGTGCTACCCAGTAATCCCAAATGAGGATCAACCTGCACCGACCTTGGCTGTACCCCAAATACATAGGCTGACCAGAGCACTAATGCCATTTCTGACACAGAATGAGCCTGGAACCCCTGGCCCCTCCCAGACAGCTGGCCGCACACTGAGCACATCGAGCCGCCATGGCCTTAGGTCGTCATTTCTTCCCAACATCAGTTTTCAGGTTTCAGAACCTAGACCTTATCTCCAATCACTGCCCAGGGTTGAAGGTGATGCAGAAATCAGAACTCCTTCCCCATGGCAGGAAACCTTGTGGTTGGCATGTTGTCCAACGTTCAGTGTAGTTGAAACCAGTGTGGCCCATGAGGCCCCCCCCATGTTCGCGGGCCACATTGGTCACAAACACACATTGTGACGCTCAGGCTGAGCCCAGTCCTCAAGTAAGGCCACTCAGTGGCTGGATGAAGAGATAGCATATTGGGCTTGCCATGCCCCTAGGCCCCAATTTTTAACCATAGTTCGGGTTGTCCCTTCAGTCTTCCCCACGGCTTGGCTTTGGAATTCCTCTTTTGGTGGGACACCTGACGTAACAAAACTGAAATGAGTCCTCCCATCCCACAGATAGACGAAAAGCAATTGGGAATCGGGCCAAATCCTCAGAGAGGAAGATTCGTCCATGGCCCATGAGGCGTCCCCGACATTCCACGGCCATCGCTGATACAAAATCCAGAGACAAAAGTCTGAGCAAGCGCCTCAGACTCACACTTTCTTCATATCCTGAAGTGTTCTTCTCATGGTTTGTAGATCGGGCCGGCCATACCTACGTCCCCAAACCTAAGCTGAGTTTGTGTTTTCAGACTTCTGTCCTCAAAGTCTTGGGCCACACACCCTCCAGGCTGGGCCCCTGGAGGCACACATTAGGACTGTGCCTACCAATCCATGGGAATTCTGCCCATTCCATGGTCCAAAATCGTACAAATTAGGAGAAATCTCCAAATTCCCTGAGGCCATCCCAATTGTGTAGGTCGCCCGGAACAAACAAGGGCTGTCTGACACCAGCTGATAATCGACCTCCACTCATACCATAGATGGATGTCCCCAGAGAAGAAGATTGAACCAGACAGGACCCTAGGCCATAATAGGATCCATTGCTTTGGGTTACAGGCATGTGTCCTCAAAAGCCTGATTCCAATACGAGCATAGGGGTTTTCCTGAGGCACCCATCAGAACTCATCTCGTCTCCACAAGGAAACCTGTGCATGGGAGCCATGTCCAAAGCTTAGGAGAGTACTTCAGGGTCCCGGTGCCACCGCCCCATTCAAGGCCCTCATGGACACAAAAACACATTAGGACCCATCCTCAGGAAAGTCCATTTCAACTCAGCCACCCCGGTTGCTCCCGCAGACCCATCAGATCTAAACTGTCTTGTTGCTAGGAGACAATTGGAATGCGAGGCGGGCTTCCCAGGCATCCATCCGCGAACGGTGCTCTGGAGTCATTCCATATGGGATGTCCTGGAGCTGTCCAACAGGTCTCAATTGTCCCGCAGAAGGAATCCATGAAGGGGGCATCCCACAACTCCCAACGTGGGAAAACCTCTATGGCCTCGAGATTCCGCTCCCTTCATGAAGCGGCCGTCATGCTCAGAAACTCCAACCTGAGCCAACGTCTGATCCTCGCCCTGACTTCAGATGCATGAGATATTGGTTCAGATCTGCAGGGGGTACCTGCCGTGCCCTCGCCCTGAAACCCAAGTCTAGCTTGTCATCTCAGACTTCCGTCCTCACACTCCTGGCCCCGAAGCCCTCAAGTTTGGCAATTCCGGACCCACAATGCAGCACTCTGCCTGCCCTCTAGAAAAAAAAATTATTGCCTCATGAGCTGCCCAGGCACCTTAAATGAGGGTAAACCTACACAGCACTCGACTTTACCCAAATTATAAATTCTAATCTGGGCACTAATGCACTGTCGAACACAACCTGAGCCTGGACCTCCTGACCAACATCCAGATTGCTGACCAAACACTGAGCACATAAAACCCGCATTGGCCTTAGGTCATCATCTCTTCCCTACCTCAGTTTTCAGGCTTCAGAACCGAGACCTTATCTCCAATCACTGCCCAGGGGTGAGTGTGATGCAGAAATCAGAACTCCTCCTTACCCATGGCAAGAACCCTGTGGTTGGCACGTTGTCCAACGTTCAGTGTAGGAGAAACCAGCATTCACCCTGAGGCCCGCCCATTCTTGAGTGCGACGAGGGCATACACATGCATTGTGACCCTCAGCATGAGTCCTGTCCTCTAGTAAGTCCTCTCAGTGGCTGGACCATTAGATGTCATAATGGGCTTGACATGCCCCTAGGCCCCAATTTTTAACCAAATTTCTGATGGTCCAGTCGCCCCTCCCCAGGGCTCTACTCTGGAATCCCTCATTTGGTGGGACACCTGAGGATAAAAAAGAAAAAAACAAGAATAAAAAAAAAAAAAACGGACTTCTTCCAGCCCACAGAATGACCCCAAACTCTTTGGACGGGGCCAAACCACCAGAGAGTAAGACTCGTCCATTTCCCATGAAGTCACACAGAAATTCCACGACCATGAGTGACACGATATCCAGAGACAAAAACTTGAGCAGGAGCCTCACACTCGCCCTTCTTTCAAATCCCGAAGAGTTATCCTCATGGTCTGTAGATCAGTCCTGCCATACCCATGACCTGAAACATAAGCCGAGTTTGGGTTTTAAGACAACTGTCCAAACAGCCCTGGCCTACACAACCTACAGGCTCAGGCCCCTGGAGCCAAACCTGAGGAAGTACTAGCCCTCTCCAAGGGAATTGTGTGTGCCCATTCCAATGGCCACAACCCTTCTAATAGGATAAACCTCCAAAGTCCCTGATCCATCTCAATAGTGGTGGCTTCCCAGGAAAAACAGGGGCAATCTGAGCCCAACTGAGCACCTACCTGCACTCAGACCCATAGACAGATGTCCCCAGAGGTAAAAAGGAAAGAACAGGCCCCTAGGCACTAATCAGATCAATTGCTTTGGTTTCCAGGCATCTCTCCTCAGAGGCCTGGATTTCAAAAGCAGCATATAGCTGTTTCTTGACTCACCCATCAGAAAACATCTCATCTACACATGGGAAACTTGCACGTTGGAGCTGTGTCAAAGCCTCTGTTTAGGAGAACCCTTTAGGGCCCCAGTGCCACCGCTTCATTCCAAGGTCACCATAGACACAAAAGCACGTTAGGACCCATCCCCAGGGGTGTCCATTTCAACTCAGCGTCCTCGGTTGCTCCCCACAGATCCAGGAGATCTAACCTGTCTTGTTGCTAGGAGACAATTGGAATGCGAGGTGGGCTACCCCGCCATCCATCCTTAGAACCCTGCTCAGAATCATTGGCCTTGAGCCAAACAACAGGTCTCAATTCTCCTGCAGAAGACTCTCTGCAGTTTGGAGCTTCTCACAACTCCCATCGTGGGAAAACCCCCATGGCCTCGTGATTCCCCCGCCCATTCAAGAAGGGGCCATCAGGGACAGAAACTCCAACCTGAGCGATCGCCTGATCCTCACCCTGACTTCAGATGCACGCGATCTCGATTCAGGTCTGTAGATTGTGCGTGCCATGGCCTCACCCAGAAACCTAACCTAGCTTGTGTTCTCAGACTTTTGTCGTCAGACTACTGGCCCACAAGCCCTCCAGTTTGGCAATCCAGAACTACAATGCAGCACTCTGCCGGCCCTCCAGAAGAAAAACATTGTCCTCTGGTGCTACCCAGTAATCCCAAATGAGGATCAACCTGCACCGACCTTGGCTGTACCCCAAATACATAGGCTGACCAGAGCACTAATGCCATTTCTGACACAGAATGAGCCTGGAACCCCTGGCCCCTCCCAGACAGCTGGCCGCACACTGAGCACATCGAGCCGCCATGGCCTTAGGTCGTCATTTCTTCCCAACATCAGTTTTCAGGTTTCAGAACCTAGACCTTATCTCCAATCACTGCCCAGGGTTGAAGGTGATGCAGAAATCAGAACTCCTTCCCCATGGCAGGAAACCTTGTGGTTGGCATGTTGTCCAACGTTCAGTGTAGTTGAAACCAGTGTGGCCCATGAGGCCCCCCCCATGTTCGCGGGCCACATTGGTCACAAACACACATTGTGACGCTCAGGCTGAGCCCAGTCCTCAAGTAAGGCCACTCAGTGGCTGGATGAAGAGATAGCATATTGGGCTTGCCATGCCCCTAGGCCCCAATTTTTAACCATAGTTCGGGTTGTCCCTTCAGTCTTCCCCACGGCTTGGCTTTGGAATTCCTCTTTTGGTGGGACACCTGACGTAACAAAACTGAAATGAGTCCTCCCATCCCACAGATAGACGAAAAGCAATTGGGAATCGGGCCAAATCCTCAGAGAGGAAGATTCGTCCATGGCCCATGAGGCGTCCCCGACATTCCACGGCCATCGCTGATACAAAATCCAGAGACAAAAGTCTGAGCAAGCGCCTCAGACTCACACTTTCTTCATATCCTGAAGTGTTCTTCTCATGGTTTGTAGATCGGGCCGGCCATACCTACGTCCCCAAACCTAAGCTGAGTTTGTGTTTTCAGACTTCTGTCCTCAAAGTCTTGGGCCACACACCCTCCAGGCTGGGCCCCTGGAGGCACACATTAGGACTGTGCCTACCAATCCATGGGAATTCTGCCCATTCCATGGTCCAAAATCGTACAAATTAGGAGAAATCTCCAAATTCCCTGAGGCCATCCCAATTGTGTAGGTCGCCCGGAACAAACAAGGGCTGTCTGACACCAGCTGATAATCGACCTCCACTCATACCATAGATGGATGTCCCCAGAGAAGAAGATTGAACCAGACAGGACCCTAGGCCATAATAGGATCCATTGCTTTGGGTTACAGGCATGTGTCCTCAAAAGCCTGATTCCAATACGAGCATAGGGGTTTTCCTGAGGCACCCATCAGAACTCATCTCGTCTCCACAAGGAAACCTGTGCATGGGAGCCATGTCCAAAGCTTAGGAGAGTACTTCAGGGTCCCGGTGCCACCGCCCCATTCCAAGGCCCTCATGGACACAAAAACACATTAGGACCCATCCTCAGGAAAGTCCATTTCAACTCAGCCACCCCGGTTGCTCCCGCAGACCCATCAGATCTAAACTGTCTTGTTGCTAGGAGACAATTGGAATGCGAGGCGGGCTTCCCAGGCATCCATCCGCGAACGGTGCTCTGGAGTCATTCCATATGGGATGTCCTGGAGCTGTCCAACAGTTCTCAATTGTCCCGCAGAAGGAATCCATGAAGGGGGCATCCCACAACTCCCAACGTGGGAAAACCTCTATGGCCTCGAGATTCCGCTCCCTTCATGAAGCGGCCGTCATGCTCAGAAACTCCAACCTGAGCCAACGTCTGATCCTCGCCCTGACTTCAGATGCATGAGATATTGGTTCAGATCTGCAGGGGGTACCTGCCGTGCCCTCGCCCTGAAACCCAAGTCTAGCTTGTCATCTCAGACTTCCGTCCTCACACTCCTGGCCCCGAAGCCCTCAAGTTTGGCAATTCCGGACCCACAATGCAGCACTCTGCCTGCCCTCTAGAAAAAAAAATTATTGCCTCATGAGCTGCCCAGGCACCTTAAATGAGGGTAAACCTACACAGCACTCGACTTTACCCAAATTATAAATTCTAATCTGGGCACTAATGCACTGTCGAACACAACCTGAGCCTGGACCTCCTGACCAACATCCAGATTGCTGACCAAACACTGAGCACATAAAACCCGCATTGGCCTTAGGTCATCATCTCTTCCCTACCTCAGTTTTCAGGCTTCAGAACCGAGACCTTATCTCCAATCACTGCCCAGGGGTGAGTGTGATGCAGAAATCAGAACTCCTCCTTACCCATGGCAAGAACCCTGTGGTTGGCACGTTGTCCAACGTTCAGTGTAGGAGAAACCAGCATTCACCCTGAGGCCCGCCCATTCTTGAGTGCGACGAGGGCATACACATGCATTGTGACCCTCAGCATGAGTCCTGTCCTCTAGTAAGTCCTCTCAGTGGCTGGACCATTAGATGTCATAATGGGCTTGACATGCCCCTAGGCCCCAATTTTTAACCAAATTTCTGATGGTCCAGTCGCCCCTCCCCAGGGCTCTACTCTGGAATCCCTCATTTGGTGGGACACCTGAGGATAAAAAAGAAAAAAACAAGAATAAAAAAAAAAAAAACGGACTTCTTCCAGCCCACAGTATGACCCCAAACTCTTTGGACGGGGCCAAACCACCAGAGAGTAAGACTCGTCCATTTCCCATGAAGTCACACAGAAATTCCACGACCATGAGTGACACGATATCCAGAGACAAAAACTTGAGCAGGAGCCTCACACTCGCCCTTCTTTCAAATCCCGAAGAGTTATCCTCATGGTCTGTAGATCAGTCCTGCCATACCCATGACCTGAAACATAAGCCGAGTTTGGGTTTTAAGACAACTGTCCAAACAGCCCTGGCCTACACAACCTACAGGCTCAGGCCCCTGGAGCCAAACCTGAGGAAGTACTAGCCCTCTCCAAGGGAATTGTGTGTGCCCATTCCAATGGCCACAACCCTTCTAATAGGATAAACCTCCAAAGTCCCTGATCCATCTCAATAGTGGTGGCTTCCCAGGAAAAACAGGGGCAATCTGAGCCCAACTGAGCACCTACCTGCACTCAGACCCATAGACAGATGTCCCCAGAGGTAAAAAGGAAAGAACAGGCCCCTAGGCACTAATCAGATCAATTGCTTTGGTTTCCAGGCATCTCTCCTCAGAGGCCTGGATTTCAAAAGCAGCATATAGCTGTTTCTTGACTCACCCATCAGAAAACATCTCATCTACACATGGGAAACTTGCACGTTGGAGCTGTGTCAAAGCCTCTGTTTAGGAGAACCCTTTAGGGCCCCAGTGCCACCGCTTCATTCCAAGGTCACCATAGACACAAAAGCACGTTAGGACCCATCCCCAGGGGTGTCCATTTCAACTCAGCGTCCTCGGTTGCTCCCCACAGATCCAGGAGATCTAACCTGTCTTGTTGCTAGGAGACAATTGGAATGCGAGGTGGGCTACCCCGCCATCCATCCTTAGAACCCTGCTCAGAATCATTGGCCTTGAGCCAAACAACAGGTCTCAATTCTCCTGCAGAAGACTCTCTGCAGTTTGGAGCTTCTCACAACTCCCATCGTGGGAAAACCCCCATGGCCTCGTGATTCCCCCGCCCATTCAAGAAGGGGCCATCAGGGACAGAAACTCCAACCTGAGCGATCGCCTGATCCTCACCCTGACTTCAGATGCACGCGATCTCGATTCAGGTCTGTAGATTGTGCGTGCCATGGCCTCACCCAGAAACCTAACCTAGCTTGTGTTCTCAGACTTTTGTCGTCAGACTACTGGCCCACAAGCCCTCCAGTTTGGCAATCCAGAACTACAATGCAGCACTCTGCCGGCCCTCCAGAAGAAAAACATTGTCCTCTGGTGCTACCCAGTAATCCCAAATGAGGATCAACCTGCACCGACCTTGGCTGTACCCCAAATACATAGGCTGACCAGAGCACTAATGCCATTTCTGACACAGAATGAGCCTGGAACCCCTGGCCCCTCCCAGACAGCTGGCCGCACACTGAGCACATCGAGCCGCCATGGCCTTAGGTCGTCATTTCTTCCCAACATCAGTTTTCAGGTTTCAGAACCTAGACCTTATCTCCAATCACTGCCCAGGGTTGAAGGTGATGCAGAAATCAGAACTCCTACCCCATGGCAGGAAACCTTGTGGTTGGCATGTTGTCCAACGTTCAGTGTAGTTGAAACCAGTGTGGCCCATGAGGCCCCCCCCATGTTCGCGGGCCACATTGGTCACAAACACACATTGTGACGCTCAGGCTGAGCCCAGTCCTCAAGTAAGGCCACTCAGTGGCTGGATGAAGAGATAGCATATTGGGCTTGCCATGCCCCTAGGCCCCAATTTTTAACCATAGTTCGGGTTGTCCCTTCAGTCTTCCCCACGGCTTGGCTTTGGAATTCCTCTTTTGGTGGGACACCTGACGTAACAAAACTGAAATGAGTCCTCCCATCCCACAGATAGACGAAAAGCAATTGGGAATCGGGCCAAATCCTCAGAGAGGAAGATTCGTCCATGGCCCATGAGGCGTCCCCGACATTCCACGGCCATCGCTGATACAAAATCCAGAGACAAAAGTCTGAGCAAGCGCCTCAGACTCACACTTTCTTCATATCCTGAAGTGTTCTTCTCATGGTTTGTAGATCGGGCCGGCCATACCTACGTCCCCAAACCTAAGCTGAGTTTGTGTTTTCAGACTTCTGTCCTCAAAGTCTTGGGCCACACACCCTCCAGGCTGGGCCCCTGGAGGCACACATTAGGACTGTGCCTACCAATCCATGGGAATTCTGCCCATTCCATGGTCCAAAATCGTACAAATTAGGAGAAATCTCCAAATTCCCTGAGGCCATCCCAATTGTGTAGGTCGCCCGGAACAAACAAGGGCTGTCTGACACCAGCTGATAATCGACCTCCACTCATACCATAGATGGATGTCCCCAGAGAAGAAGATTGAACCAGACAGGACCCTAGGCCATAATAGGATCCATTGCTTTGGGTTACAGGCATGTGTCCTCAAAAGCCTGATTCCAATACGAGCATAGGGGTTTTCCTGAGGCACCCATCAGAACTCATCTCGTCTCCACAAGGAAACCTGTGCATGGGAGCCATGTCCAAAGCTTAGGAGAGTACTTCAGGGTCCCGGTGCCACCGCCCCATTCCAAGGCCCTCATGGACACAAAAACACATTAGGACCCATCCTCAGGAAAGTCCATTTCAACTCAGCCACCCCGGTTGCTCCTGCAGACCCATCAGATCTAAACTGTCTTGTTGCTAGGAGACAATTGGAATGCGAGGCGGGCTTCCCAGGCATCCATCCGCGAACGGTGCTCTGGAGTCATTCCATATGGGATGTCCTGGAGCTGTCCAACAGTTCTCAATTGTCCCGCAGAAGGAATCCATGAAGGGGGCATCCCACAACTCCCAACGTGGGAAAACCTCTATGGCCTCGAGATTCCGCTCCCTTCATGAAGCGGCCGTCATGCTCAGAAACTCCAACCTGAGCCAACGTCTGATCCTCGCCCTGACTTCAGATGCATGAGATATTGGTTCAGATCTGCAGGGGGTACCTGCCGTGCCCTCGCCCTGAAACCCAAGTCTAGCTTGTCTTCTCAGACTTCCGTCCTCACACTCCTGGCCCCGAAGCCCTCAAGTTTGGCAATTCCGGACCCACAATGCAGCACTCTGCCTGCCCTCTAGAAAAAAAAATTATTGCCTCATGAGCTGCCCAGGCACCTTAAATGAGGGTAAACCTACACAGCACTCGACTTTACCCAAATTATAAATTCTAATCTGGGCACTAATGCACTGTCGAACACAACCTGAGCCTGGACCTCCTGACCAACATCCAGATTGCTGACCAAACACTGAGCACATAAAACCCGCATTGGCCTTAGGTCATCATCTCTTCCCTACCTCAGTTTTCAGGCTTCAGAACCGAGACCTTATCTCCAATCACTGCCCAGGGGTGAGTGTGATGCAGAAATCAGAACTCCTCCTTACCCATGGCAAGAACCCTGTGGTTGGCACGTTGTCCAACGTTCAGTGTAGGAGAAACCAGCATTCACCCTGAGGCCCGCCCATTCTTGAGTGCGACGAGGGCATACACATGCATTGTGACCCTCAGCATGAGTCCTGTCCTCTAGTAAGTCCTCTCAGTGGCTGGACCATTAGATGTCATAATGGGCTTGACATGCCCCTAGGCCCCAATTTTTAACCAAATTTCTGATGGTCCAGTCGCCCCTCCCCAGGGCTCTACTCTGGAATCCCTCATTTGGTGGGACACCTGAGGATAAAAAAGAAAAAAACAAGAATAAAAAAAAAAAAAACGGACTTCTTCCAGCCCACAGAATGACCCCAAACTCTTTGGACGGGGCCAAACCACCAGAGAGTAAGACTCGTCCATTTCCCATGAAGTCACCCAGAAATTCCACGACCATGAGTGACACGATATCCAGAGACAAAAACTTGAGCAGGAGCCTCACACTCGCCCTTCTTTCAAATCCCGAAGAGTTATCCTCATGGTCTGTAGATCAGTCCTGCCATACCCATGACCTGAAACATAAGCCGAGTTTGGGTTTTAAGACAACTGTCCAAACAGCCCTGGCCTACACAACCTACAGGCTCAGGCCCCTGGAGCCAAACCTGAGGAAGTACTAGCCCTCTCCAAGGGAATTGTGTGTGCCCATTCCAATGGCCACAACCCTTCTAATAGGATAAACCTCCAAAGTCCCTGATCCATCTCAATAGTGGTGGCTTCCCAGGAAAAACAGGGGCAATCTGAGCCCAACTGAGCACCTACCTGCACTCAGACCCATAGACAGATGTCCCCAGAGGTAAAAAGGAAAGAACAGGCCCCTAGGCACTAATCAGATCAATTGCTTTGGTTTCCAGGCATCTCTCCTCAGAGGCCTGGATTTCAAAAGCAGCATATAGCTGTTTCTTGACTCACCCATCAGAAAACATCTCATCTACACATGGGAAACTTGCACGTTGGAGCTGTGTCAAAGCCTCTGTTTAGGAGAACCCTTTAGGGCCCCAGTGCCACCGCTTCATTCCAAGGTCACCATAGACACAAAAGCACGTTAGGACCCATCCCCAGGGGTGTCCATTTCAACTCAGCGTCCTCGGTTGCTCCCCACAGATCCAGGAGATCTAACCTGTCTTGTTGCTAGGAGACAATTGGAATGCGAGGTGGGCTACCCCGCCATCCATCCTTAGAACCCTGCTCAGAATCATTGGCCTTGAGCCAAACAACAGGTCTCAATTCTCCTGCAGAAGACTCTCTGCAGTTTGGAGCTTCTCACAACTCCCATCGTGGGAAAACCCCCATGGCCTCGTGATTCCCCCGCCCATTCAAGAAGGGGCCATCAGGGACAGAAACTCCAACCTGAGCGATCGCCTGATCCTCACCCTGACTTCAGATGCACGCGATCTCGATTCAGGTCTGTAGATTGTGCGTGCCATGGCCTCACCCAGAAACCTAACCTAGCTTGTGTTCTCAGACTTTTGTCGTCAGACTACTGGCCCACAAGCCCTCCAGTTTGGCAATCCAGAACTACAATGCAGCACTCTGCCGGCCCTCCAGAAGAAAAACATTGTCCTCTGGTGCTACCCAGTAATCCCAAATGAGGATCAACCTGCACCGACCTTGGCTGTACCCCAAATACATAGGCTGACCAGAGCACTAATGCCATTTCTGACACAGAATGAGCCTGGAACCCCTGGCCCCTCCCAGACAGCTGGCCGCACACTGAGCACATCGAGCCGCCATG
Organism: Mustela nivalis; assembly: GCF_964662115.1. Taxonomy (NCBI): domain Eukaryota; kingdom Metazoa; phylum Chordata; class Mammalia; order Carnivora; family Mustelidae; genus Mustela; species Mustela nivalis. The sequence continues at coordinate 169,727 of NW_028135785.1, forward strand.
GCCTTAGGCCGTCATTTCTTCCCAACATCAGTTTTCAGGTTTCAGAACCTAGACCTTATCTCCAATCACTGCCCAGGGTTGAAGGTGATGCAGAAATCAGAACTCCTTCCCCATGGCAGGAAACCTTGTGGTTGGCATGTTGTCCAACGTTCAGTGTAGTTGAAACCAGTGTGGCCCATGAGGCCCCGCCCATGATCGCGGGCCACATTGGTCACAAACACACATTGTGACGCTCAGGCTGAGCCCAGTCCTCAAGTAAGGCCACTCAGTGGCTGGATGAAGAGATATCATATTGGGCTTGCCATGCCCCTAGGCCACAATTTTTAACCATAGTTCGGGTTGTCCCTTCAGTCTTCCCCACGGCTTGGCTTTGGAATTCCTCTTTTGGTGGGACACCTGAGGTAACAAAACTGAAATGAGTACTCCCATCCCACAGATTGACGAAAAGCAATTGGGAATCGGGCCAAATCCCCAGAGAGGAAGATTCGTCTATGGTACATGAGGCCTCCCCGACATTCCACGGCCATCGCTGATACAAAATCCAGAGACAAAAGCCTGAGCAATAGCCTCAGACTCACACATTCTTCATATCCTGAAGTGTTCTTCTCATGGTTTGTAGATCGGGCCTGCCATACCTACGTCCCCAAACCTAAGCTGAGTTTGTGTTTTCAGACTTCTGTCCTCAAAGTCTTAGGCCACACACCCTCCAGGCTGGGCCCCTGGAGGCACACATTAGGACTGTGCCTACCAATCCATGGGAATTCTGCCCATTCCATGGTCCAAAATCGTACAAATTAGGAGAAATCTCCAAAGTCCCTGAGGCCATCCCAATAGTGTAGGTCGCCCGGAACAAACATGGGCTGTCTGACACCAGCTGATAATCGACCTCCACTCATACCATAGATGGATGTCCCCAGAGAAGAAGATTGAACAAGGCAGGACCCTAGGCCATAATAGGATCCATTGCTTTGGGTTACAGGCATGTGTCCTCAAAAGCCTGATTCCAATACGAGCATAGGGGTTTTCCTGAGGCACCCATCAGAACTCATCTCGTCTCCACAAGGAAACCTGTGCATGGGAGCCATGTCAAAGCTTAGGAGAGTACTTCAGGGTCCCGGTGCCACCGCCCCATTCCAAGGCCCTCATGGACACAAAAACACATTAGGACCCATCCTCAGGAAAGTCCATTTCAACTCAGCCACCCCGGTTGCTCCCGCAGAGCCATCAGATCTAAACTGTCTTGTTGCTAGGAGACAATTGGAATGCGAGGCGGGCTTCCCAGGCATCCATCCGCGAACGGTGCTCTGGAGTCATTCCATATGGGATGTCCTGGAGCTGTCCAACAGGTCTCAATTGGCCCGCAGAAGCAATCCATGAAGGGGGCATCCCACAACTCCCAACGTTGGAAAACCTCAATGGCCTCGAGTTTCCGCTCCCTTTATGAAGCGGCCGTCATGCTCAGAAACTCCAACCTGAGCCAACGTCTGATCCTCGCCCTGACTTCAGATGCATGAGATATTGGTTCAGATCTGCAGGGGGTACCTGCCGTGCCCTCGCCCTGAAACCCAAATCTAGCTTGTCTTCTCAGACTTCCGTCCTCACACTCCTGGCCCCGAAGCCCTCAAGTTTGGCAATTCCGGACCCACAATGCAGCACCATGCCTGCCCTCTAGAAAAAAAATTATTGCCTCATGAGCTGCCCAGGCACCTTAAATGAGGATAAACCTACACAGCACTCGACTTTACCCAAATTATATAGTCTAACCTGGGCACTAATGCACTGCCGAACACAACCTGAGCCCGGACCTCCTGACCAACACCCAGAAAGCTGACCGCACACTGAGCACATAAAACCCGCCATGGCCTTAGGTCATCATCTCATCCCTACCTCAGTTTTCAGGCTTCAGAACCGAGACCTTATCTCCAATCACTTCCCAGGGGTGAGTTGATGCAGAAATCAGAACTCCTCCTTACCCATGGCAAGAACCTTGTGGTTGGCACGTTGTCCAACGTTCAGTGTAGGAGAAACCAGCATTCACCCTGAGGCCCCGCCCATTCTTGAGTGCGACGTGGGCATACACACGCATTGTGACCCTCAGCATGAGTCCTGTCCTCTAGTAAGTCCTCTCAGTTGCTGGACCATTAGATGTCATAATGGGTTTGACATGTCCCTAGGCCCCAATTTTTAACCAAATTTCTGATGGTCCAGTCGCCCCTCCCCAGAGCTCTACTCTAGAATCCCTCATTTGGTGGGACACCTGAGGATAAAAAAGAAAAAAACAAGAATAAAAAAAAAAAAACGGACTTCTTCCCGCCCACAGAATGACCCCAAACTCTTTGGACGGGGCCAAACAACCAGAGAGTAAGACAGGTCCATTTCCCTTGAAGACACCCAGAAATTCCACGACCATGAGTGACACTATACCCAGAGACAAAAACTTGAGCAGGAGCCTCACACTCGCCCTTCTTTCAAATCCCGAAGAGTTCTCCTCATGGACTGTAGATCAGTCCTGCCATACCTATGACCCGAAACATAAGCCGAGTTTGTGTTTTCAGACAACTGTCCAAACAGCCCTGGCCTACACAACCTACAGGCTCAGGCCCCTGGAGCCAAACCTGAGGACTGTACTAGCCCTCTCCAAGGGAATTGTGTGTGCCCATTCCAATGGCCACAACCCTTCTAATAGGATAAACCTCCAAAGTCCCTGATCCATCTCAATAGTGGTGGCTTCCCAGGAAAAACAGGGGCAATCTGAGCCCAACTGAGCACCTACATGCACTCAGACCCATAGACAGATGTCCCCAGAGGTAAAAAGGAAAGAACAGGCTCCTAGGCACTAATCAGATCCATTGCTTTGGTTTCCAGGCATCTCTCCTCAGAGGCCTGGATTTCAATAGCAGCATATAGCTGTTTCTTGACTCACCCATCAGAAAACATCTCATCTACACATGGGAAACTTGCACGTTGGAGCTGTGTCAAAGCCTCTGTTTAGGAGAACCCTTTAGGGCCCCAGTGCCACCGCTTCATTCCAAGGTCTCCATAGACACAAAAGCACGTTAGGACCCATCCCCAGGGGTGTCCATTTCAACTCAGCGTCCTCGGTTGCTCCCCACAGATCCAGGAGATCTAACCTGTCTTGTTGCTAGGAGACAATTGGAATGCGAGGTGGGCTACCCAGCCATCCATCCTTAGAACCCTGCTCAGAAACATTGGCCTGGAGCCAAACAACAGGTCTCAAATGTCCTGCAGAAGACTCTCTGCAGTTTGGAGCTTCTCACAACTCCCATCGTGGGAAAACCCCCATGGCCTCGTGATGCCCCCGCCCATTCATGAAGGGCCATAAGGGACAGAAACTCCAACCTGAGCGATCGTCTGATCCTCGCCCTGACTTCAGATGCACGAGATCTCGATTCAGGTCTGTAGATTGTGCTTGCCATGGCCTCACCCAGAAACCTAAGCCTAGCTTGTGTTCTCAGACTTTTGTCGTCAGACTACTGGCCCACAAGCCCTCCAGTTTGGCAATCCAGAACTACAATGCAGCACTCTGCCGGCCCTCCAGAAGAAAAACATTGTCCTCTGGTGCTACCCAGTAATCCCAAATGAGGATCAATCTGCACCGACCTTGGCTGTACCCCAAATACATAGGCTGACCAGGGCACTAATGCCCTTTCTGACACAGCCTGAGCCTGGACCCCCTGGCCCCTCCCAGACAGCTGGCCACACACTGAGCACATCGAGCCGCCATGGCCTTAGGTCGTCATCTCTTCCCAACATCAGTTTTCAGGTTTCAGAACCTAGACCTTATATCCAATCACTGCCCAGGGTTGAAGGTGATGCAGAAATCAGAACTCCTTCCCCATGGCAAGAAACCTTGTGGTTGGCATGTTGTCCAACGTTCAGTGTAGTTGAAACAAGTGTGGCCCATGAGGCCCCGCCCATGCTCGCGGGCCACAATGGTCACAAACACACATTGTGACGCTCAGGCTGAGCCCAGTCCTCAAGTAAGGCCACTCAGTGGCTGGATGAAGAGATATCATATTGGGCTTGCCATGCCCCTAGGCCACAATTTTTAACCATAGTTCGGGTTGTCCCTTCAGTCTTTCCCACGGCTTGGCTTTGGAATTCCTCTTTTGGTGGGACACCTGAGGTAACAAAACTGAAATGAGTCCTCCCATCCCACAGATTGACGAAAAGCAATTGGGAATCGGGCCATATCCTCAGAGGGGAAGATTCGTCCATGTCCCATGAGGCCTCCCCAACATTCCACGGCCATCGCTGATAAAAAATCCAGAGACAAATGCCTGAGCAAGCGCCTCAGACTCGCACTTTTTTCATATCCTGAAGAGTTCTTCTCATGGTTTGTCGATCGAGCCTGCCATACCTACGTCCCCAAACCTAAGCTGAGTTTGTGTTTTCAGACTTCTGTCCTCAAAGTCTTGGGCCCCACACCATCCAGTCTGGGCCCCTGGAGGCACACATTAGGACTGTGCCTACCAATCCATGGGAATTCTACCCATTCCATGGTCCAAAATCGGACAAATTAGGAGAAACCTCCAATGTCCCTGAGGCCATCCCAATAGTGTAGGTCGCCCGGAACAAACAAGGGCTGTCTAATGCCAGCTGATAATCGACCTCCACTCATACAATAGATGGATGTCCCCAGAGAAGAAGATTGAACCAGACAGGACCCTAGGCCATAATAAGATCCATTGCTTTGGGTTACAGGCATGTGTCCTCAAAAGCCTGATTCCAATACGAGCATATGTGTTTTCCTGACGCACCCATCAGAACTCATCTCATCTCCACAAGGAAATCTGTGCATGGGAGCCATGTCCAAAGCTTAGGAGAGTACTTCAGGATCCCGGTGCCACCGCCCCATTCCAAGGCCCTAATGGACACAAAAACACATTAGGACCCATCCTCACGAAAGTCCATTTCAACTCAGCCACCCTGGTTGCTCCCGCAGAGCCATCAGATCTAAACTGTCTTGTTGCTAGGAGACAATTGGAATGCGAGGCGGGCTTCCCAGGCATCCATCCGCGAAAGGTGCTCTGGAGTCATTCCATGTGGGATGTCCTGGAGCTGTCCAACAGGTCTCAATTGTCCCGCAGAAGGAATCCTTGAAGGGGGCATCCCACAACTCCCAACGTGGGAAACCTCAATGGCCTCGAGTTTCCGCTCCCTTCATGAAGCGGCCGTCATGCTCAGAAACTCCAACGTGAGCCAACGTCTGATCCTCGCCCTGACTTCAGATGCATGAGATATTGGTTCAGATCTGCAGGGGGTACCTGCCGTGCCCTCGCCCTGAAACCCAAGTCTAGCTTGTCTTCTCAGACTTCCGTCCTCACACTCCTAGCCCCGAAGCCCTCAAGTTTGGCAATTCCGGACCCACAATGCAGCACTCTGCCTGCCCTCTAGAAAAAAAATTATTGCCTCATGAGCTGACCAGGCACCTTAAATGAGGGTAAACCTACACAGCACTCGACTTTAACCAAATTATAAAGTCTAACCTGGGCACTAATGCACTGTCGAACACAACCTGAGCCCGGACCTCCTGACCAACACCCAGAAAGCTGACAGCACTCTGAGCACATAAAACCCGCCATGGCCTTAGGTCATCATGTCTTCCCTACCTCAGTTTTCAGGCTTCAGACCGAGACCTTATCTCCAATCACTGCCCAGGGGTGAGTGTGATGCATAAATCAGAACTCCTCCTTACCCATGGCAAGAACCCTGTGGTTGGCACGTTGTCCAACGTTCAGTGTAGGAGAAACCAGCATTCACCCTGAGGCCCCGCCCATTCTTGAGTGCGACGAGGGCATACACACGCACTGTGACCCTAATCATGAGTCCTGTCCTATAGTAAGTCCTCTCAGTGGCTGGACCATTAGATGTCATAATGGGCTTGACATGTCCCTAGGCCCCAATTTTTAACCAGATTTCTGATGGTCCAGTCGCCCCTCCCCAGGGCTCTACTCTGGAATCCCTCATTTGGTGGGACACCTGAGGTTAAAAAAGAAAAAATCAACAATGAAAAAAAAAACGGACTTCTTCCAGCCCACAGAATGTCCCCAAACTCTTTGGACGGGGCCAAACCACCAGAGAGTAAGACTCGTCCATTTCCTATGAAGTCACCCAGAAATTCTACGACCATGAGTGACACGATATCCAGAGACAAAAACTTGAGCAGGAGCCTCACACTCGCCCTTCTTTCAAATCCCGAAGAGTTATCCTCATGGTCTGTAGATCAGTCCTGCCATACCCATGACCTGAAACATAAGCCGAGTTTGGGTTTTAAGACAACTGTCCAAACAGCCCTGGCCTACACAACCTACAGGCTCAGGCCCCTGGAGCCAAACCTGAGGAAGTACTAGCCCTCTCCAAGGGAATTGTGTGTGCCCATTCCAATGGCCACAACCCTTCTAATAGGATAAACCTCCAAAGTCCCTGATCCATCTCAATAGTGGTGGCTTCCCAGGAAAAACAGGGGCAATCTGAGCCCAACTGAGCACCTACCTGCACTCAGACCCATAGACAGATGTACCCAGAGGTAAAAAGGAAAGAACAGGCCCCTAGGCACTAATCAGATCCATTGCTTTGGTTTCCAGGCATCTCTCCTCAGAGGCCTGGATTTCAAAAGCAGCATATAGCTGTTTCTTGACTCACCCATCAGAAACAATCTCATCTACACATGGGAAACTTGCACGTTGGAGCTGTGTCAAAGCCTCTGTTTAGGAGAACCCTTTAGGGCCCCAGTGCCACCGCTTCATTCCAAGGTCTCCATAGACACAAAAGCACGTTAGGACCCATCCCCAGGGATGTCCATTTCAACTCAGCATCCTCGGTTGCTCGCCACAGATCCAGGAGATCTAACCTGTCTTGTTGCTAGGAGACAATTGGAATGGGAGGTGGGCTACCCAGCCATCCATCCTTAGAACCCTGCTCAGAATCATTGGCCTGGAGCCAAACAACTGGTCTCAATTGTCCTGCAGAAGATTCTCTGCAGTTTGGAGCTTCTCACAACTCTCATCGTGGGAAAACACCCATGGCCTCGTGATGCCCGCCCCATTCATGAAGGGGCCATCAGGGTCAGAAACTCCAACCTGAGCGATCGTCTGATCCTCGCCCTGACTTCAGATGCACGAGATCTCGATTCAGGTCTGTAGATTGTGCGTGCCATGGCCTCACCCAGAAACCTAAGCCTAGCTTGTGTTCTCAGACTTTTGTCGTCAGACTACTGGCCCACAAGCCCTCCAGTTTGGCAATCCAGAACTACAATGCAGCACTCTGCCGGCCCTCCAGAAGAAAAACATTGTCCTCTGGTGCTACCCAGTAATCCCAAATGAGGATCAATCTGCACCGACCTTGGCTGTACCCCAAATACATAGGCTGACCAGGGCACTAATGCCCTTTCTGACACAGCCTGAGCCTGGACCCCCTGGCCCCTCCCAGACAGCTGGCCACACACTGAGCACATCGAGCCGCCATGGCCTTAGGTCGTCATCTCTTCCCAAAATCAGTTTTCAGGTTTCAGAACCTAGACCTTATATCCAATCACTGCCCAGGGTTGAAGGTGATGCAGAAATCAGAACTCCTTCCCCATGGCAAGAAACCTTGTGGTTGGCATGTTGTCCAACGTTCAGTGTAGTTGAAACAAGTGTGGCCCATGAGGCCCCGCCCATGCTCGCGGGCCACAATGGTCACAAACACACATTGTGACGCTCAGGCTGAGCCCAGTCCTCAAGTAAGGCCACTCAGTGGCTGGATGAAGAGATAGCATATTGGGCTTGCCATGCCCCTAGGCCCCAATTTTTAACCATAGTTCGGGTTGTCACTTCAGTCTTCCCCACGGCTTGGCTTTGGAATTCCTCTTTTGGTGGGACACCTGAGGTAACAAAACTGAAATGAGTCCTCCCATCCCACAGATTGACGAAAAGCAATTGGGAATCGGGCCAAATCCTCAGAGAGGAAGATTCGTCCATGGCCCATGAGGCCTCCCCGACATTCCACGGCCATCGCTGATACAAAATCCAGAGACAAAAGCCTGAGCAAGCGCCTCAGACTCGCACTTTCTTCATATCCTGAAGAGTTCTTCTCATGGTTTGTCGATCGGGCCTGACATACCTACGTCCTCAAACCTAAGCTGAGTTTGTGTTTTCAGACTTCTGACCTCAAAGTCTTGGGCCACCCACCCTCCAGGCTGGGCCCCTGGAGCCACACATTCGGACTGTGCCTACCAATCCATGGGAATTCTGCCCATTCCATGGTCCAAAATCGTACAAATTAGGAGAAATCTCCAAAGTCCCTGAGGCCATCCCAATAGTGTAGGTCGCCCGAAACAAACAAGGGCTGTCTGACACCAGCTGATAATCGACCTCCACTCATACCATAGATGGATGTCCCCAGAGAAGAAGATTGAACCAGACAGGACCCTAGGCCATAATAGGATCCATTGCTTTGGGTTACAGGCATGTGTCCTCAAAAGCCTGATTCCAATACGAGCATATGTGTTTTCCTGAGGCACCCATCAGAACTCATCTCTTCTCCACAAGGAAACCTGTGCATGGGAGCCATGTTCAAAGCTTAGGAGAGTACTTCAGGGTCCCGGTGCCACCGCCCCATTCCAAGGCCCTCATGGACACAAAAGCACATTAGGACCCATCCTCAGGAAAGTCCATTTCAACTCAGCCACCCCGGTTGCTCCCGCAGAGCCATCAGATCTAAACTGTCTTGTTGCTAGGAGACAATTGGAATGCGAGGCGGGCTTCCCAGGCATCCATCCGCGAACGGTGCTCTGGAGTCATTCCATATGGGATGTCCTGGAGCTGTCCAACAAGTCTTAATTGTCCCGCAGAAGGAATCCTTGAAGGGGGCATCCCACAACTCCCAACGTGGGAAAACCTCAATGACCTCGAGATTCCGCTGCCTTCAAGAAGCGGCCGTCATGCTCAGATTCTCCAACCTGAGCCATAGTCTGATACTTGCCCTGACTTCAGATGCATGAGATATTTTTTCAGATCTGCATGGGGTACATGCCGTGCCCTCGCCCTGAAACCCAAGTCTAGCTTGTCTTCTCAGACTTCCGTCCTCATACTCCTGGTTCCGAAGCCCTCAAGTTTGGCAATTTCGGACCCACAATGAGGCACTCTGCCTGCCCTCTAGAAAAAAAAATTATTGCCTCATGAGCTGCCCAGGCACCTTAAATGAGGGTAAACCTACACAGCACTCAACTTTACCCAAATTATATAGTCTAACCTGGGCACTAATGCACTGTCGAACACAACCTGAGCCAGGACCTCCTGACCAACACCCAGAAAGCTGACCGCACACTGAGCACAAAAAACCCGCCATGGCCTTAGGTCATCATCTCTTCCTTACCTCACTTTTCAGGCTTCAGAACCGAGACCTTATCTCCAATCACTGCCCAGGGGTGAGTGTGATGTAGAAATCAGAACTCCTCTTTACCCATGGCAAGAACCCTTGTGGTTGGCACGTTGTCCAACGTTTAGAGTAGAAGAAACCAGCATTCACCCTGAGGCCCCGCCCATTCTTGAGTGCGACGAGGGCATACACAAACATTGTGACCCTCAGCTTGAGTTCTGTAGTCTAGTAAGTCCTCTCAGTGGCTGGAACATTAGATGTCATAATGGGCTTGACATGTCCCTAGGCCCCAATTTTTAACCAGATTTCTGATTGTCCAGTCGCCCCTCCCCAGGGCTCTACTCTGGAATCCATCATTTGGTGGGACTTGGGAGTTTAAAAAAGAAAACAACAACAACAACAACAACAAAAAAAAAAAAAAAAACGGTCTTCTTCCAGCCCACAGAATGACCCCAATCTCTTTGGACGGTGCCAAACCACCAGAGAGTAAGACTCGTCCATTTCCCATGAAGTAACCCAGAAATTGCACGACCATGAGTGACACGATATCCAGAGACAAAGACTTCAGCAGGAGCCTCACACTCCCCCTTCTTTCAAATCCCGAAGAGTTCTCCTCATGGTCTGTAGATCAGTCCTGCCATACCTATGACCCGAAACATAAGCCGAGTTTGTGTTTTCAGACAACTGTCCAAACAGCCCTGGCCTAAACAACCTACAGGCTCAGGCCCCTGGAGCCAAACCTGAGGACTGTACTTGCCCTCTCCAAGGGAATTGTGTGTGCCCATTCCAATGGCCACAACCCTTCTAATAGGATAAACCTCCAAAGTCCCTGATCCATCTCAATAGTGGTGGCTTCCCAGGAAAAACAGGGGCAATCTGAGCCCAACTGAGCACCTACCTGCACTCAGACCCATAGCAGATATCCCCAGAGGTAAAAAGAAAAGAACAGGCCCCTAGGCACTAATCAGATCCATTGCTTTGGTGTCCAGGCATCTCTCCTCAGAGGCCTGGATTTCAAAAGCAGCATATAGCTGTTTCGTGACTCACCCATCAGAAAACATCTCATATACACATGGGAAACTTGCACGTTGGAGCTGTGTCAAAGCCTTTGTTTAGGAGAACCCTTTAGGGCCCCAGTGCCACCGCTTCATTCCAAGGTCTCCATAGACACAAAAGCACGTTAGGACCCATCCCCAGGGGTGTCCATTTCAACTCAGCATCCTCGGTTGCTCCTCACAGATCTAGGAGATCTAACCTGTCTTGTTGCTAGGAGACAATTGGAATGCGAGGTGGGCTACCCAGCCATCCATCCTTAGAACCCTGCTCAGAATCATTGGCCTGGAGCCAAACAACAGGTCTCAATTGTCCTGCAGAAGACTCTCTGCAGTTTGGAGCTTCTCACAACTCCCATCGTTGGAAAGCCCCTTGGCCTCGTGTTGACCCCCCATTTATGAACGGGCCATCAGGGACAGAAACTCCTACCTGAGCAATCGTCTGATCCTCGCCCTGACTTCAGATGCACGAGATCTCGATTCAGGTCTGTAGATTGTGTGTGCCATGGCCTCACCCAGAAACCTAAGCCTAGCTTGTGTTCTCAGACTTTTGTCGTCAGACTACTGGCCCACAAGCCCTCCAGTTTGGCAATCCAGAACTACAACACAGCACTCTGCCGGCCCTCCAGAAGAAAAACTTTGTCCTCTGGGGCTACCCAGTCATCCCAAATGAGGATCAACCTGCACCGACCTTGGCTGTACCCCAAATACATAGGCTGACCAGGGCACTAATGCCCTTTCTGACACAGCCTGATCCTGGACCCCCTGGCCCCTGCCAGACAGCTGTCCGCACACTGAGCACATCGATCCGCCATGGCCTTAGGTCGTCATCTCTTCCCAACCTCAGTTTTCAGGTTTCAGAACCTAGACCTTATCTCCAATCACTGCCCAGGGTTGAAGATGATGCAGAAATCAGAACTCCTTCCCCATGGCAAGAAACCTTGTGGTTGGCATGTTGTCCAACGTTCAGTGTAGTTGAAACCAGTGTGGCCCATGAGGCCCCACCCATGCTCGCGGTCCACATTGTTCACAAGCACACATTGTGACCCTCAGGCTGAGCCCAGTCCTCAAGTAAGGCCACTCAGTGGCTGGATGCAGAGATATCATATTGTGCTTGCCATGCCCGTAGGCCCCAATTTTTAACCATAGTTCAGGTTGTCCCTTCAGTCTTCCCCACGGCTTTGCTTTGGAATTTCTCTTTTGGTGGGACACCTGAGGTAACAAACCTGAAAGGAGACCTCCCATCCCACAGATTGACGAAAAGCAATTGGGAATCGGGCCAAATCCTCAGAGAGGAAGATTCGTCCATGGCCCATGAGGCATCCCCGACATTCCACAGAGATCGCTGATACAAATTCCAGAGACAAATGCCTGAGCAAGCGCCTCAGACTCACTCTATATTCAAATCTTCATGAGTTCTTCTCATGGTTTGTAGATTGGGCCTGCCATACCGATGTCCCCAAAGAAAGCTGAGTTTGAGTATCGGAATCACAATCAGAACTCTGCCTTCCACATGGCTGTAATGCTTGTTCTTCGCATGGAGTCACACCTTCACGTGGGAAACCCTTCATGGCCCCTGATGCCACGCCCAAACGTGAGTGCTGCTTGGGCACAAATTCACACTGTGACCCTAGCATGAGCCCCATGACAAAGAAAGGCCTGTCAGGTTCGGGACGAAGATCCTGCATTTAGTCCTTGCCATGCACATAGTCACCCAGGACTAACTAGATGGTGTGTATTCCAGTTGAGGGATCCCACTGCTGTGCTCTAGAGTCCCTCTCCTGGGAGGTCCTTTGTGGCAGAAAACAGCACTCTTCACTTCCCACAGAATGAACACAAACACTTGGGAGCTTGGACAATCCCCCGAGAGGAAGGCTCTTCCTCGGCCTCTGAGACAACCCCTACCCTGACCGGACACTGTGAACGCAACACCCAGAGACAAAAGCCTGAACGACTGCCTCCCACTTGCCCTCCTTTGATATCCAGAGGATCTCCCCTCACGGAATAGAGATCAGGCCTGCCATTACCTTGGCCCCTACCTGAGCCAAGTTTTCTCTTTCAGACATCAGTCCCCAGAGCCCTGGAAAACACAGCCTCTAGGCTGGGTCCTCTGGAGCCATACCACAGGACTGTGCCTACTCTCTCCTGGGAAACTGTGTCCATTCCTTTGGCCACACACCTCCAGAATATGAGAAACCTCAAGGCCCCCGAGGTCATCCCACTACTGGGAGCCTCCCTGGACACACAGGGGCATTCGGACACAATCTGAGCAGCTACCTCCACGAAGGCATGCACACAGATGTCAACAGAGATAGAAGGTTGAGCCGGACAGGCCCTTAGGCCCTAATCTCAACTCTTGCTTTGGTTTCCAGGTGTCACTCCTCAGAGGCTTTGGTTCGAAGAACAGGGTATGGGGCTTTCCTGAGGCACTGAACAGAACTCCTCTCGTCTCCACATGGGAAGCTTCCTTGTTGTAGCTGTGCCAAACGCCTCAGTTTGGAAAACCCTGCAGAGTCCCCGAGCCACCTCCACATTCCAAGGTCTCCCAGGCCACCAAGCCACAGTAGGACTCATCTTCAGGAGAGTCCATTTCAAATCTCCCCTCTGGGTAGCTCACCCAGGAGCCCGCAGATTGAGCCTGCCTTGTCCTGACTGAAGAGTGGGAATATGAGGTGGCGTTCCCAGGCATCCATGCTTAGACACCTGCTCTCGAGTCTTTCCATATGGGGCCTCCTGGAACCATCCAATAGGACTCGACAGTCGTGCAGAAGGTAACCTTCAGTTTTGGAGCAGTTCACAAATACCATCGTAGGCAAAACTTTCTGGCCTCATGGAGCCCCCACACCCTTCAGGAAGAGGCCATGCTGGACAAGAACTCTAGCCTGAGGCACGTCTCATAGTTGACATGACCTCAGTGCAGGAGATCTCGATTCAGCCTCTGCAGAGTGGACCTGCCGTGCCCTCGGTCCCAAACCTCACGCTAGCTTGTGTTTTCAGACTTCCTTCCTCACACTCCTGGCAAACAAGCCCTCCGGACTAGGAACTCTGGAACCAAAACCCAGCCCAGTGTCTGCCCAAAGGAAGAAAAACGTTTCCCTGTGGGGCTCTCCAGAAAACCCAGATGAGGATCAACCTGCTCGGGCCTCGACGGTACCCGAACTGGATAGGCTGCTCTGGGCACTCATGCTCTGCCTGACACAGCCTGAAGCCAGACGTCCAGACAGACAAGGAGACAGCTGGCCGCACACCCAGCACTTCGGACACGCCATGGTCTTATGCCGTCACCTCATCCTAACTTTGGTTTTCAGATATCTGAACCTAGACATTATATCAATTCTCCACACAGCTGGGTATAGCAAGCACAAAACAGAACTCCTCCTTCCCCATGGCTGTCAAGCTTGCTCTTGGCATGCAGTCACACCTTCAGGGTGGGAGAAACCTTCATGGCCCCTGATGCCACGCCCAAACTTGAGTGCTGCTTGGGCACAAATTCACACTGTGACCCTCAGCATGAGCCCCATGTCAAAGAAAGGCCTGTCAGGGCCTGGACCAAGAGCCCACATATGGGGCTTGCCAAGGCCCTATGTACCCAATCCTCACCACGGTTTGAATTTTCCAGTCGCCCCGCCCGTACCTGGAGCTCTGCTCTGGAATCCCTTTCTTGGAGAGACCCATGAGCCAGACAACATGACTCCACCTTTCCCACAAAATGACCCCAAACTCTTGGGAGCTGGGACAAATCCCCAGAGAGGGATACTCGTCCACAGTACCTGAGGCCACCGCTCCAATCCACGGCTATCCCGGACACAACATCCAGAGACAAAAGCCTGAAGGAACGCCTCCCACTCGCCCTTGTTTCAGAGGCCCAGGAGCTCCCTCTCGGGCTGTACATCCGGCCTGCCATACCCTAGGCGCCACTCATAAGCTGAGTTTGTGTATTCCGAATTCTGTGCCCACAGCCTGGACCCACACAACATCCAGGCTAGAGCCTCTGGGCCAAACAGCGAAAGATTGTGCCTGCCCTCTCCAAGGAAAGCGTGCCCAATCCTTTGACCACAACCCTACAGGTTAGAGAAAAGCTCCAAGGTCCCTGAGGCCATCAATAGTATAGGCCACCCTGGACTAAGAGGGGCTCTCTGACACCAGCCGAGCAACTATCTCCACTTAGACTCTCAGACAGTGTCCCCAGAGACAGAAGGTTGAAATGGACAGGCCCCCAGGCCCTAATCTGAACCTTAGCTTTGGTTTCCATGTTTCCGTTCTCAGAGGACTGTTTTCGTAGACCAGCACATGGGGCTTTTCTGAGGCACCAAACCAAACATCTCTCATCTCCACACGGGCAGCTTTCTTACTGGGATGTATCAAACACTTCAGGTAGGAGAGTTCCGCAGGGCCACTGAACAACCAGCACATTCCAAGGTCTCCATGGACCCAAACGCACATTATGACGCATCCTCAGGAGAGGCCATTTCAACTCAGCCCCTGGGTCGCGTGTTCCAGAGGCAGCAGATCAAACATATCTTGTCGCTAATAGCCAATGGGAATGCGAGGCATGCTGTACAGGGATCCATCCTTCGAACCCTGCTCTCCAGTCCTTCCATATGGTATGTCCTGGAGCCATGCAACAGGACTCGAATGTCCCGCAGAAGAAAACCTTGTGGTTTGGGGCAACCTCCAAACTCAGCGTGGGAAAACTTCCTTGGCCTCATGAGGCCCCCACTTCATGAAGGTGCCATCATGGACACATACTGCAGCCTCAGCCAACGTCTGATCCTCAGCCTGACTTCAGATGCAGGAGATTTTGATTCAGCCTCTGCAGAGTGGGCCTGCTCTCCCCTTGGCTCCAATCCTCACACTAGCTTTTGTTTTCAGACTTCCGTCCTCACACTCCTGTCCCAAAAACCCTCCCTACTGGGAATTCTGGGGCCACAATGAAGCACTGTGCCTGCCTCCCTAAAGAAAAACATTGTCTATGGCGCTGCCCAGAAACCCCAAATGAGGATCAAACTGCTTGGCCCTCGGCAACACCCCAATTGCATAGGCTACCTTAAACAGTGATGCTCTGTCGCATATAGCCTGAGCCCAGACCTTCCAACAGACACCGACACAGCTGGCTGCACACCCAGCACATTGGACCCGCCACTGCCTTAGGCCACCACCCATTCCCAACCTGGGTTTTCAGTCATCGGAACCTAGACCTTATCTCCAATCCCTGCACAGGGGGGAACCTGATGCACAAGTCAGAACCCCTCCTTCCCCATGGCAAGAAACCTTGCTGCTGGCAGTGAGTCAAACCTCCAGTGTAGGAGAAAACGGCATGGCCCATGAGGCCACGCCCAAGCGTGAGGGCCGCCTTGGGCACAAACACACATTGTGACCCTCAGCGTGAGTACCTTATTCAAGTAGCGCCTCTCAGTGACTGGACCAAGAGCCCGCATATGTGGCTTGCCATGCCCATAGGCACCCAGGACTAACTAGATGGTGTGTATTCCAGTTGAGGGAACCCACTGCTGTGCTCTAGAGTCCCTCTTTTGGGGGGTCCCCTGTGGCAGAAAACAGTACTCTTCATTCAAACAGAATGAACACAAACACTTGGGAGCTTGGACAATCCCCCGAGAGGAAGGCTCTTCCTCGGCCTCTGAGACAACCCCTACCCTGACCGGACACTGTAAACGCAACACCCAGAGACAAAAGCCTGAGTGACTGCCTCCCATTTGCCCTCCTTTGATTTCCAGAGGATCTCCCCTCACGGACTAGAGATCAGGCCTGCCATTACATTGGCCCCTAGCTGAGCCAAGTTTGCTTTTTCAGACATCTGTCCCCACAGCCCTGGCAAACACAGCCTCTAGGCTGGGTCCTCTGGAGCCATAGCACAGGACCGTGCCTGCTCTCTCCTGGGAAACTGTGTCCATTCCTTTGGCCACACACCTCCAGAATATGAGAAACCTCAAGGCCTCCGAGGACATCCCACTACTGGGAGCCTCACTGGACTCACAGGGGCATTCGGACACAAGCTGAGCAGCTACATCCATGAATGCATGCACACAGATGTCAACAGAGATAGAAGGTTGAGCCGGACAGGCCTTTAGGCCGTAGTCTCAACTCTTGCTTTGGTTTCCAGGTGTCACTCTTCAGAGGCTTTGGTTCGAAGAACAGGGTATGGGGCTTTCCTGAGGCACGGAACAGAACTCCTCTCGTCTCCACATGGGAAGTTGCCTTGTTGGAGCCGTGTCAAACACCTCATGTTGGAGAATCCTGCAGAGTCCCTGAGCCACCTCCACATTCCAAGGTCTCCCAGGCCACCAAGCCACAGTAGGACTCATCTTCAGGAGAGTCCATTTCAAATCTCCCCTCTGGGTAGCTCACCCAGGAGCCCGCAGATTGAGCCTGCCTTGTCCTGACTAAAGAGTGGGAATATGAGGTGGCGTTCCCAGGCATCCATGCTTAGACACCTGCTCTCGAGTCTTTCCATATGGGGCCTCCTGGAACCATCCAATAGGACTCGACAGTCGTGCAGAAGGTAACCTTCAGTTTTGGAGCAGTTCACAAATACCATCGTAGGCAAAACTTTCTGGCCTCATGGAGCCCCCACACCCTTCAGGAAGAGGCCATGCTGGACAAGAACTCTAGCCTGAGGCACGTCTCATAGTTGACATGACCTCAGTGCAGGAGATCTCGATTCAGCCTCTGCAGAGTGGACCTGCCGTGCCCTCGGTCCCAAACCTCACGCTAGCTTGTGTTTTCAGACTTCCTTCCTCACACTCCTGGCAAACAAGCCCTCCGGACTAGGAACTCTGGAACCAAAACCCAGCCCAGTGTCTGCCCAAAGGAAGAAAAACGTTTCCCTGTGGGGCTCTCCAGAAAACCCAGATGAGGATCAACCTGCTCGGGCCTCGACGGTACCCGAACTGGATAGGCTGCTCTGGGCACTCATGCTCTGCCTGACACAGCCTGAAGCCAGACGTCCAGACAGACAAGGAGACAGCTGGCCGCACACCCAGCACTTCGGACACGCCATGGTCTTATGCCGTCACCTCATCCTAACTTTGGTTTTCAGATATCTGAACCTAGACATTATATCAATTCTCCACACAGCTGGGTATAGCAAGCACAAAACAGAACTCCTCCTTCCCCATGGCTGTCAAGCTTGCTCTTGGCATGCAGTCACACCTTCAGGGTGGGAGAAACCTTCATGGCCCCTGATGCCACGCCCAAACTTGAGTGCTGCTTGGGCACAAATTCACACTGTGACCCTCAGCATGAGCCCCATGTCAAAGAAAGGCCTGTCAGGGCCTGGACCAAGAGCCCACATATGGGGCTTGCCAAGGCCCTATGTACCCAATCCTCACCACGGTTTGAATTTTCCAGTCGCCCCGCCCGTACCTGGAGCTCTGCTCTGGAATCCCTTTCTTGGAGAGACCCATGAGCCAGACAACACGACTCCACCCTTCCCACAAAATGACCCCAAAGTCTTGGGAGCTGGGACAAATCCCCAGAGAGGGATACTCGACCACAGTACCTGAGGCCACCGCTCCAATCCACGGCTATCCCAGACACAACATCCAGAGACAAAAGCCTGAAGGAACGCCTCCCACTCGCCCTTGTTTCTGAGGCCCAGGAGCTCCCTCTCGGGCTGTACATCCGGCCGGCCATAGCCTAGGCGCCACTCATAAGCTGAGTTTGTGTATTCAGACTTCTGTGCCCACAGCCTGGACCCACACAACATCCAGGCTAGGGCCTCTGGACCAAACAGCGAAAGATTGTGCCTGCCCTCTCCAAGGAAAGTGTGCCCAATCCATTGACCACAACCCTACAGGTTAGGGAAAAGCTCCAAGGTCCCTGAGGCCATCAATAGTATAGGCCACCCTGGACTAAGAGGGGTTCTCTGACACCAGCGGAGCAACTATCTCCACTTAGACTCTCAGACAGTGTCCCCAGAGACAGAAGGTTGAAATGGACAGGCCCCCAGGCCCTAATCTGAACCTTAGCTTTGGTTTCCATGTTTCCGTTCTCAGAGGACTGTTTTCGTAGACCAGCACATGGGGCTTTTCTGAGGCACCAAACCAAACATCTCTCATCTCCACATGGGCAGCCTTCTTACTGGGATGTATCAAACACTTCAGGTAGGAGAGATCCGCAGGGCCACTGAACAACCAGCACATTCCAAGGTCTCCATGGACCCAAACGCACATTATGACGCATCCTCAGGAGAGGCCATTTCAACTCAGCCCGCTGGGTCGCGTGTTCCAGAGGCAGCAGATCAAACATATCTTGTCGCTAATAGCCAATGGGAATGCGAGGCATGCAGTACAGGGATCCATCCTTCGAACCCTGCTCTCCAGTCCTTCCATATGATATGTCCTGGAGCCATGCAACAGGACTCGAATGTCCCGCAGAAGGAAACCTTGTGGTTTGGGGCAACCTCCAAACTCAGCGTGGGAAAACTTCCTTGGCCTCATGAGGCCCCCACTTCATGAAGGTGCCATCATGGACACATACTCCAGCCTCAGCCAACGTCTGATCCTCAGCCTGACTTCAGATGCAGGAGATTTTGATTCAGCCTCTGCAGAGTGGGCCTGCTCTGCCCTTGGCTCCAATCCTCACACTAGCTTGTGTTTTCAGACTTCCGTCCTCACACTCCTGGCCCACAAACCCTCCCTACTGGGAATTCTGGGGCCACAATGAAGCACTGTGCCTGCCTCCCAGGAGAAAAACCTTGTCTATGGCGCTGCCCAGAAACCCCAAATGAGGATCAAACTGCTTGGCCCTCGGCAACACCCCAATTGCATAGGCTACCTTAAACAGTGATGCTCTGTCGCAAATAGCCTGAGCCCAGACCTTCCAACAGACACCGACACAGCTGGCTGCACACCCAGCACATTGGACCCGCCACTGCCTTAGGCCACCATCCATTCCCAACCTGGGTTTTCAGTCATCGGAACCTAGACCTTATCTCCAATCCCTGCACAGGGGGGAACCTGATGCACAAGTCAGAACCCCTCCTTCCCCATGGCAAGAAACCTTGCTGCTGGCAGTGAGTCAAACCTCCAGTGTAGGAGAAAACGGCATGGCCCATGAGGCCACGCCCAAGCGTGAGGGCCGCCTTGGGCACAAACACACATTGTGACCCTCAGCGTGAGTACCTTATTCAAGTAACGCCTCTCAGTGACTGGACCAAGAGCCCGCATATGTGGCTTGCCATGCCCATAGGCACCCAGGACTAACTAGATGGTGTGGATTCCAGTTGAGGGAACCCACTGCTGTGCTCTAGAGTCCCTCTCCTGGGGTGTCCCCTGTGGCAGAAAACAGTACTCTTCATTCCCACAGAATGAACACAAACACTTGGGAGCTTGGACAATCCCCCGAGAGGAAGGCTCTTCCTCGGCCTCTGAGACAACCCCTACCCTGACCGGACACTGTAAACGCAACACCCAGAGACAAAATCCTGAGTGACTGCCTCCCACTTGCCCTACTTTGATTTCCAGAGGATCTCCCCTCACGGACTAGAGATCAGGCCTGCCATTACATTGGCCCCTAGCTGAGCCAAGTTTGCTTTTTCAGACATCTGTCCCCACAGCCCTGGCAAACACAGCCTCTAGGCTGGGTCCTCTGGAGCCATAGCACAGGACCGTGCCTGCTCTCTCCTGGGAAACTGTGTCCATTCCTTTGGCCACACACCTCCAGAATATGAGAAACCTCAAGGCCTCCGAGGACATCCCACTACTGGGAGCCTCACTGGACTCACAGGGGCATTCGGACACAAGCTGAGCAGCTACATCCATGAATGCATGCACACAGATGTCAACAGAGATAGAAGGTTGAGCCGGACAGGCCTTTAGGCCGTAGTCTCAACTCTTGCTTTGGTTTCCAGGTGTCACTCCTCAGAGGCTTTGGTTCGAAGAACAGGGTATGGGGCTTTCCTGAGGCACGGAACAGAACTCCTCTCGTCTCCACATGGGAAGTTGCCTTGTTGGAGCCGTGTCAAACACCTCATGTTGGAGAATCCTGCAGAGTCCCTGAGCCACCTCCACATTCCAAGGTCTCCCAGGCCACCAAGCCACAGTAGGACTCATCTTCAGGAGAGTCCATTTCAACTCTCCCCTCTGGGTAGCTCACCCAGGAGCCCGCAGATTGAGCCTGCCTTGTCCTGACTAAAGAGTGGGAATATGAGGTGGCGTTCCCAGGCATCCATGCTTAGACACCTGCTCTCGAGTCTTTCCATATGGGGCCTCTTGGAACCATCCAATAGGACTCGACTGTCGTGCAGAAGGTAACCTTCAGTTTTGGAGCAGTTCACAAATCCCATCGTAGGCAAAACTTTCTGGCCTCATGAAGCCCCCACACCCTTCAGGAAGAGGCCATGCTGGACAAGAACTCTAGCCTGAGGCACGTCTCATAGTTGACATGACCTCAGTGCAGGAGATCTCGATTCAGCCTCTGCAGAGTGGGCCTGCCGTGCCCTCGGTCCCAAACCTCACGCTAGCTTGTGTTTTCAGACTTCCTTCCTCCCACTCCTGGCAAACAAGCCCTCTGGACTAGGAACTCCGGAACCAAAACCCAGCCCAGTGTCTGCCCAACGGAAGAAAAACGTTTCCCTGTGGGGCTCTCCAGAAAACCCAATGAGGATCAACCTGCTCGGTCCTCGACGGTACCCGAACTGGATAGGCTGCTCTGGGCACTCATGCTCTGCCTGACACAGCCTGAAGCCAGACGTCCAGACAGACAAGGAGACAGCTGGCCGCACACCCAGCACTTCGGACACGCCATGGTCTTATGCCGTCACCTCATCCTAACCTTGGTTTTCAGATATCTGAACCTAGACATTATATCAATTCTCCACACAGCTGGGTATAGCAAGCACAAAACAGAACTCCTCCTTCCCCATGGCTGTCAAGCTTGCTCTTGGCATGGAGTCACACCTTCAGGGTGGGAGAAACCTTCATGGCCCCTGAAGCCACGCCCAAACTTGAGTGCTGCTTGGGCACAAATTCACACTGTGACCCTCAGCATGAGCCCCATGTCAAAGAAAGGCCTGTCAGGGCCTGGACCAAGAGCCCTCATATGGGGCTTGCCAAGCCCCTATGCACCCAATCCTCACCACGGTTTGAAATTTCCAGTCGCCCCGCCCGTACCTGGAGCTCTGCTCTGGAATCCCTTTCTTGGAGAGACCCATGAGCCAGACAACACGACTCCACCCTTCCCACAAAATGACCCCAAAGTCTTGGGAGCTGGGACAAATCCCCAGAGAGGGATACTCGTCCACAGTACCTGAGGCCACCGCTCCAATCCACGGCTATCCCGGACACAACATCCAGAGACAAAAGCCTGAAGGAACGCCTCCCACTCGCCCTTGTTTCAGAGGCCCAGGAGCTCCCTCTCGGGCTGTACATCCGGCCGGCCATACCCTAGGCGCCACTCATAAGCTGAGTTTGTGTATTCAGACTTCTGTGCCCACAGCCTGGACCCACACAACATCCAGGCTAGGGCCTCTGGACCAAACAGCGAAAGATTGTGCCTGCCCTCTCCAAGGAAAGTGTGCCCAATCCATTGACCACAACCCTACAGGTTAGGGAAAAGCTCCAAGGTCCCTGAGGCCATCAATAGTATAGGCCACCCTGGACTAAGAGGGGTTCTCTGACACCAGCGGAGCAACTATCTCCACTTAGACTCTCAGACAGTGTCCCCAGAGACAGAAGGTTGAAATGGACAGGCCCCCAGGCCCTAATCTGAACCTTAGCTTTGGTTTCCATGTTTCCGTTCTCAGAGGACTGTTTTCGTAGACCAGCACATGGGGCTTTTCTGAGGCACCAAACCAAACATCTCTCATCTCCACATGGGCAGCCTTCTTACTGGGATGTATCAAACACTTCAGGTAGGAGAGTTCCGCAGGGCCACTGAACAACCAGCACATTCCAAGGTCTCCATGGACCCAAACGCACATTATGACGCATCCTCAGGAGAGGCCATTTCAACTCAGCCCGCTGGGTCGCGTGTTCCAGAGGCAGCAGATCAAACATATCTTGTCGCTAATAGCCAATGGGAATGCGAGGCATGCAGTACAGGGATCCATCCTTCGAACCCTGCTCTCCAGTCCTTCCATATGATATGTCCTGGAGTCATGCAACAGGACTCGAATGTCCCGCAGAAGGAAACCTTGTGGTTTGGGGCAACCTCCAAACTCAGCGTGGGAAAACTTCCTTGGCCTCATGAGGCCCCCACTTCATGAAGGTGCCATCATGGACACATACTCCAGCCTCTGCCAACGTCTGATCCTCAGCCTGACTTCAGATGCAGGAGATTTTGATTCAGCCTCTGCAGAGTGGGCCTGCTCTGCCCTTGGCTCCAATCCTCACACTAGCTTGTGTTTTCAGACTTCCATCCTCACACTCCTGGCCCACAAACCCTCCCTACTGGGAATTCTGGGGCCACAATGTAGCACTGTGCCTGCCTCCCAGGAGAAAAACCTTGTCTATGGCGCTGCCCAGAAACCCCAAATGAGGATCAAACTGCTTGGCCCTCGGCAACACCCCAATTGCATAGGCTACCTTAAACAGTGATGCTCTGTCGCAAATAGCCTGAGCCCAGACCTTCCAACAGACACCGACACAGCTGGCTGCACACCCAGCACATTGGACCCGCCACTGCCTTAGGCCACCATCCATTCCCAACCTGGGTTTTCAGTCATCGGAACCTAGACCTTATCTCCAATCCCTGCACAGGGGGGAACCTGATGCACAAGTCAGAACCCCTCCTTCCCCATGGCAAGAAACCTTGCTGCTGGCAGTGAGTCAAACCTCCAGTGTAGGAGAAAACGGCATGGCCCATGAGGCCACGCCCAAGCGTGAGGGCCGCCTTGGGCACAAACACACATTGTGACCCTCAGCGTGAGTACCTTATTCAAGTAACGCCTCTCAGTGACTGGACCAAGAGCCCGCATATGTGGCTTGCCATGCCCATAGGCACCCAGGACTAACTAGATGGTGTGGATTCCAGTTGAGGGAACCCACTGCTGTGCTCTAGAGTCCCTCTCCTGGGGTGTCCCATGTGGCAGAAAACAGTACTCTTCATTCCCACAGAATGAACACAAACACTTGGGAGCTTGGACAATCCCCCGAGAGGAAGGCTCTTCCTCGGCCTCTGAGACAACCCCTACCCTGACCGGACACTGTAAATGCAACACCCAGAGACAAAATCCTGAGTGACTGCCTGCCACTTGCCCTACTTTGATTTCCAGAGGATCTCCCCTCACGGACTAGAGATCAGGCCTGCCATTACATTGGCCCCTAGCTGAGCCAAGTTTGCTTTTTCAGACATCTGTCCCCACAGCCCTGGCAAACACAGCCTCTAGGCTGGGTCCTCTGGAGCCATAGCACAGGACCGTGCCTGCTCTCTCCTGGGAAACTGTGTCCATTCCTTTGGCCACACACCTCCAGAATATGAGAAACCTCAAGGCCTCCGAGGACATCCCACTACTGGGAGCCTCACTGGACTCACAGGGGCATTCGGACACAAGCTGAGCAGCTACATCCATGAATGCATGCACACAGATGTCAACAGAGATAGAAGGTTGAGCCGGACAGGCCTTTAGGCCGTAGTCTCAACTCTTGCTTTGGTTTCCAGGTGTCACTCCTCAGAGGCTTTGGTTCGAAGAACAGGGTATGGGGCTTTCCTGAGGCACGGAACAGAACTCCTCTCGTCTCCACATGGGAGGTTGCCTTGTTGGAGCCGTGTCAAACACCTCATGTTGGAGAATCCTGCAGAGTCCCTGAGCCACCTCCACATTCCAAGGTCTCCCAGGCCACCAAGCCACAGTAGGACTCATCTTCAGGAGAGTCCATTTCAACTCTCCCCTCTGGGTAGCTCACCCAGGAGCCCGCAGATTGAGCCTGCCTTGTCCTGACTAAAGAGTGGGAATATGAGGTGGCGTTCCCAGGCATCCATGCTTAGACACCTGCTCTCGAGTCTTTCCATATGGGGCCTCTTGGAACCATCCAATAGGACTCGACTGTCGTGCAGAAGGTAACCTTCAGTTTTGGAGCAGTTCACAAATCCCATCGTAGGCAAAACTTTCTGGCCTCATGAAGCCCCCACACCCTTCAGAAAGAGGCCATGCTGGACAAGAACTCTAGCCTGAGGCACGTCTCATAGTTGACATGACCTCAGTGCAGGAGATCTCGATTCAGCCTCTGCAGAGTGGGCCTGCCGTGCCCTCGGTCCCAAACCTCACGCTAGCTTGTGTTTTCAGACTTCCTTCCTCCCACTCCTGGCAAACAAGCCCTCTGGACTAGGAACTCCGGAACCAAAACCCAGCCCAGTGTCTGCCCAACGGAAGAAAAACGTTTCCCTGTGGGGCTCTCCAGAAAACCCAATGAGGATCAACCTGCTCGGTCCTCGATGGTACCCGAACTGGATAGGCTGCTCTGGGCACTCATGCTCTGCCTGACACAGCCTGAAGCCAGACGTCCAGACAGACAAGGAGACAGCTGGCCGCACACCCAGCACTTCGGACACGCCATGGTCTTATGCCGTCACCTCATCCTAACCTTGGTTTTCAGATATCTGAACCTAGACATTATATCAATTCTCCACACAGCTGGGTATAGCAAGCACAAAACAGAACTCCTCCTTCCCCATGGCTGTCATGCTTGCTCTTGGCATGGAGTCACACCTTCAGGGTGGGAGAAACCTTCATGGCCCCTGAAGCCACGCCCAAACTTGAGTGCTGCTTGGGCACAAATTCACACTGTGACCCTCAGCATGAGCCCCATGTCAAAGAAAGGCCTGTCAGGCCCTGGACCAAGAGCCCTCATATGGGGCTTGCCAAGCCCCTATGCACCCAATCCTCACCACGGTTTGAAATTTCCAGTCGCCCCGCCCGTACCTGGAGCTCTGCTCTGGAATCCCTTTCTTGGAGAGACCCATGAGCCAGACAACACGACTCCACCCTTCCCACAAAATGACCCCAAAGTCTTGGGAGCTGGGACAAATCCCCAGAGAGGGATACTCGTCCACAGTACCTGAGGCCACCGCTCCAATCCACGGCTATCCCGGACACAACATCCAGAGACAAAAGCCTGAAGGAACGCCTCCCACTCGCCCTTGTTTCAGAGGCCCAGGAGCTCCCTCTCGGGCTGTACATCCGGCCGGCCATACCCTAGGCGCCACTCATAAGCTGAGTTTGTGTATTCAGACTTCTGTGCCCACAGCCTGGACCCACACAACATCCAGGCTAGGGCCTCTGGACCAAACAGCGAAAGATTGTGCCTGCCCTCTCCAAGGAAAGTGTGCCCAATCCATTGACCACAACCCTACAGGTTAGGGAAAAGCTCCAAGGTCCCTGAGGCCATCAATAGTATAGGCCACCCTGGACTAAGAGGGGTTCTCTGACACCAGCGGAGCAACTATCTCCACTTAGACTCTCAGACAGTGTCCCCAGAGACAGAAGGTTGAAATGGACAGGCCCCCAGGCCCTAATCTGAACCTTAGCTTTGGTTTCCATGTTTCCGTTCTCAGAGGACTGTTTTCGTAGACCAGCACATGGGGCTTTTCTGAGGCACCAAACCAAACCTCTCTCATCTCCACATGGGCAGCCTTCTTACTGGGATGTATCAAACACTTCAGGTAGGAGAGTTCCGCAGGGCCACTGAACAACCAGCACATTCCAAGGTCTCCATGGACCCAAACGCACATTATGACGCATCCTCAGGAGAGGCCATTTCAACTCAGCCCGCTGGGTCGCGTGTTCCAGAGGCAGCAGATCAAACATATCTTGTCGCTAATAGCCAATGGGAATGCGAGGCATGCAGTACAGGGATCCATCCTTCGAACCCTGCTCTCCAGTCCTTCCATATGATATGTCCTGGAGCCATGCAACAGGACTCGAATGTCCCGCAGAAGGAAACCTTGTGGTTTGGGGTAACCTCCAAACTCAGCGTGGGAAAACTTCCTTGGCCTCATGAGGCCCCCACTTCATGAAGGTGCCATCATGGACACATACTCCAGCCTCAGCCAACGTCTGATCCTCAGCCTGACTTCAGATGCAGGAGATTTTGATTCAGCCTCTGCAGAGTGGGCCTGCTCTGCCCTTGGCTCCAATCCTCACACTAGCTTGTGTTTTCAGACTTCCGTCCTCACATTCCTGGCCCACAAACCCTCCCTACTGGGAATTCTGGGGCCACAATGTAGCACTGTGCCTGCCTCCCAGGAGAAAAACCTTGTCTATGGCGCTGCCCAGAAACCCCAAATGAGGATCAAACTGCTTGGCCCTCGGCAACACCCCAATTGCATAGGCTACCTTAAACAGTGATGCTCTGTCGCAAATAGCCTGAGCCCAGACCTTCCAACAGACACCGACAGAGCTGGCTGCACACCCAGCACATTGGACCCGCCACTGCCTTAGGCCACCATCCATTCCCAACCTGGGTTTTCAGTCATCGGAACCTAGACCTTATCTCCAATCCCTGCACAGGGGGGAACCTGATGCACAAGTCAGAACCCCTCCTTCCCCATGGCAAGAAACCTTGCTGCTGGCAGTGAGTCAAACCTCCAGTGTAGGAGAAAACGGCATGGCCCATGAGGCCACGCCCAAGCGTGAGGGCCGCCTTGGGCACAAACACACATTGTGACCCTCAGCGTGAGTACCTTATTCAAGTAACGCCTCTCAGTGACTGGACCAAGAGCCCGCATATGTGGCTTGCCATGCCCATAGGCACCCAGGACTAACTAGATGGTGTGGATTCCAGTTGAGGGAACCCACTGCTGTGCTCTAGAGTCCCTCTCCTGGGGTGTCCCATGTGGCAGAAAACAGTACTCTTCATTCCCACAGAATGAACACAAACACTTGGGAGCTTGGACAATCCCCCGAGAGGAAGGCTCTTCCTCGGCCTCTGAGACAACCCCTACCCTGACCGGACACTGTAAATGCAACACCCAGAGACAAAATCCTGAGTGACTGCCTGCCACTTGCCCTACTTTGATTTCCAGAGGATCTCCCCTCACGGACTAGAGATCAGGCCTGCCATTACATTGGCCCCTAGCTGAGCCAAGTTTGCTTTTTCAGACATCTGTCCCCACAGCCCTGGCAAACACAGCCTCTAGGCTGGGTCCTCTGGAGCCATAGCACAGGACCGTGCCTGCTCTCTCCTGGGAAACTGTGTCCATTCCTTTGGCCACACACCTCCAGAATATGAGAAACCTCAAGGCCTCCGAGGACATCCCACTACTGGGAGCCTCACTGGACTCACAGGGGCATTCGGACACAAGCTGAGCAGCTACATCCATGAATGCATGCACACAGATGTCAACAGAGATAGAAGGTTGAGCCGGACAGGCCTTTAGGCCGTAGTCTCAACTCTTGCTTTGGTTTCCAGGTGTCACTCCTCAGAGGCTTTGGTTCGAAGAACAGGGTATGGGGCTTTCCTGAGGCACGGAACAGAACTCCTCTCGTCTCCACATGGGAAGTTGCCTTGTTGGAGCCGTGTCAAACACCTCATGTTGGAGAATCCTGCAGAGTCCCTGAGCCACCTCCACATTCCAAGGTCTCCCAGGCCACCAAGCCACAGTAGGACTCATCTTCAGGAGAGTCCATTTCAACTCTCCCCTCTGGGTAGCTCACCCAGGAGCCCGCAGATTGAGCCTGCCTTGTCCTGACTAAAGAGTGGGAATATGAGGTGGCGTTCCCAGGCATCCATGCTTAGACACCTGCTCTCGAGTCTTTCCATATGGGGCCTCTTGGAACCATCCAATAGGACTCGACTGTCGTGCAGAAGGTAACCTTCAGTTTTGGAGCAGTTCACAAATCCCATCGTAGGCAAAACTTTCTGGCCTCATGAAGCCCCCACACCCTTCAGAAAGAGGCCATGCTGGACAAGAACTCTAGCCTGAGGCACGTCTCATAGTTGACATGACCTCAGTGCAGGAGATCTCGATTCAGCCTCTGCAGAGTGGGCCTGCCGTGCCCTCGGTCCCAAACCTCACGCTAGCTTGTGTTTTCAGACTTCCTTCCTCCCACTCCTGGCAAACAAGCCCTCTGGACTAGGAACTCCGGAACCAAAACCCAGCCCAGTGTCTGCCCAACGGAAGAAAAACGTTTCCCTGTGGGGCTCTCCAGAAAACCCAATGAGGATCAACCTGCTCGGTCCTCGATGGTACCCGAACTGGGTAGGCTGCTCTGGGCACTCATGCTCTGCCTGACACAGCCTTAAGCCAGACGTCCAGACAGACAAGGAGACAGCTGGCCGCACACCCAGCACTTCGGACACGCCATGGTCTTATGCCGTCACCTCATCCTAACCTTGGTTTTCAGATATCTGAACCTAGACATTATATCAATTCTCCACACAGCTGGGTATAGCAAGCACAAAACAGAACTCCTCCTTCCCCATGGCTGTCAAGCTTGCTCTTGGCATGGAGTCACACCTTCAGGGTGGGAGAAACCTTCATGGCCCCTGAAGCCACGCCCAAACTTGAGTGCTGCTTGGGCACAAATTCACACTGTGACCCTCAGCATGAGCCCCATGTCAAAGAAAGGCCTGTCAGGCCCTGGACCAAGAGCCCTCATATGGGGCTTGCCAAGCCCCTATGCACCCAATCCTCACCACGGTTTGAAATTTCCAGTCGCCCCGCCCGTACCTGGAGCTCTGCTCTGGAATCCCTTTCTTGGAGAGACCCATGAGCCAGACAACACGACTCCACCCTTCCCACAAAATGACCCCAAAGTCTTGGGAGCTGGGACAAATCCCCAGAGAGGGATACTCGTCCACAGTACCTGAGGCCACCGCTCCAATCCACGGCTATCCCGGACACAACATCCAGAGACAAAAGCCTGAAGGAACGCCTCCCACTCGCCCTTGTTTCAGAGGCCCAGGAGCTCCCTCTCGGGCTGTACATCCGGCCGGCCATACCCTAGGCGCCACTCATAAGCTGAGTTTGTGTATTCAGACTTCTGTGCCCACAGCCTGGACCCACACAACATCCAGGCTAGGGCCTCTGGACCAAACAGCGAAAGATTGTGCCTGCCCTCTCCAAGGAAAGTGTGCCCAATCCATTGACCACAACCCTACAGGTTAGGGAAAAGCTCCAAGGTCCCTGAGGCCATCAATAGTATAGGCCACCCTGGACTAAGAGGGGTTCTCTGACACCAGCGGAGCAACTATCTCCACTTAGACTCTCAGACAGTGTCCCCAGAGACAGAAGGTTGAAATGGACAGGCCCCCAGGCCCTAATCTGAACCTTAGCTTTGGTTTCCATGTTTCCGTTCTCAGAGGACTGTTTTCGTAGACCAGCACATGGGGCTTTTCTGAGGCACCAAACCAAACCTCTCTCATCTCCACATGGGCAGCCTTCTTACTGGGATGTATCAAACACTTCAGGTAGGAGAGTTCCGCAGGGCCACTGAACAACCAGCACATTCCAAGGTCTCCATGGACCCAAACGCACATTATGACGCATCCTCAGGAGAGGCCATTTCAACTCAGCCCGCTGGGTCGCGTGTTCCAGAGGCAGCAGATCAAACATATCTTGTCGCTAATAGCCAATGGGAATGCGAGGCATGCAGTACAGGGATCCATCCTTCGAACCCTGCTCTCCAGTCCTTCCATATGATATGTCCTGGAGCCATGCAACAGGACTCGAATGTCCCGCAGAAGGAAACCTTGTGGTTTGGGGCAACCTCCAAACTCAGCGTGGGAAAACTTCCTTGGCCTCATGAGGCCCCCACTTCATGAAGGTGCCATCATGGACACATACTCCAGCCTCAGCCAACGTCTGATCCTCAGCCTGACTTCAGATGCAGGAGATTTTGATTCAGCCTCTGCAGAGTGGGCCTGCTCTGCCCTTGGCTCCAATCCTCACACTAGCTTGTGTTTTCAGACTTCCGTGTTCACACTCCTGGCCCACAAACCCTCCCTACTGGGAATTCTGGGGCCACAATGTAGCACTGTGCCTGCCTCCCAGGAGAAAAACCTTGTCTATGGCGCTGCCCAGAAACCCCAAATGAGGATCAAACTGCTTGGCCCTCGGCAACACCCCAATTGCATAGGCTACCTTAAACAGTGATGCTCTGTCGCAAATAGCCTGAGCCCAGACCTTCCAACAGACACCGACAGAGCTGGCTGCACACCCAGCACATTGGACCCGCCACTGCCTTAGGCCACCATCCATTCCCAACCTGGGTTTTCAGTCATCGGAACCTAGACCTTATCTCCAATCCCTGCACAGGGGGGAACCTGATGCACAAGTCAGAACCCCTCCTTCCCCATGGCAAGAAACCTTGCTGCTGGCAGTGAGTCAAACCTCCAGTGTAGGAGAAAACGGCATGGCCCATGAGGCCACGCCCAAGCGTGAGGGCCGCCTTGGGCACAAACACACATTGTGACCCTCAGCGTGAGTACCTTATTCAAGTAACGCCTCTCAGTGACTGGACCAAGAGCCCGCATATGTGGCTTGCCATGCCCATAGGCACCCAGGACTAACTAGATGGTGTGGATTCCAGTTGAGGGAACCCACTGCTGTGCTCTAGAGTCCCTCTCCTGGGGTGTCCCCTGTGGCAGAAAACAGTACTCTTCATTCCCACAGAATGAACACAAACACTTGGGAGCTTGGACAATCCCCCGAGAGGAAGGCTCTTCCTCGGCCTCTGAGACAACCCCTACCCTGACCGGACACTGTAAATGCAACACCCAGAGACAAAATCCTGAGTGACTGCCTGCCACTTGCCCTACTTTGATTTCCAGAGGATCTCCCCTCACGGACTAGAGATCAGGCCTGCCATTACATTGGCCCCTAGCTGAGCCAAGTTTGCTTTTTCAGACATCTGTCCCCACAGCCCTGGCAAACACAGCCTCTAGGCTGGGTCCTCTGGAGCCATAGCACAGGACCGTGCCTGCTCTCTCCTGGGAAACTGTGTCCATTCCTTTGGCCACACACCTCCAGAATATGAGAAACCTCAAGGCCTCCGAGGACATCCCACTACTGGGAGCCTCACTGGACTCACAGGGGCATTCGGACACAAGCTGAGCAGCTACATCCATGAATGCATGCACACAGATGTCAACAGAGATAGAAGGTTGAGCCGGACAGGCCTTTAGGCCGTAGTCTCAACTCTTGCTTTGGTTTCCAGGTGTCACTCCTCAGAGGCTTTGGTTCGAAGAACAGGGTATGGGGCTTTCCTGAGGCACGGAACAGAACTCCTCTCGTCTCCACATGGGAAGTTGCCTTGTTGGAGCCGTGTCAAACACCTCATGTTGGAGAATCCTGCAGAGTCCCTGAGCCACCTCCACATTCCAAGGTCTCCCAGGCCACCAAGCCACAGTAGGACTCATCTTCAGGAGAGTCCATTTCAACTCTCCCCTCTGGGTAGCTCACCCAGGAGCCCGCAGATTGAGCCTGCCTTGTCCTGACTAAAGAGTGGGAATATGAGGTGGCGTTCCCAGGCATCCATGCTTAGACACCTGCTCTCGAGTCTTTCCATATGGGGCCTCTTGGAACCATCCAATAGGACTCGACTGTCGTGCAGAAGGTAACCTTCAGTTTTGGAGCAGTTCACAAATCCCATCGTAGGCAAAACTTTCTGGCCTCATGAAGCCCCCACACCCTTCAGGAAGAGGCCATGCTGGACAAGAACTCTAGCCTGAGGCACGTCTCATAGTTGACATGACCTCAGTGCAGGAGATCTCGATTCAGCCTCTGCAGAGTGGGCCTGCCGTGCCCTCGGTCCCAAACCTCACGCTAGCTTGTGTTTTCAGACTTCCTTCCTCCCACTCCTGGCAAACAAGCCCTCTGGACTAGGAACTCCGGAACCAAAACCCAGCCCAGTGTCTGCCCAACGGAAGAAAAACGTTTCCCTGTGGGGCTCTCCAGAAAACCCAATGAGGATCAACCTGCTCGGTCCTCGATGGTACCCGAACTGGATAGGCTGCTCTGGGCACTCATGCTCTGCCTGACACAGCCTGAAGCCAGACGTCCAGACAGACAAGGAGACAGCTGGCCGCACACCCAGCACTTCGGACACGCCATGGTCTTATGCCGTCACCTCATCCTAACCTTGGTTTTCAGATATCTGAACCTAGACATTATATCAATTCTCCACACAGCTGGGTATAGCAAGCACAAAACAGAACTCCTCCTTCCCCATGGCTGTCAAGCTTGCTCTTGGCATGGAGTCACACCTTCAGGGTGGGAGAAACCTTCATGGCCCCTGATGCCACGCCCAAACTTGAGTGCTGCTTGGGCACAAATTCACACTGTGACCCTCAGCATGAGCCCCATGTCAAAGAAAGGCCTGTCAGGCCCTGGACCAAGAGCCCTCATATGGGGCTTGCCAAGCCCCTATGCACCCAATCCTCACCACGGTTTGAAATTTCCAGTCGCCCCGCCCGTACCTGGAGCTCTGCTCTGGAATCCCTTTCTTGGAGAGACCCATGAGCCAGACAACACGACTCCACCCTTCCCACAAAATGACCCCAAAGTCTTGGGAGCTGGGACAAATCCCCAGAGAGGGATACTCGTCCACAGTACCTGAGGCCACCGCTCCAATCCACGGCTATCCCGGACACAACATCCAGAGACAAAAGCCTGAAGGAACGCCTCCCACTCGCCCTTGTTTCAGAGGCCCAGGAGCTCCCTCTCGGGCTGTACATCCGGCCGGCCATACCCTAGGCGCCACTCATAAGCTGAGTTTGTGTATTCAGACTTCTGTGCCCACAGCCTGGACCCACACAACATCCAGGCTAGGGCCTCTGGACCAAACAGCGAAAGATTGTGCCTGCCCTCTCCAAGGAAAGTGTGCCCAATCCATTGACCACAACCCTACAGGTTAGGGAAAAGCTCCAAGGTCCCTGAGGCCATCAATAGTATAGGCCACCCTGGACTAAGAGGGGTTCTCTGACACCAGCGGAGCAACTATCTCCACTTAGACTCTCAGACAGTGTCCCCAGAGACAGAAGGTTGAAATGGACAGGCCCCCAGGCCCTAATCTGAACCTTAGCTTTGGTTTCCATGTTTCCGTTCTCAGAGGACTGTTTTCGTAGACCAGCACATGGGGCTTTTCTGAGGCACCAAACCAAACCTCTCTCATCTCCACATGGGCAGCCTTCTTACTGGGATGTATCAAACACTTCAGGTAGGAGAGTTCCGCAGGGCCACTGAACAACCAGCACATTCCAAGGTCTCCATGGACCCAAACGCACATTATGACGCATCCTCAGGAGAGGCCATTTCAACTCAGCCCGCTGGGTCGCGTGTTCCAGAGGCAGCAGATCAAACATATCTTGTCGCTAATAGCCAATGGGAATGCGAGGCATGCAGTACAGGGATCCATCCTTCGAACCCTGCTCTCCAGTCCTTCCATATGATATGTCCTGGAGCCATGCAACAGGACTCGAATGTCCCGCAGAAGGAAACCTTGTGGTTTGGGGCAACCTCCAAACTCAGCGTGGGAAAACTTCCTTGGCCTCATGAGGCCCCCACTTCATGAAGGTGCCATCATGGACACATACTCCAGCCTCAGCCAACGTCTGATCCTCAGCCTGACTTCAGATGCAGGAGATTTTGATTCAGCCTCTGCAGAGTGGGCCTGCTCTGCCCTTGGCTCCAATCCTCACACTAGCTTGTGTTTTCAGACTTCCGTGTTCACACTCCTGGCCCACAAACCCTCCCTACTGGGAATTCTGGGGCCACAATGAAGCACTGTGCCTGCCTCCCAGGAGAAAAACCTTGTCTATGGCGCTGCCCAGAAACCCCAAATGAGGATCAAACTGCTTGGCCCTCGGCAACACCCCAATTGCATAGGCTACCTTAAACAGTGATGCTCTGTCGCAAATAGCCTGAGCCCAGACCTTCCAACAGACACCGACAGAGCTGGCTGCACACCCAGCACATTGGACCCGCCACTGCCTTAGGCCACCATCCATTCCCAACCTGGGTTTTCAGTCATCGGAACCTAGACCTTATCTCCAATCCCTGCACAGGGGGGAACCTGATGCACAAGTCAGAACCCCTCCTTCCCCATGGCAAGAAACCTTGCTGCTGGCAGTGAGTCAAACCTCCAGTGTAGGAGAAAACGGCATGGCCCATGAGGCCACGCCCAAGCGTGAGGGCCGCCTTGGGCACAAACACACATTGTGACCCTCAGCGTGAGTACCTTATTCAAGTAACGCCTCTCAGTGACTGGACCAAGAGCCCGCATATGTGGCTTGCCATGCCCATAGGCACCCAGGACTAACTAGATGGTGTGGATTCCAGTTGAGGGAACCCACTGCTGTGCTCTAGAGTCCCTCTCCTGGGGTGTCCCCTGTGGCAGAAAACAGTACTCTTCATTCCCACAGAATGAACACAAACACTTGGGAGCTTGGACAATCCCCCGAGAGGAAGGCTCTTCCTCGGCCTCTGAGACAACCCCTACCCTGACCGGACACTGTAAATGCAACACCCAGAGACAAAATCCTGAGTGACTGCCTGCCACTTGCCCTACTTTGATTTCCAGAGGATCTCCCCTCACGGACTAGAGATCAGGCCTGCCATTACATTGGCCCCTAGCTGAGCCAAGTTTGCTTTTTCAGACATCTGTCCCCACAGCCCTGGCAAACACAGCCTCTAGGCTGGGTCCTCTGGAGCCATAGCACAGGACCGTGCCTGCTCTCTCCTGGGAAACTGTGTCCATTCCTTTGGCCACACACCTCCAGAATATGAGAAACCTCAAGGCCTCCGAGGACATCCCACTACTGGGAGCCTCACTGGACTCACAGGGGCATTCGGACACAAGCTGAGCAGCTACATCCATGAATGCATGCACACAGATGTCAACAGAGATAGAAGGTTGAGCCGGACAGGCCTTTAGGCCGTAGTCTCAACTCTTGCTTTGGTTTCCAGGTGTCACTCCTCAGAGGCTTTGGTTCGAAGAACAGGGTATGGGGCTTTCCTGAGGCACGGAACAGAACTCCTCTCGTCTCCACATGGGAAGTTGCCTTGTTGGAGCCGTGTCAAACACCTCATGTTGGAGAATCCTGCAGAGTCCCTGAGCCACCTCCACATTCCAAGGTCTCCCAGGCCACCAAGCCACAGTAGGACTCATCTTCAGGAGAGTCCATTTCAACTCTCCCCTCTGGGTAGCTCACCCAGGAGCCCGCAGATTGAGCCTGCCTTGTCCTGACTAAAGAGTGGGAATATGAGGTGGCGTTCCCAGGCATCCATGCTTAGACACCTGCTCTCGAGTCTTTCCATATGGGGCCTCTTGGAACCATCCAATAGGACTCGACTGTCGTGCAGAAGGTAACCTTCAGTTTTGGAGCAGTTCACAAATCCCATCGTAGGCAAAACTTTCTGGCCTCATGAAGCCCCCACACCCTTCAGGAAGAGGCCATGCTGGACAAGAACTCTAGCCTGAGGCACGTCTCATAGTTGACATGACCTCAGTGCAGGAGATCTCGATTCAGCCTCTGCAGAGTGGGCCTGCCGTGCCCTCGGTCCCAAACCTCACGCTAGCTTGTGTTTTCAGACTTCCTTCCTCCCACTCCTGGCAAACAAGCCCTCTGGACTAGGAACTCCGGAACCAAAACCCAGCCCAGTGTCTGCCCAACGGAAGAAAAACGTTTCCCTGTGGGGCTCTCCAGAAAACCCAATGAGGATCAACCTGCTCGGTCCTCGATGGTACCCGAACTGGATAGGCTGCTCTGGGCACTCATGCTCTGCCTGACACAGCCTGAAGCCAGACGTCCAGACAGACAAGGAGACAGCTGGCCGCACACCCAGCACTTCGGACACGCCATGGTCTTATGCCGTCACCTCATCCTAACCTTGGTTTTCAGATATCTGAACCTAGACATTATATCAATTCTCCACACAGCTGGGTATAGCAAGCACAAAACAGAACTACTCCTTCCCCATGGCTGTCAAGCTTGCTCTTGGCATGGAGTCACACCTTCAGGGTGGGAGAAACCTTCATGGCCCCTGAAGCCACGCCCAAACTTGAGTGCTGCTTGGGCACAAATTCACACTGTGACCCTCAGCATGAGCCCCATGTCAAAGAAAGGCCTGTCAGGCCCTGGACCAAGAGCCCTCATATGGGGCTTGCCAAGCCCCTATGCACCCAATCCTCACCACGGTTTGAAATTTCCAGTCGCCCCGCCCGTACCTGGAGCTCTGCTCTGGAATCCCTTTCTTGGAGAGACCCATGAGCCAGACAACACGACTCCACCCTTCCCACAAAATGACCCCAAAGTCTTGGGAGCTGGGACAAATCCCCAGAGAGGGATACTCGTCCACAGTACCTGAGGCCACCGCTCCAATCCACGGCTATCCCGGACACAACATCCAGAGACAAAAGCCTGAAGGAACGCCTCCCACTCGCCCTTGTTTCAGAGGCCCAGGAGCTCCCTCTCGGGCTGTACATCCGGCCGGCCATACCCTAGGCGCCACTCATAAGCTGAGTTTGTGTATTCAGACTTCTGTGCCCACAGCCTGGACCCACACAACATCCAGGCTAGGGCCTCTGGACCAAACAGCGAAAGATTGTGCCTGCCCTCTCCAAGGAAAGTGTGCCCAATCCATTGACCACAACCCTACAGGTTAGGGAAAAGCTCCAAGGTCCCTGAGGCCATCAATAGTATAGGCCACCCTGGACTAAGAGGGGTTCTCTGACACCAGCGGAGCAACTATCTCCACTTAGACTCTCAGACAGTGTCCCCAGAGACAGAAGGTTGAAATGGACAGGCCCCCAGGCCCTAATCTGAACCTTAGCTTTGGTTTCCATGTTTCCGTTCTCAGAGGACTGTTTTCGTAGACCAGCACATGGGGCTTTTCTGAGGCACCAAACCAAACCTCTCTCATCTCCACATGGGCAGCCTTCTTACTGGGATGTATCAAACACTTCAGGTAGGAGAGTTCCGCAGGGCCACTGAACAACCAGCACATTCCAAGGTCTCCATGGACCCAAACGCACATTATGACGCATCCTCAGGAGAGGCCATTTCAACTCAGCCCGCTGGGTCGCGTGTTCCAGAGGCAGCAGATCAAACATATCTTGTCGCTAATAGCCAATGGGAATGCGAGGCATGCAGTACAGGGATCCATCCTTCGAAACCTGCTCTCCAGTCCTTCCATATGGTATGTCCTGGAGCCATGCAACAGGACTCGAATGTCCCGCAGAAGGAAACCTTGTGGTTTGGGGCAACCTCCAAACTCAGCGTGGGAAAACTTCCTTGGCCTCATGAGGCCCCCACTTCATGAAGGTGCCATCATGGACACATACTCCAGCCTCAGCCAACGTCTGATCCTCAGCATGACTTCAGATGCAGGAGATTTTGATTCAGCCTCTGCAGAGTGGGCCTGCTCTGCCCTTGGCTCCATTCCTCACACTAGCTTGTGTTTTCAGACTTCCGTCCTCACACTCCTGGCCCACAAACCCTCCCTACTGGGAATTCTGGGGCCACAATGAAGCACTGTGCCTGCCTCCCAGGAGAAAATCCTTGTCTATGGCGCTGCCCAGAAACCCCAAATGAAGATCAAACTGCTTGGCCCTCGGCAACACCCCAATTGCATAGGCTACCTTAAACAGTGATGCTCTGTCGCAAATAGCCTGAGCCCAGACCTTCCAACAGACACCGACAGAGCTGGCTGCACACCCAGCACATTGGACCCGCCACTGCTTTAGGCCACCATCCATTCCCAACCTGGGTTTTCAGTCATCGGAACCTAGACCTTATCTCCAATCCCTGCACAGGGGGGAACCTGATGCACAAGTCAGAACCCCTCCTTCCCCATGGCAAGAAACCTTGCTGCTGGCAGTGAGTCAAACCTCCAGTGTAGGAGAAAACGGCATGGCCCATGAGGCCACGCCCAAGCGTGAGGGCCGCCTTGGGCACAAACACACATTGTGACCCTCAGCGTGAGTACCTTATTCAAGTAACGCCTCTCAGTGACTGGACCAAGAGCCCGCATATGTGGCTTGCCATGCCCATAGGCACCCAGGACTAACTAGATGGTGTGGATTCCAGTTGAGGGAACCCACTGCTGTGCTCTAGAGTCCCTCTCCTGGGGTGTCCCCTGTGGCAGAAAACAGTACTCTTCATTCCCACAGAATGAACACAAACACTTGGGAGCTTGGACAATCCCCCGAGAGGAAGGCTCTTCCTCGGCCTCTGAGACAACCCCTACCCTGACCGGACACTGTAAATGCAACACCCAGAGACAAAATCCTGAGTGACTGCCTCCCACTTGCCCTACTTTGATTTCCAGAGGATCTCCCCTCACGGACTAGAGATCAGGCCTGCCATTACATTGGCCCCTAGCTGAGCCAAGTTTGCTTTTTCAGACATCTGTCCCCACAGCCCTGGCAAACACAGCCTCTAGGCTGGGTCCTCTGGAGCCATACCACAGGACCGTGCCTGCTCTCTCCTGGGAAACTGTGTCCATTCCTTTGGCCACACACCTCCAGAATATGAGAAACCTCAAGGCCTCCGAGGACATCCCACTACTGGAAGCCTCACTGGACTCACAGGGGCATTCGGACACAAGCTGAGCAGCTACATCCATGAATGCATGCACACAGATGTCAACAGAAATAGAAGGTTGAGCCGGACAGGCCTTTAGGCCGTAGTCTCAACTCTTGCTTTGGTTTCCAGGTGTCACTCCTCAGAGGCTTTGGTTCGAAGAACAGGGTATGGGGCTTTCCTGAGGCACGGAACAGAACTCCTCTCGTCTCCACATGGGAAGTTGCCTTGTTGGAGCCGTGTCAAACACCTCATGTTGGAGAATCCTTCAGAGTCCCTGAGCCACCTCCACATTCCAAGGTCTCCCAGGCCACCAAGCCACAGTAGGACTCATCTTCAGGAGAGTCCATTTCAACTCTCCCCTCTGGGTAGCTCACCCAGGAGCCCGCAGATTGAGCCTGCCTTGTCCTGACTAAAGAGTGGGAATATGAGGTGGCGTTCCCAGGCATCCATGCTTAGACACCTGCTCTCGAGTCTTTCCATATGGGGCCTCTTGGAACCATCCAATAGGACTCGACTGTCGTGCAGAAGGTAACCTTCAGTTTTGGAGCAGTTCACAAATCCCATCGTAGGCAAAACTTTCTGGCCTCATGAAGCCCCCACACCCTTCAGGAAGAGGCCATGCTGGACAAGAACTCTAGCCTGAGGCACGTCTCATAGTTGACATGACCTCAGTGCAGGAGATCTCGATTCAGCCTCTGCAGAGTGGGCCTGCCGTGCCCTCGGTCCCAAACCTCACGCTAGCTTGTGTTTTCAGACTTCCTTCCTCACACTCCTGGCAAACAAGCCCTCCGGACTAGGAACTCCAGAACTAAAACCCAGCCCAGTGTCTGCCCAACGGAAGAAAAACGTTTCCCTGTGGGGCTCTCCAGAAAACCCAGATGAGGATCAACCTGCTCGGGCCTCGACGGTACCCGAACTGGATAGTCTGCTCTGGGCACTCATGCTCTGCCTGACACAGCCTGAAGCCAGACGTCCAGACAGACAAGGAGACAGCTGGCCGCACACCCAGCACTTCAGACACGCCATGGTCTTATGCCGTCACCTCATCCTAACCTTGGTTTTCTGATATCTGAACCTAGACATTATATCAATTCTCCACACAGCTGAGTATAGCAAGCACAAAACAGAACTCCTCCTTCTCCATGGCTGTCAAGCTTGCTCTTGGCATGGAGTCACACCTTCAGGGTGGGAGAAACCTTCATGGCCCCTGATGCCACGCCCAAACTTGAGTGCTGCTTGGGCACAAATTCACACTGTGACCCTCAGCATGAGCCCCATGTCAAAGAAAGGCCTGTCAGGGCCTGGACCAAGAGCCCACATATGGGGCTTGCCAAGCCCCTATGCACCCAATCCTCACCACGGTTTGAATTTTCCAGTCGCCCCGCCCGTACCTGGAGCTCTGCTCTGGAATCCCTTTCTTGGAGAGACCCATGAGCCAGACAACACGACTCCACCCTTCCCACAAAATGACCCCAAACTCTTGGGAGCTCGGACAAATCCCCAGAGAGGGATACTCGTCCACAGTACCTGAGGCCACCGCTCCAATCCACGGCTATCCCGGACACAACATCCAGAGACAAAAGCCTGAAGGAACGCCTCCCACTCGCCCTTGTTTCAGAGGCCCAGGAGCTCCCTCTCGGGCTGTACATCCGGCCGGCCATACCCTAGGCGCCACTCATAAGCTGAGTTTGTGTATTCAGACTTCTGTGCCCACAGCCTGGACCCACACAACATCCAGGCTAGGGCCTCTGGACCAAACAGCGAAAGATTGTGCCTGCCCTCTCCAAGGAAAGTGTGCCCAATCCATTGACCACAACCCTACAGGTTAGGGAAAAGCTCCAAGGTCCCTGAGGCCATCAATAGTATAGGCCACCCTGGACTAAGAGGGGTTCTCTGACACCAGCGGAGCAACTATCTCCACTTAGACTCTCAGACAGTGTCCCCAGAGACAGAAGGTTGAAATGGACAGGCCCCCAGGCCCTAATCTGAACCTTAGCTTTGGTTTCCATGTTTCCGTTCTCAGAGGACTGTTTTCGTAGACCAGCACATGGGGCTTTTCTGAGGCACCAAACCAAACCTCTCTCATCTCCACATGGGCAGCTTTCTTACTGGGATGTATCAAACACTTCAGGTAGGAGAGTTCCGCAGGGCCACTGAACAACCAGCACATTCCAAGGTCTCCATGGACCCAAACGCACATTATGACGCATCCTCAGGAGAGGCCATTTCAACTCAGCCCGCTGGGTCGCGTGTTCCAGAGGCAGCAGATCAAACATATCTTGTCGCTAATAGCCAATGGGAATGCGAGGCATGCAGTACAGGGATCCATCCTTCGAAACCTGCTCTCCAGTCCTTCCATATGGTATGTCCTGGAGCCATGCAACAGGACTCGAATGTCCCGCAGAAGGAAACCTTGTGGTTTGGGGCAACCTCCAAACTCAGCGTGGGAAAACTTCCTTGGCCTCATGAGGCCCCCACTTCATGAAGGTGCCAATATGGACACATACTCCAGCCTCAGCCAACGTCTGATCCTCAGCCTGACTTCAGATGCAGGAGATTTTGATTCAGCCTCTGCAGAGTGGGCCTGCTCTGCCCTTGGCTCCATTCCTCACACTAGCTTGTGTTTTCAGACTTCCGTCCTCACACTCTTGGCCCACAAACCCTCCTTACTGGGAATTCTGGGCCCACAATGAAGCACTGTTACTGACTCCCAGGAGAAAAACATTGTCTATGGCTCTGCCCAGAAACCCCAAATGAGGATCAAACTGCTTGGCTTTCGGCAACACCCCAATTGCATAGGCTACCTTAAACAGTGATGCTCTGTCGCAAATAGCCTGAGCCCAGACCTTCCAACATACACCGACAGAGCTGGCTGCACACCCAGCACATTGGACCCGCCAGTGCCATAGGCCACCATCCATTCCCAACCTGGGTTTTCAGTCATCGGAACCTAGACCTTATCTCCAATCCCTGCACAGGGGGGAACCTGATGCACATTCAGAACCCCTCCTTCCCCATGGCAAGAAACCTTGCTGCTGGCAGTGAGTCAACCCTTCCGTGTAGGAGAAAATGGCATGGCCCATGAGGCCACGCCCAAGCGTGAGGGCCGCCTTGGGCACAAACACACATTGTGACCCTCAGCGTGAGTACCTTATTCAAGTAACGCCTCTCAGTGACTGGACCAAGAGCCCGCATATGTGGCTTGCCATGCTCATAGGCACCCAGGACTAACTAGATGGTGTGTATTCCAGTTGAGGGAACCCACTGTTGTGCTCTAGAGTCCCTCTCCTGGGGGGTCCCCTGTGGCAGAAAACAGTACTCTTCATTCCCACAGAATGAACACAAACACTTGGGAGCTTGGACAATCCCCCGAGAGGAAGGCTCTTCCTCGGCCTCTGAGACAACCCCTACCCTGACCGGACACTGTAAATGCAACACCCAGAGACAAAATCCTGAGTGACTGCCTGCCACTTGCCCTACTTTGATTTCCAGAGGATCTCCCCTCACGGACTAGAGATCAGGCCTGCCATTACATTGGCCCCTAGCTGAGCCAAGTTTGCTTTTTCAGACATCTGTCCCCACAGCCCTGGCAAACACAGCCTCTAGGCTGGGTCCTCTGGAGCCATAGCACAGGACCGTGCCTGCTCTCTCCTGGGAAACTGTGTCCATTCCTTTGGCCACACACCTCCAGAATATGAGAAACCTCAAGGCCTCCGAGGACATCCCACTACTGGGAGCCTCACTGGACTCACAGGGGCATTCGGACACAAGCTGAGCAGCTACATCCATGAATGCATGCACACAGATGTCAACAGAGATAGAAGGTTGAGCCGGACAGGCCTTTAGGCCGTAGTCTCAACTCTTGCTTTGGTTTCCAGGTGTCACTCCTCAGAGGCTTTGGTTCGAAGAACAGGGTATGGGGCTTTCCTGAGGCACGGAACAGAACTCCTCTCGTCTCCACATGGGAAGTTGCCTTGTTGGAGCCGTGTCAAACACCTCATGTTGGAGAATCCTGCAGAGTCCCTGAGCCACCTCCACATTCCAAGGTCTCCCAGGCCACCAAGCCACAGTAGGACTCATCTTCAGGAGAGTCCATTTCAACTCTCCCCTCTGGGTAGCTCACCCAGGAGCCCGCAGATTGAGCCTGCCTTGTCCTGACTAAAGAGTGGGAATATGAGGTGGCGTTCCCAGGCATCCATGCTTAGACACCTGCTCTCGAGTCTTTCCATATGGGGCCTCTTGGAACCATCCAATAGGACTCGACTGTCGTGCAGAAGGTAACCTTCAGTTTTGGAGCAGTTCACAAATCCCATCGTAGGCAAAACTTTCTGGCCTCATGAAGCCCCCACACCCTTCAGGAAGAGGCCATGCTGGACAAGAACTCTAGCCTGAGGCACGTCTCATAGTTGACATGACCTCAGTGCAGGAGATCTCGATTCAGCCTCTGCAGAGTGGGCCTGCCGTGCCCTCGGTCCCAAACCTCACGCTAGCTTGTGTTTTCAGACTTCCTTCCTCCCACTCCTGGCAAACAAGCCCTCTGGACTAGGAACTCCGGAACCAAAACCCAGCCCAGTGTCTGCCCAACGGAAGAAAAACGTTTCCCTGTGGGGCTCTCCAGAAAACCCAATGAGGATCAACCTGCTCGGTCCTCGATGGTACCCGAACTGGATAGGCTGCTCTGGGCACTCATGCTCTGCCTGACACAGCCTGAAGCCAGACGTCCAGACAGACAAGGAGACAGCTGGCCGCACACCCAGCACTTCGGACACGCCATGGTCTTATGCCGTCACCTCATCCTAACCTTGGTTTTCAGATATCTGAACCTAGACATTATATCAATTCTCCACACAGCTGGGTATAGCAAGCACAAAACAGAACTACTCCTTCCCCATGGCTGTCAAGCTTGCTCTTGGCATGGAGTCACACCTTCAGGGTGGGAGAAACCTTCATGGCCCCTGAAGCCACGCCCAAACTTGAGTGCTGCTTGGGCACAAATTCACACTGTGACCCTCAGCATGAGCCCCATGTCAAAGAAAGGCCTGTCAGGCCCTGGACCAAGAGCCCTCATATGGGGCTTGCCAAGCCCCTATGCACCCAATCCTCACCACGGTTTGAAATTTCCAGTCGCCCCGCCCGTACCTGGAGCTCTGCTCTGGAATCCCTTTCTTGGAGAGACCCATGAGCCAGACAACACGACTCCACCCTTCCCACAAAATGACCCCAAAGTCTTGGGAGCTGGGACAAATCCCCAGAGAGGGATACTCGTCCACAGTACCTGAGGCCACCGCTCCAATCCACGGCTATCCCGGACACAACATCCAGAGACAAAAGCCTGAAGGAACGCCTCCCACTCGCCCTTGTTTCAGAGGCCCAGGAGCTCCCTCTCGGGCTGTACATCCGGCCGGCCATACCCTAGGCGCCACTCATAAGCTGAGTTTGTGTATTCAGACTTCTGTGCCCACAGCCTGGACCCACACAACATCCAGGCTAGGGCCTCTGGACCAAACAGCGAAAGATTGTGCCTGCCCTCTCCAAGGAAAGTGTGCCCAATCCATTGACCACAACCCTACAGGTTAGGGAAAAGCTCCAAGGTCCCTGAGGCCATCAATAGTATAGGCCACCCTGGACTAAGAGGGGTTCTCTGACACCAGCGGAGCAACTATCTCCACTTAGACTCTCAGACAGTGTCCCCAGAGACAGAAGGTTGAAATGGACAGGCCCCCAGGCCCTAATCTGAACCTTAGCTTTGGTTTCCATGTTTCCGTTCTCAGAGGACTGTTTTCGTAGACCAGCACATGGGGCTTTTCTGAGGCACCAAACCAAACCTCTCTCATCTCCACATGGGCAGCCTT
This sequence comes from Mustela nivalis, assembly GCF_964662115.1. NCBI lineage: Eukaryota > Metazoa > Chordata > Mammalia > Carnivora > Mustelidae > Mustela > Mustela nivalis. The sequence continues at coordinate 214,499 of NW_028135785.1, forward strand.
CTTACTGGGATGTATCAAACACTTCAGGTAGGAGAGTTCCGCAGGGCCACTGAACAACCAGCACATTCCAAGGTCTCCATGGACCCAAACGCACATTATGACGCATCCTCAGGAGAGGCCATTTCAACTCAGCCCGCTGGGTCGCGTGTTCCAGAGGCAGCAGATCAAACATATCTTGTCGCTAATAGCCAATGGGAATGCGAGGCATGCAGTACAGGGATCCATCCTTCGAAACCTGCTCTCCAGTCCTTCCATATGGTATGTCCTGGAGCCATGCAACAGGACTCGAATGTCCCGCAGAAGGAAACCTTGTGGTTTGGGGCAACCTCCAAACTCAGCGTGGGAAAACTTCCTTGGCCTCATGAGGCCCCCACTTCATGAAGGTGCCATCATGGACACATACTCCAGCCTCAGCCAACGTCTGATCCTCAGCATGACTTCAGATGCAGGAGATTTTGATTCAGCCTCTGCAGAGTGGGCCTGCTCTGCCCTTGGCTCCATTCCTCACACTAGCTTGTGTTTTCAGACTTCCGTCCTCACACTCCTGGCCCACAAACCCTCCCTACTGGGAATTCTGGGGCCACAATGAAGCACTGTGCCTGCCTCCCAGGAGAAAATCCTTGTCTATGGCGCTGCCCAGAAACCCCAAATGAAGATCAAACTGCTTGGCCCTCGGCAACACCCCAATTGCATAGGCTACCTTAAACAGTGATGCTCTGTCGCAAATAGCCTGAGCCCAGACCTTCCAACAGACACCGACAGAGCTGGCTGCACACCCAGCACATTGGACCCGCCACTGCTTTAGGCCACCATCCATTCCCAACCTGGGTTTTCAGTCATCGGAACCTAGACCTTATCTCCAATCCCTGCACAGGGGGGAACCTGATGCACAAGTCAGAACCCCTCCTTCCCCATGGCAAGAAACCTTGCTGCTGGCAGTGAGTCAAACCTCCAGTGTAGGAGAAAACGGCATGGCCCATGAGGCCACGCCCAAGCGTGAGGGCCGCCTTGGGCACAAACACACATTGTGACCCTCAGCGTGAGTACCTTATTCAAGTAACGCCTCTCAGTGACTGGACCAAGAGCCCGCATATGTGGCTTGCCATGCCCATAGGCACCCAGGACTAACTAGATGGTGTGGATTCCAGTTGAGGGAACCCACTGCTGTGCTCTAGAGTCCCTCTCCTGGGGTGTCCCCTGTGGCAGAAAACAGTACTCTTCATTCCCACAGAATGAACACAAACACTTGGGAGCTTGGACAATCCCCCGAGAGGAAGGCTCTTCCTCGGCCTCTGAGACAACCCCTACCCTGACCGGACACTGTAAATGCAACACCCAGAGACAAAATCCTGAGTGACTGCCTCCCACTTGCCCTACTTTGATTTCCAGAGGATCTCCCCTCACGGACTAGAGATCAGGCCTGCCATTACATTGGCCCCTAGCTGAGCCAAGTTTGCTTTTTCAGACATCTGTCCCCACAGCCCTGGCAAACACAGCCTCTAGGCTGGGTCCTCTGGAGCCATACCACAGGACCGTGCCTGCTCTCTCCTGGGAAACTGTGTCCATTCCTTTGGCCACACACCTCCAGAATATGAGAAACCTCAAGGCCTCCGAGGACATCCCACTACTGGAAGCCTCACTGGACTCACAGGGGCATTCGGACACAAGCTGAGCAGCTACATCCATGAATGCATGCACACAGATGTCAACAGAAATAGAAGGTTGAGCCGGACAGGCCTTTAGGCCGTAGTCTCAACTCTTGCTTTGGTTTCCAGGTGTCACTCCTCAGAGGCTTTGGTTCGAAGAACAGGGTATGGGGCTTTCCTGAGGCACGGAACAGAACTCCTCTCGTCTCCACATGGGAAGTTGCCTTGTTGGAGCCGTGTCAAACACCTCATGTTGGAGAATCCTTCAGAGTCCCTGAGCCACCTCCACATTCCAAGGTCTCCCAGGCCACCAAGCCACAGTAGGACTCATCTTCAGGAGAGTCCATTTCAACTCTCCCCTCTGGGTAGCTCACCCAGGAGCCCGCAGATTGAGCCTGCCTTGTCCTGACTAAAGAGTGGGAATATGAGGTGGCGTTCCCAGGCATCCATGCTTAGACACCTGCTCTCGAGTCTTTCCATATGGGGCCTCTTGGAACCATCCAATAGGACTCGACTGTCGTGCAGAAGGTAACCTTCAGTTTTGGAGCAGTTCACAAATCCCATCGTAGGCAAAACTTTCTGGCCTCATGAAGCCCCCACACCCTTCAGGAAGAGGCCATGCTGGACAAAAACTCTAGCCTGAGGCACGTCTCATAGTTGACATGACCTCAGTGCAGGAGATCTCGATTCAGCCTCTGCAGAGTGGGCCTGCCGTGCCCTCGGTCCCAAACCTCACGCTAGCTTGTGTTTTCAGACTTCCTTCCTCACACTCCTGGCAAACAAGCCCTCCGGACTAGGAACTCCAGAACTAAAACCCAGCCCAGTGTCTGCCCAACGGAAGAAAAACGTTTCCCTGTGGGGCTCTCCAGAAAACCCAGATGAGGATCAACCTGCTCGGGCCTCGACGGTACCCGAACTGGATAGTCTGCTCTGGGCACTCATGCTCTGCCTGACACAGCCTGAAGCCAGACGTCCAGACAGACAAGGAGACAGCTGGCCGCACACCCAGCACTTCAGACACGCCATGGTCTTATGCCGTCACCTCATCCTAACCTTGGTTTTCTGATATCTGAACCTAGACATTATATCAATTCTCCACACAGCTGAGTATAGCAAGCACAAAACAGAACTCCTCCTTCTCCATGGCTGTCAAGCTTGCTCTTGGCATGGAGTCACACCTTCAGGGTGGGAGAAACCTTCATGGCCCCTGATGCCACGCCCAAACTTGAGTGCTGCTTGGGCACAAATTCACACTGTGACCCTCAGCATGAGCCCCATGTCAAAGAAAGGCCTGTCAGGGCCTGGACCAAGAGCCCACATATGGGGCTTGCCAAGCCCCTATGCACCCAATCCTCACCACGGTTTGAATTTTCCAGTCGCCCCGCCCGTACCTGGAGCTCTGCTCTGGAATCCCTTTCTTGGAGAGACCCATGAGCCAGACAACACGACTCCACCCTTCCCACAAAATGACCCCAAACTCTTGGGAGCTCGGACAAATCCCCAGAGAGGGATACTCGTCCACAGTACCTGAGGCCACCGCTCCAATCCACGGCTATCCCGGACACAACATCCAGAGACAAAAGCCTGAAGGAACGCCTCCCACTCGCCCTTGTTTCAGAGGCCCAGGAGCTCCCTCTCGGGCTGTACATCCGGCCGGCCATACCCTAGGCGCCACTCATAAGCTGAGTTTGTGTATTCAGACTTCTGTGCCCACAGCCTGGACCCACACAACATCCAGGCTAGGGCCTCTGGACCAAACAGCGAAAGATTGTGCCTGCCCTCTCCAAGGAAAGTGTGCCCAATCCATTGACCACAACCCTACAGGTTAGGGAAAAGCTCCAAGGTCCCTGAGGCCATCAATAGTATAGGCCACCCTGGACTAAGAGGGGTTCTCTGACACCAGCGGAGCAACTATCTCCACTTAGACTCTCAGACAGTGTCCCCAGAGACAGAAGGTTGAAATGGACAGGCCCCCAGGCCCTAATCTGAACCTTAGCTTTGGTTTCCATGTTTCCGTTCTCAGAGGACTGTTTTCGTAGACCAGCACATGGGGCTTTTCTGAGGCACCAAACCAAACCTCTCTCATCTCCACATGGGCAGCTTTCTTACTGGGATGTATCAAACACTTCAGGTAGGAGAGTTCCGCAGGGCCACTGAACAACCAGCACATTCCAAGGTCTCCATGGACCCAAACGCACATTATGACGCATCCTCAGGAGAGGCCATTTCAACTCAGCCCGCTGGGTCGCGTGTTCCAGAGGCAGCAGATCAAACATATCTTGTCGCTAATAGCCAATGGGAATGCGAGGCATGCAGTACAGGGATCCATCCTTCGAAACCTGCTCTCCAGTCCTTCCATATGGTATGTCCTGGAGCCATGCAACAGGACTCGAATGTCCCGCAGAAGGAAACCTTGTGGTTTGGGGCAACCTCCAAACTCAGCGTGGGAAAACTTCCTTGGCCTCATGAGGCCCCCACTTCATGAAGGTGCCAATATGGACACATACTCCAGCCTCAGCCAACGTCTGATCCTCAGCCTGACTTCAGATGCAGGAGATTTTGATTCAGCCTCTGCAGAGTGGGCCTGCTCTGCCCTTGGCTCCATTCCTCACACTAGCTTGTGTTTTCAGACTTCCGTCCTCACACTCTTGGCCCACAAACCCTCCTTACTGGGAATTCTGGGCCCACAATGAAGCACTGTTACTGACTCCCAGGAGAAAAACATTGTCTATGGCTCTGCCCAGAAACCCCAAATGAGGATCAAACTGCTTGGCTTTCGGCAACACCCCAATTGCATAGGCTACCTTAAACAGTGATGCTCTGTCGCAAATAGCCTGAGCCCAGACCTTCCAACATACACCGACAGAGCTGGCTGCACACCCAGCACATTGGACCCGCCAGTGCCATAGGCCACCATCCATTCCCAACCTGGGTTTTCAGTCATCGGAACCTAGACCTTATCTCCAATCCCTGCACAGGGGGGAACCTGATGCACATTCAGAACCCCTTCTTCCCCATGGCAAGAAACCTTGCTGCTGGCAGTGAGTCAACCCTTCCGTGTAGGAGAAAATGGCATGGCCCATGAGGCCACGCCCAAGCGTGAGGGCCGCCTTGGGCACAAACACACATTGTGACCCTCAGCGTGAGTACCTTATTCAAGTAACGCCTCTCAGTGACTGGACCAAGAGCCCGCATATGTGGCTTGCCATGCTCATAGGCACCCAGGACTAACTAGATGGTGTGTATTCCAGTTGAGGGAACCCACTGTTGTGCTCTAGAGTCCCTCTCCTGGGGGGTCCCCTGTGGCAGAAAACAGTACTCTTCATTCCCACAGAATGAACACAAACACTTGGGAGCTTGGACAATCCCCCGAGAGGAAGGCTCTTCCTCGGCCTCTGAGACAACCCCTACCCTGACCGGACACTGTAAATGCAACACCCAGAGACAAAATCCTGAGTGACTGCCTCCCACTTGCCCTACTTTGATTTCCAGAGGATCTCCCCTCACGGACTAGAGATCAGGCCTGCCATTACATTGGCCCCTAGCTGAGCCAAGTTTGCTTTTTCAGACATCTGTCCCCACAGCCCTGGCAAACACAGCCTCTAGGCTGGGTCCTCTGGAGCCATAGCACAGGACCGTGCCTGCTCTCTCCTGGGAAACTGTGTCCATTCCTTTGGCCACACACCTCCAGAATATGAGAAACCTCAAGGCCTCCGAGGACATCCCACTACTGGGAGCCTCACTGGACTCACAGGGGCATTCGGACACAAGCTGAGCAGCTACATCCATGAATGCATGCACACAGATGTCAACAGAGATAGAAGGTTGAGCCGGACAGGCCTTTAGGCCGTAGTCTCAACTCTTGCTTTGGTTTCCAGGTGTCACTCCTCAGAGGCTTTGGTTCGAAGAACAGGGTATGGGGCTTTCCTGAGGCACGGAACAGAACTCCTCTCGTCTCCACATGGGAAGTTGCCTTGTTGGAGCCGTGTCAAACACCTCATGTTGGAGAATCCTGCAGAGTCCCTGAGCCACCTCCACATTCCAAGGTCTCCCAGGCCACCAAGCCACAGTAGGACTCATCTTCAGGAGAGTCCATTTCAACTCTCCCCTCTGGGTAGCTCACCCAGGAGCCCGCAGATTGAGCCTGCCTTGTCCTGACTAAAGAGTGGGAATATGAGGTGGCGTTCCCAGGCATCCATGCTTAGACACCTGCTCTCGAGTCTTTCCATATGGGGCCTCTTGGAACCATCCAATAGGACTCGACTGTCGTGCAGAAGGTAACCTTCAGTTTTGGAGCAGTTCACAAATCCCATCGTAGGCAAAACTTTCTGGCCTCATGAAGCCCCCACACCCTTCAGGAAGAGGCCATGCTGGACAAGAACTCTAGCCTGAGGCACGTCTCATAGTTGACATGACCTCAGTGCAGGAGATCTCGATTCAGCCTCTGCAGAGTGGGCCTGCCGTGCCCTCGGTCCCAAACCTCACGCTAGCTTGTGTTTTCAGACTTCCTTCCTCACACTCCTGGCAAACAAGCCCTCCGGACTAGGAACTCCAGAACCAAAACCCAGCCCAGTGTCTGCCCAACGGAAGAAAAACATTTCCCTGTGGGGCTCTCCAGAAAACCCAGATGAGGATCAACCTGCTCGGGCCTCGACGGTACCGAACTGGATAGGCTGCTCTGGGCACTCATGCTCTGCCTGACACAGCCTGAAGCCAGACGTCCAGACAGACAAGGAGACAGCTGGCCGCACACCCAGCACTTCGGACACGCCATGGTCTTATGCCGTCACCTCATCCTAACCTTGGTTTTCAGATATCTGAACCTAGACATTATATCAATTCTCCACACAGCTGGGTATAGCAAGCACAAAACAGAACTCCTCCTTCCCCATGGCTGTCAAGCTTGCTCTTGGCATGGAGTCACACGTTCAGGGTGGGAGAAACCTTCATGGCCCCTGATGCCACGCCCAAACTTGACTGCTGCTTGGGCACAAATTCACACTGTGACCCTCAGCATGAGCCCCATGTCAAAGAAAGGCCTGTCAGGGCCTGGACCAAGAGCCCACATATGGGGCTTGCCAAGCCCCTATGCACCCAATCCTCACCACGGTTTGAATTTTCCAGTCGCCCCGCCCGTACCTGGAGCTCTGCTCTGGAATCCCTTTCTTGGAGAGACCCATGAGCCAGACAACACGACTCCACCCTTCCCACAAAATGACCCCAAACTCTTGGGAGCTGGGACAAATCCCCAGAGAGGGATACTCGTCCACAGTACCTGAGGCCACCGCTCCAATCCACGGCTATCCGGGACACAACATCCAGAGACAAAAGCCTGAAGGAACACATACCACTCGCCCTTGTTTCAGAGGCCCAGGAGCTCCATCTCGGGCTGTACATCCGGCCTGCCATACCCTAGGCGCCACTCATAAGCTGAGTTTGTGTATTCAGACTTCTGTGCCCACAGCCTGGACCCACACAACATCCAGGCTAGGGCCTCTGGACCAAACAGCGAAAGATTGTGCCTGCCCTCTCCAAGGAAAGTGTGCCCAATCCATTGACCACAACCCTACAGGTTAGGGAAAAGCTCCAAGGTCCCTGAGGCCAACAATAGTATAGGCCACCCTGGACTAAGAGGGGCTCTCTGACACCAGCGGAGCAACTATCTCCACTTAGACTCTCAGACAGTGTCCCCAGAGACCGAAGGTTGAAATGGACAGGCCCCCAGGCCCTAATCTGAACCTTAGCTTTGGTTTCCATGTTTCCGTTCTCAGAGGACTGTTTCCGTAGACCAGCACATGGGGCTTTTCTGAGGCACCAAACCAAACATCTATCATCTCCAGATGGGCAGCTTTCTTACTGGGATGTATCAAGCACTTCAGGTAGGAGATTTCCGCAGGGCCACTGAACAACCAGCACATTTCAAGGTCTCCATGGACCCAAACGCACATTATGACGCATCCTCAGGAGAGGCCATTTCAACTCAGCCCCCTGGGTCGCGTGTTCCAGAGGCAGCAGATCAAACATATCTTGTCGCTAATAGCCAATGGGAATGCGAGGCATGCTGTACAGGGTTCCATCCTTCGAAACCTGCTCTCCAGTCCTTCCATATGTTATGTCCTGGAGCCATGCAACAGGACTCGAATGTCCTGCAGAAGGAAACCTTGTGGTTTGGGGCAACCTCCAAACTCAGCGTGGGAAAACTTCCTTGGCCTCATGAGGCCCCCACTTCATGAAGGTGCCATCATGGACAAATACTCCAGCCTCAGCCAACGTCTGATCCTCAGCCTGACTTCAGTTGCAGGAGATTCTGATTCAGGCTCTGCAGATTGGGCCTGCTCTGCCCTTGGCTCCAATACTCACACTAGCTTGTGTTTTTAGACATCTGTGCTCACACTCCTGGCCCACAAACCCTCCCTACTGGGAATTCTGGGGCCACAAGGAAGCACTGTGCCTGACTCTCAGGAGAAAAACATTGTCTATGGCGCTGCCCAGAAACCCCAAATGAGGATCAAACTGCTTGGCCCTCGGCAACACCCCAATTGCATAGGCTACCTTAAACAGTGATGCCCTGTCGCAAATAGCCTGAGCCCAGACTTTCCAACAGACACCGACACAGCTGGCTGCACACCCACCACATTGGACCCGCCTCTGCCTTAGGCCACCATCCATTCCCAACCTGGGTTTTCAGTCATCGGAAGCTAGACCTTATCTCCAATCCCTGCACAGGGGGGAACCTGATGCACAAGTCAGAACCCCTCCTACCCCATGGCAAGAAACCTTGCTGCTGGCAGTGAGTCAAACCTTCAGTGTAGTAGAAAACGGCAGGGCCCATGAGGCCACGCCCAAGCGTGAGGGCCGCCTTGGGCACAAACACACATTGTGACCCTCAGCGTGAGTAACTTATTCAAGTAACGCCTCTCAGTGACTGGACCAAGAGCCCGCATATGTGGCTTGCCATGCCCATAGGCACCCAGGACTAACTAGATGGTGTGTATTCCAGTTGAGGGAACCCACTGCTGTGCTCTAGAGTCCCTCTCCTGGGGTGTCCCCTGTGGCAGAAAACAGTACTCTTCATTCCCACAGAATGAACACATACACTTGGGAGCTTGGACAATCCCCCGAGAGGAAGGCTCTTCCTCGGCCTCTGAGACAACCCCTACCCTGAACGGACACTGTAAATGCAACACACAGAGACAAAATCCTGAGTGACTGCCTCCCACTTGCCCTACTTTGATTTCCAGAGGATCTCCCCTCACGGACTAGAGATCAGGCCTGCCATTACATTGGCCCCTAGCTGAGCCAAGTTTGCTTTTTCAGACATCTGTCCCCACAGCCCGGGCAAACACAGCCTCTAGGCTGGGTCCTCTGGAGCCATACCACAGGACCGTGCCTGCTCTCTCCTGGGAAACTGTGTCCATTCCTTTGGCCACACACCTCCAGAATATGAGAAACCTCAAGGCCTCCGAGGACATCCCACTACTGGGAGCCTCACTGGACTCACAGGGGCATTCGGACACAAGCTGAGCAGCTACATCCATGAATACATGCACACAGATGTCAACAGAGATAGAAGGTTGAGCCGGACAGGCCTTTAGGCCGTAGTCTCAACTCTTGCTTTGGTTTCCAGGAGTCACTCCTCAGAGGCTTTGGTTCGAAGAACAGGGTATGGGGCTTTCCTGAGGCACGGAACAGAACTCCTCTCGTCTCCACATGGGAAGTTGCCTTGTTGGAGCCGTGTCAAACACCTCATGTTGGAGAATCCTTCAGAGTCCCTGAGCCACCTCCACATTCCAAGGTCTCCCAGGCCACCAAGCCACAGTAGGACTCATCTTCAGGAGAGTCCATTTCAACTCTCCCCTCTGGGTAGCTCACCCAGGAGCCCGCAGATTGAGCCTGCCTTGTCCTGACTAAAGAGTGGGAATATGAGGTGGCGTTCCCAGGCATCCATGCTTAGACACCTGCTCTCGAGTCTTTCCATATGGGGCCTCTTGGAACCATCCAATAGGACTCAACTGTCGTGCAGAAGGTAACCTTCAGTTTTGGAGCAGTTCACAAATCCCATCGTAGGCAAAACTTTCTGGCCTCATGAAGCCCCCACACCCTTCAGGAAGAGGCCATGCTGGACAAGAACTCTAGCCTGAGGCACGTCTCATAGTTGACATGACCTCAGTGCAGGAGATCTCGATTCAGCCTCTGCAGAGTGGGCCTGCCGTGCCCTCGGTCCCAAACCTCACGATAGCTTGTGTTTTCAAACTTCCTTCCTCACACTCCTGGCAAACAAGCCCTCCGGACTAGGAACTCCAGAACCAAAACCCAGCCCAGTGTCTGCCCAACGGAAGAAAAACGTTTCCCTGTGGGGCTCTCCAGAAAACCCAGATGAGGATCAACCTGCTCGGGCCTCGACGGTACCCGAACTGGATAGGCTGCTCTGGGCACTCATGCTCTGCCTGACACAGCCTAAAACCAGACGTCCAGACAGAAAAAGAGACAGCTGGCCGCACACCCAGCACTTCGGACACGCCATGGTCTTATGCCGTCACCTCATCCTAACCTTGGTTTTCAGATATCTGAACCTAGACATTATATCAATTCTCCACACAGCTGGGTATAGCAAGCACAAAACAGAACTCCTCCTTCCCCATGGCTGTCAAGCTTGCTCTTGTCATGGAGTCACACCTTCAGGGTGGGAGAATCCTTCATGGCCCCTGATTCCATGCCCAAACTTGAGTGCTGCTTGGGCACAAATTCACACTGTGACCCTCAGCATGAGCCCCATGTCAAAGAAAGGCCTGTCAGGGCCTGGACCAAGAGCCCACATATGGGGCTTGCCAAGCCCCTATGCACCCAATCCGCACCACGGTTTGAATTTTCCAGTCGCCCGCCCGAACCTGGAGCTCTGCTCTGGAATCCCTTTCTTGGAGAGACCCATGAGCCAGACAACACGACTCCACCCTTCCCACAAAATGACCCCAAACTCTTGGGAGCTCAGACAAATCCCCAGAGAGGGATACTCGTCCACAGTACCTGAGGCCACCGCTCCAATCCACGGCTATCCCGGACACAACATCCAGAGACAAAAGCCTGAAGGAACGCCTCCCACTCGCCCTTGTTTCAGAGGCCCAGGAGCTCCCTCTCGGGCTGTTCATCCGGCCGGCCATACCCTAGGCGCCACTCATAAGCTGAGTTTGTGTATTCAGACATCTGTGCCCACAGCCTGGACCCACACAACATCCAGGCTAGGGCCTCTGGACCAAACAGCGAAAGATTGTGCCTGCCCTCTCCAAGGAAAGTGTGCCCAATCCATTGACCACAACCCTACAGGTTAGGGAAAAGCTCCAAGGTCCCTGAGGCCATCAATAGTATAGGCCACCCTGGACTAAGAGGGGCTCTCTGACACCAGCGGAGCAACTATCTCCACTTAGACTCTCAGAGAGTGTCCCCAGAGACCGAAGGTTGAAATGGACAGGCCCACAAGCCCTAATCTGAACCTTAGCTTTGGTTTCCATGTGTCTGTCCTCAGAGGACTGTTTTCGTAGACAGGCACACGGGGCTTTTCTGAGGCATCAAACCAAACCTCTCTCGTCTCCACATGGGGAGATTTCTAACTGGGGATGTATCAAACCCTTCAGGTAGGAGAGTTCCGCAGGGCCACTGAACAACCAGCACATTCCAAGGTCTCCATGGACTCCAAACGCACATTATGACGCATCCTCAGGAGAGGCCATTTCAACTCAGCCCCCTGGGTAGCGTGCCCCAGAGGCAGCAGATCAAACATATTTTGTCGCTTATGGCCAAGTGGAATGTGAGGCATGCTGTACAGGGATCCATCCTTCGAACCCTGCTCTCCAGTCCTTCCATATGGTATGTCCTGGAGCCATGCAACAGGACTCGAATGTCCCGCAGAAGGAAACCTTGTGGTTTGGGGCATCCTCCAAACTCAGCGTGGGAACACTTCCTTGGCCTCATGATGCCCCCGCTTCATGAAGGTGCCATCAGGGACACATGCTCCAGCCTCAGCCAACGTCTGATCCTCAGCCTGACTTCAGATGCAGGAGATTTTGATTCAGCCTCTGTAGATTGGGCCTGCTCTGCCCTTGGCTCCAATCCTCACCCTAGCTTGTGTTTTCAGACTTCCGTCCTCACACTCCTGGCCCACAAACCCTCCCTACTGGGAATTCTGGGGCCACACTGAAGCACTCTTCCTGCCTCTGAGGAGAAAAACATTGTCTATGGTGCTGCACAGAAACCCCAAATGAGGATCAAACTGCTTGGCCCTCGGCAACACCCCAATTGCATAGGCTACCTTAAACACTGATGCTCTGTCGCAAATGCCTGAGCCCAGACCTTCCAACAGACACCGACACAGCTGGCTGCACACCCAGCACATTGGACCCGCCACTGCCTTAGGCCACCATCCATTCCCAACCTGGGTTTTCAGTCATCTGAACCTAGACCTTATCTCCAATCCCTGCACAGGGGGAACCTGATGCACAAGTCAGAACCCCTCATTCCCCATGGCAAGAAATCTTGCTGATGGCAGTGAGTCAAACCTTCAGTGTAGGAGAAAACGGCATGGCCTATGAGGCCACGCCCAAGCGTGAGGTCCGCCTTGGGCACAAACACACATTGTGGCCCTCAGCGTGAGAACCTTATTCAAGTAACCCCTCTCAGTGACTGGACCAAAAGCCCGCATATGTGGCTTGCCTTGCCCATAGGCACCCAGGACTAACTAGATGGTTTGTATTCCAGTTGAGGGAACCCACTGGTGTGTTCTAGATTCCCTCTCCTGGGGGGTCCCCTGTGGTAGAAAACAGTACTCTTCCCTTCCCACAGAATGAACCCAAACACTCTGGAGCTTGGACAATTCCCCGAGAGGAAGGCTGTTCCTCGGCCCCTGAAGCAAACCCAACCATGAAGGGCCACTGTGAACGCAACACCCAGATACAAAAGCCTGAGTGACTGCCTCTCACTTGCTCTCCTTTGATATCCAGAGGATCTCCCCTCACGGGTTGGAGATCAGGCCTGCCATTACCTTGGCCCCTAGCTGAGCCAAGTTTGCTTTTTCAGCCATCTGACCCCACAGCCCTGGCAAACACAGCCTCTTGGCTGGGTCCTCTGGAGCCATTCCACAGGACTATGCCTCCTGTCTCCTGGGAAACTGTGTCCATTCCTTTGGCCAAACACCTCCAGAATATGAGAAACCTCAAGGCCCCCGAGGACATCCCACTACTGGGAGAGTCACTGGACACACAGGGGCATTCGGACACAAGCTGAGCAGCCACCTCCACGAAGGCATGAACACAGATGTCAACAGAGATAGAAGGTTGAGCAGGACAGGCCCTTAGGCCCTAAACTCAACTCTTGCGTGGTTCCCAGGTGTCACTCCTCAGAGGCTTTGGTTCGAAGAACAGGGTATGGGGCTTTCCTGAGGCACTGAACAGAACTCCTCTCGTCTCCACATGGGAAGTTTCCTTGTTGGAGCCGTGTCAAACACCTCATGTTGGAGAATCCTGCAGAGTCCCTGAGCCACCTCCACATTCCAAGGTCTCCCAGGCCACCAAGCCACAGTAGGACTCATCTTCAGGAGAGTCCATTCCAACTTTCCCCTCTGGGTAGCTCACCCAGGAGCCCGCAGATTGAGCCTGCCTTGTCCTGACTAAAGAGTGGGAATATGAGGTGGCGTTCCCAGGCATCCATGCTTAGACACCTGCTCTCGAGTCTTTCCGTATGGGGCCTCTTGGAACCATCCAATAGGACTCGACTGTCGTGCAGAAGGAAAAACCTTGAGGTTTGGAGCAGTTCACAAATCCCATCGTAGGCAAACCTCCCTGGCCTCATGTAGCCCCCACACCCTTCAGGAAGAGGCCATGCTGGACAAAAACTCCTGCCTGAGGCACGTCTCATGGTTGACATGACCTCAGTGCAGAAGATCTCGATTCAGCCTCTGCAGAGTGGCCCTGCCGTGCCCTCGGTCCCAACCTCATGGTAGCTTGTGTTTTGAGACTTCCTTCCTCACACTCCTGGCAAACAAGCCCTCCGGACTAGGAACTCCAGAACCACAACCCAGCCCAGTGTCTGCCCAACGGAAGAAAAACGTTTCCCTGTGGGGCTCTCCAGAAAACCCAGATGAGGATCAACCTGCTCGAGCCTCGATGGTACCCGATCTGGATAGGCTGCTCAGGGCACTCATGCTCTGCCTGACACAGCCTGAAGCCAGACGTCCAGACAGACAAGGAGACAGCTGGCCGCACACCCAGCACTTCAGACACGCCATGGTCTTATGCCGTCACCTCATCCTAACCTTGGTTTTCTGATATCTGAACCTAGACATTATATCAATTCTCCACATAGCTGAGTATAGCAAGCACAAAACAGAACTCCTCCTTCTCCATGGCTGTCAAGCTTGCTCTTGGCATGGAGTCACACCTTCAGGGTGGGAGAAACCTTCATGGCCCCTGATGCCACGCCCAAACTTGAGTGCTGCTTGGGCACAAATTCACACTGTGACCCTCAGCATGAGCCCCATGTCAAAGAAAGGCCTGTCAGGGCCTGGACCAAGAGCCCACATATGGGGCTTGCCAAGCCCCTATGCACCCAATCCTCACCACGGTTTGAATTTTCCAGTCGCCCCGCCCGTACCTGGAGCTCTGCTCTGGAATCCCTTTCTTGGAGAGACCCATGAGCCAGACAACACGACTCCACCCTTCCCACAAAATGACCCCAAACTCTTGGGAGCTCGGACAAATCCCCAGAGAGGGATACTCGTCCACAGTACCTGAGGCCACCGCTCCAATCCACGGCTATCCCGGACACAACATCCAGAGACAAAAGCCTGAAGGAACGCCTCCCACTCGCCCTTGTTTCAGAGGCCCAGGAGCTCCCTCTCGGGCTGTACATCCGGCCGGCCCTACCCTAGGCGCCACTCATAAGCTGAGTTTGTATTCAGACTTCTGTGCCCACAGCCTGGACCCACACAACATCCAGGCTAGGGCCTCTGGACCAAACAGCGAAAGATTGTGCCTGCCCTCTCCAAGGAAAGTGTGCCCAATCCATTGACCACAACCCTACAGGTTAGGGAAAAGCTCCAAGGTCCCTGAGGTCATCAATAGTATAGGCCACCCTGGACTAAGAGGGGTTCTCTGACACCAGCGGAGCAACTATCTCCACTTAGACTCTCAGACAGTGTCCCCAGAGACAGAAGGTTGAAATGGACAGGCCCCCAGGCCCTAATCTGAACCTTAGCTTTGGTTTCCATGTTTCCGTTCTCAGAGGACTGTTTTCGTAGACCAGCACATGGGGCTTTTCTGAGGCACCAAACCAAACCTCTCTCATCTCCTTATGGGCAGCCTTCTTACTGGGATGTATCAAACACTTCAGGTAGGAGAGTTCCGCAGGGCCACTGAACAACCAGCACATTCCAAGGTCTCCATGGACCCAAACGCACATTATGACGCATCCTCAGGAGAGGCCATTTCAACTCAGCCCGCTGGGTCGCGTGTTCCAGAGGCAGCAGATCAAACATATCTTGTCGCTAATAGCCAATGGGAATGCGAGGCATGCAGTACAGGGATCCATCCTTCGAACCCTGCTCTCCAGTCCTTCCATATGATATGTCCTGGAGCCATGCAACAGGACTCGAATGTCCCGCAGAAGGAAACCTTGTGGTTTGGGGCAACCTCCAAACTCAGCGTGGGAAAACTTCCTTGGCCTCATGAGGCCCCCACTTCATGAAGGTGCCATCATGGACACATACTCCAGCCTCAGCCAACGTCTGATCCTCAGCATGACTTCAGATGCAGGAGATTTTGATTCAGCCTCTGCAGAGTGGGCCTGCTCTGCCCTTGGCTCCAATCCTCACACTAGCTTGTGTTTTCAGACTTCCGTCCTCACACTCCTGGCCCACAAACCCTCCCTACTGGGAATTCTGGGGCCACAATGAAGCACTGTGCCTGCCTCCCAGGAGAAAAACCTTGTCTATGGCGCTGCCCAGAAACCCCAAATGAAGATCAAACTGCTTGGCCCTCGGCAACACCCCAATTGCATAGGCTACCTTAAACAGTGATGCTCTGTCGCAAATAGCCTGAGCCCAGACCTTCCAACATACACCGACAGAGCTGGCTGCACACCCAGCACATTGGACCCGCCAGTGCCATAGGCCACCATCCATTCCCAACCTGGGTTTTCAGTCATCGGAACCTAGACCTTATCTCCAATCCCTGCACAGGGGGGAACCTGATGCACATTCAGAACCCCTCCTTCCCCATGGCAAGAAACCTTGCTGCTGGCAGTGAGTCAAAACTTCCGTGTAGGAGAAAATGGCATGGCCCATGAGGCCACGCCCAAGCGTGAGGGCCGCCTTGGGCACAAACACACATTGTGACCCTCAGCGTGAGTACCTTATTCAAGTAACGCCTCTCAGTGACTGGACCAAGAGCCCGCATATGTGGCTTGCCATGCCCATAGGCACCCAGGACTAACTAGATGGTGTGTATTCCAGTTGAGGGAACCCACTGCTGTGCTCTAGAGTCCCTCTCCTGGGGGGTCCCCTGTGGCAGAAAACAGTACTCTTCATTCCCACAGAATGAACACAAACACTTGGGAGCTTGGACAATCCCCCGAGAGGAAGGCTCTTCCTCGGCCTCTGAGACAACCCCTACCCTGACCGGACACTGTAAATGCAACACCCAGAGACAAAATCCTGAGTGACTGCCTCCCACTTGCCCTACTTTGATTTCCAGAGGATCTCCCCTCACGGACTAGAGATCAGGCCTGCCATTACATTGGCCCCTAGCTGAGCCAAGTTTGCTTTTTCAGACATCTGTCCCCACAGCCCTGGCAAACACAGCCTCTAGGCTGGGTCCTCTGGAGCCATAGCACAGGACCGTGCCTGCTCTCTCCTGGGAAACTGTGTCCATTCCTTTGGCCACACACCTCCAGAATATGAGAAACCTCAAGGCCTCCGAGGACATCCCACTACTGGGAGCCTCACTGGACTCACAGGGGCATTCGGACACAAGCTGAGCAGCTACATCCATGAATGCATGCACACAGATGTCAACAGAGATAGAAGGTTGAGCCGGACAGGCCTTTAGGCCGTAGTCTCAACTCTTGCTTTGGTTTCCAGGTGTCACTCCTCAGAGGCTTTGGTTCGAAGAACAGGGTATGGGGCTTTCCTGAGGCACGGAACAGAACTCCTCTCGTCTCCACATGGGAAGTTGCCTTGTTGGAGCCGTGTCAAACACCTCATGTTGGAGAATCCTGCAGAGTCCCTGAGCCACCTCCACATTCCAAGGTCTCCCAGGCCACCAAGCCACAGTAGGACTCATCTTCAGGAGAGTCCATTTCAACTCTCCCCTCTGGGTAGCTCACCCAGGAGCCCGCAGATTGAGCCTGCCTTGTCCTGACTAAAGAGTGGGAATATGAGGTGGCGTTCCCAGGCATCCATGCTTAGACACCTGCTCTCGAGTCTTTCCATATGGGGCCTCTTGGAACCATCCAATAGGACTCGACTGTCGTGCAGAAGGTAACCTTCAGTTTTGGAGCAGTTCACAAATCCCATCGTAGGCAAAACTTTCTGGCCTCATGAAGCCCCCACACCCTTCAGGAAGAGGCCATGCTGGACAAGAACTCTAGCCTGAGGCACGTCTCATAGTTGACATGACCTCAGTGCAGGAGATCTCGATTCAGCCTCTGCAGAGTGGGCCTGCCGTGCCCTCGGTCCCAAACCTCACGCTAGCTTGTGTTTTCAGACTTCCTTCCTCACACTCCTGGCAAACAAGCCCTCCGGACTAGGAACTCCAGAACCAAAACCCAGCCCAGTGTCTGCCCAACGGAAGAAAAACATTTCCCTGTGGGGCTCTCCAGAAAACCCAGATGAGGATCAACCTGCTCGGGCCTCGACGGTACCGAACTGGATAGGCTGCTCTGGGCACTCATGCTCTGCCTGACACAGCCTGAAGCCAGACGTCCAGACAGACAAGGAGACAGCTGGCCGCACACCCAGCACTTCGGACACGCCATGGTCTTATGCCGTCACCTCATCCTAACCTTGGTTTTCAGATATCTGAACCTAGACATTATATCAATTCTCCACACAGCTGGGTATAGCAAGCACAAAACAGAACTCCTCCTTCCCCATGGCTGTCAAGCTTGCTCTTGGCATGGAGTCACACGTTCAGGGTGGGAGAAACCTTCATGGCCCCTGATGCCACGCCCAAACTTGACTGCTGCTTGGGCACAAATTCACACTGTGACCCTCAGCATGAGCCCCATATCAAAGAAAGGCCTGTCAGGGCCTGGACCAAGAGCCCACATATGGGGCTTGCCAAGCCCCTATGCACCCAATCCTCACCACGGTTTGAATTTTCCAGTCGCCCCGCCCGTACCTGGAGCTCTGCTCTGGAATCCCTTTCTTGGAGAGACGCATGAGCCAGACAACACGACTCCACCCTTCCCACAAAATGACCCCAAACTCTTGGGAGCTCGGACAAATCCCCAGAGAGGGATACTCGTCCACAGTACCTGAGGCCACCGCTCCAATCCACGGCTATCCCGGACACAACATCCAGAGACAAAAGCCTGAAGGAACGCCTCCCACTCGCCCTTGTTTCAGAGGCCCAGGAGCTCCCTCTCGGGCTGTACATCCGGCCGGCCATACCCTAGGCGCCACTCATAAGCTGAGTTTGTGTATTCAGACTTCTGTGCCCACAGCCTGGACCCACACAACATCCAGGCTAGGGCCTCTGGACCAAACAGCGAAAGATTGTGCCTGCCCTCTCCAAGGAAAGTGTGCCCAATCCATTGACCACAACCCTACAGGTTAGGGAAAAGCTCCAAGGTCCCTGAGGCCATCAATAGTATAGGCCACCCTGGACTAAGAGTGGCTCTCTGACACAAGCGGAGCAACTATCTCCACTTAGACTCTCAGACAGTGTCCCCAGAGACAGAAGGTTGAAATGGACAGGACCCCAGGGCCTAATCTGAACCTTAGCTTTGGTTTCCATGTTTCCATTCTCAGAGGACTGTTTTCATAGACCAGCACATGGGGCTTTTCTGAGGCACCAAACCAAACATCTCTCATCTCCACATGGGCAGCTTTCTTACTGGGATGTATCAAACACTTCAGGTAGGAGAGTTCCGCAGGGCCACTGAACAACCAGCACATTCCAAGGTCTCCATGGACCCAAACGCACATTATGACGCATCCTCTGGAGAGGCCATTTCAACTCAGCCCGCTGGGTCGCGTGTTCCAGAGGCAGCAGATCAAACATATCTTGTCGCTAATAGCCAATGGGAATGCGACGCATGCTGTACAGGGATCCATCCTTCGAACCCTGCTCTCCAGTCCTTCCATATGGTATGTCCTGGAGCCATGCAAAAGGACTCGAATGTCCCGCAGAAGGAAACCTTGTGGTTTGGGGCAACCTCCAAACTCAGCGTGGGAAAACTTCCTTGGCCTCATGAGGCCCCCACTTCATGAAGGTGCCATCATGGACACATACTCCAGCCTCAGCCAACGTCTGATCCTCAGCCTGACTTCAGATGCAGGAGATTTTGATTCAGCCTCTGCAGAGTGGGCCTGCTCTGCCCTTGGCTCCATTCCTCACACTAGCTTGTGTTTTCAGACTTCCGTCCTCACACTCTTGGCCCACAAACCCTCCTTACTGGGAATTCTGGGCCCACAATGAAGCACTGTGCCTGCCTCCCAGGAGAAAAACATTGTCTATGGCTCTGCCCAGAAACCCCAAATGAGGATCAAACTGCTTGGCTTTCGGCAACACCCCAATTGCATAGGCTACCTTAAACAGTGATGCTCTGTCGCAAATAGCCTGAGCCCAGACCTTCCAACATACACCGACAGAGCTGGCTGCACACCCAGCACATTGGACCCGCCAGTGCCATAGGCCACCATCCATTCCCAACCTGGGTTTTCAGTCATCGGAACCTAGACCTTATCTCCAATCCCTGCACAGGGGGGAACCTGATGCACATTCAGAACCCCTCCTTCCCCATGGCAAGAAACCTTGCTGCTGGCAGTGAGTCAAAACTTCCGTGTAGGAGAAAATGGCATGGCCCATGAGGCCACACCCAAGCGTGACGGCCGCCTTGGGCACAAACACACATTGTGACCCTCAGCGTGAGTACCTTATTCAAGTAACGCCTCTCAGTGACTGGACCAAGAGCCCGCATATGTGGCTTGCCATGCCCATAGGCACCCAGGACTAACTAGATGGTGTGTATTCCAGTTGAGGGAACCCACTGCTGTGCTCTAGAGTCCCTCTCCTGGGGGGTCCCCTGTGGCAGAAAACAGTACTCTTCATTCCCACAGAATGAACACAAACACTTGGGAGCTTGGACAATCCCCCGAGAGGAAGGCTCTTCCTCGGCCTCTGAGACAACCCCTACCCTGACCGGACACTGTAAATGCAACACCCAGAGACAAAATCCTGAGTGACTGCCTCCCACTTGCCCTACTTTGATTTCCAGAGGATCTCCCCTCACGGACTAGAGATCAGGCCTGCCATTACATTGGCCCCTAGCTGAGCCAAGTTTGCTTTTTCAGACATCTGTCCCCACAGCCCTGGCAAACACAGCCTCTAGGCTGGGTCCTCTGGAGCCATAGCACAGGACCGTGCCTGCTCTCTCCTGGGAAACTGTGTCCATTCCTT
This sequence comes from Mustela nivalis, assembly GCF_964662115.1. NCBI lineage: Eukaryota > Metazoa > Chordata > Mammalia > Carnivora > Mustelidae > Mustela > Mustela nivalis. The sequence goes on from NW_028135785.1 coordinate 234,813, forward strand.
TGGCCACACACCTCCAGAATATGAGAAACCTCAAGGCCTCCGAGGACATCCCACTACTGGGAGCCTCACTGGACTCACAGGGGCATTCGGACACAAGCTGAGCAGCTACATCCATGAATGCATGCACACAGATGTCAACAGAGATAGAAGGTTGAGCCGGACAGGCCTTTAGGCCGTAGTCTCAACTCTTGCTTTGGTTTCCAGGTGTCACTCCTCAGAGGCTTTGGTTCGAAGAACAGGGTATGGGGCTTTCCTGAGGCACGGAACAGAACTCCTCTCGTCTCCACATGGGAAGTTGCCTTGTTGGAGCCGTGTCAAACACCTCATGTTGGAGAATCCTGCAGAGTCCCTGAGCCACCTCCACATTCCAAGGTCTCCCAGGCCACCAAGCCACAGTAGGACTCATCTTCAGGAGAGTCCATTTCAACTCTCCCCTCTGGGTAGCTCACCCAGGAGCCCGCAGATTGAGCCTGCCTTGTCCTGACTAAAGAGTGGGAATATGAGGTGGCGTTCCCAGGCATCCATGCTTAGACACCTGCTCTCGAGTCTTTCCATATGGGGCCTCTTGGAACCATCCAATAGGACTCGACTGTCGTGCAGAAGGTAACCTTCAGTTTTGGAGCAGTTCACAAATCCCATCGTAGGCAAAACTTTCTGGCCTCATGAAGCCCCCACACCCTTCAGGAAGAGGCCATGCTGGACAAGAACTCTAGCCTGAGGCACGTCTCATAGTTGACATGACCTCAGTGCAGGAGATCTCGATTCAGCCTCTGCAGAGTGGGCCTGCCGTGCCCTCGGTCCCAAACCTCACGCTAGCTTGTGTTTTCAGACTTCCTTCCTCACACTCCTGGCAAACAAGCCCTCCGGACTAGGAACTCCAGAACCAAAACCCAGCCCAGTGTCTGCCCAACGGAAGAAAAACATTTCCCTGTGGGGCTCTCCAGAAAACCCAGATGAGGATCAACCTGCTCGGGCCTCGACGGTACCGAACTGGATAGGCTGCTCTGGGCACTCATGCTCTGCCTGACACAGCCTGAAGCCAGACGTCCAGACAGACAAGGAGACAGCTGGCCGCACACCCAGCACTTCGGACACGCCATGGTCTTATGCCGTCACCTCATCCTAACCTTGGTTTTCAGATATCTGAACCTAGACATTATATCAATTCTCCACACAGCTGGGTATAGCAAGCACAAAACAGAACTCCTCCTTCCCCATGGCTGTCAAGCTTGCTCTTGGCATGGAGTCACACGTTCAGGGTGGGAGAAACCTTCATGGCCCCTGATGCCACGCCCAAACTTGACTGCTGCTTGGGCACAAATTCACACTGTGACCCTCAGCATGAGCCCCATGTCAAAGAAAGGCCTGTCAGGGCCTGGACCACGAGCCCACATATGGGGCTTGCCAAGCCCCTATGCACCCAATCCTCACCACGGTTTGAATTTTCCAGTCGCCCCGCCCGTACCTGGAGCTCTGCTCTGGAATCCCTTTCTTGGAGAGACCCATGAGCCAGACAACACGACTCCACCCTTCCCACAAAATGACCCCAAACTCTTGGGAGCTCAGACAAATCCCCAGAGAGGGATACTCGTCCACAGTACCTGAGGCCACCGCTCCAATCCACGGCTATCCCGGACACAACATCCAGAGACAAAAGCCTGAAGGAACGCCTCCCACTCGCCCTTGTTTCAGAGGCCCAGGAGCTCCCTCTCGGGCTGTTCATCCGGCCGGCCATACCCTAGGCGCCACTCATAAGCTGAGTTTGTGTATTCAGACATCTGTGCCCACAGCCTGGACCCACACAAGATCCAGGCTAGGGCCTCTGGACCAAACAGCGAAAGATTGTGCCTGCCCTCTCCAAGGAAAGTGTGCCCAATCCATTGACCACAACCCTACAGGTTAGGGAAAAGCTCCAAGGTCCCTGAGGCCATCAATAGTATAGGCCACCCTGGACTAAGAGGGGCTCTCTGACACCAGCGGAGCAACTATCTCCACTTAGACTCTCAGAGAGTGTCCCCAGAGACCGAAGGTTGAAATGGACAGGCCCACAGGCCCTAATCTGAACCTTAGCTTTGGTTTCCATGTGTCTGTCCTCAGAGGACTGTTTTCGTAGACAGGCACACGGGGCTTTTCTGAGGCATCAAACCAAACCTCTCTCGTCTCCACATGGGGAGATTTCTAACTGGGGATGTATCAAACCCTTCAGGTAGGAGAGTTCCGCAGGGCCACTGAACAACCAGCACATTCCAAGGTCTCCATGGACTCCAAACGCACATTATGACGCATCCTCAGGAGAGGCCATTTCAACTCAGCCCCCTGGGTAGCGTGCCCCAGAGGCAGCAGATCAAACATATTTTGTCGCTTATGGCCAAGTGGAATGTGAGGCATGCTGTACAGGGATCCATCCTTCGAACCCTGCTCTCCAGTCCTTCCATATGGTATGTCCTGGAGCCATGCAACAGGACTCGAATGTCCCGCAGAAGGAAACCTTGTGGTTTGGGGCATCCTCCAAACTCAGCGTGGGAACACTTCCTTGGCCTCATGATGCCCCCGCTTCATGAAGGTGCCATCAGGGACACATGCTCCAGCCTCAGCCAACGTCTGATCCTCAGCCTGACTTCAGATGCAGGAGATTTTGATTCAGCCTCTGTAGATTGGGCCTGCTCTGCCCTTGGCTCCAATCCTCACCCTAGCTTGTGTTTTCAGACTTCCGTCCTCACACTCCTGGCCCACAAACCCTCCCTACTGGGAATTCTGGGGCCACACTGAAGCACTCTTCCTGCCTCTGAGGAGAAAAACATTGTCTATGGTGCTGCACAGAAACCCCAAATGAGGATCAAACTGCTTGGCCCTCGGCAACACCCCAATTGCATAGGCTACCTTAAACACTGATGCTCTGTCGCAAATGCCTGAGCCCAGACCTTCCAACAGACACCGACACAGCTGGCTGCACACCCAGCACATTGGACCCGCCACTGCCTTAGGCCACCATCCATTCCCAACCTGGGTTTTCAGTCATCTGAACCTAGACCTTATCTCCAATCCCTGCACAGGGGGAACCTGATGCACAAGTCAGAACCCCTCATTCCCCATGGCAAGAAATCTTGCTGATGGCAGTGAGTCAAACCTTCAGTGTAGGAGAAAACGGCATGGCCTATGAGGCCACGCCCAAGCGTGAGGTCCGCCTTGGGCACAAACACACATTGTGGCCCTCAGCGTGAGAACCTTATTCAAGTAACCCCTCTCAGTGACTGGACCAAAAGCCCGCATATGTGGCTTGCCTTGCCCATAGGCACCCAGGACTAACTAGATGGTTTGTATTCCAGTTGAGGGAACCCACTGGTGTGTTCTAGATTCCCTCTCCTGGGGGGTCCCCTGTGGTAGAAAACAGTACTCTTCCCTTCCCACAGAATGAACCCAAACACTTGGGAGCTTGGACAATTCCCCGAGAGGAAGGCTGTTCCTCGGCCCCTGAAGCAACCCCAACCATGAAGGGCCACTGTGAACGCAACACCCAGATACAAAAGCCTGAGCGACTGCCTCTCACTTGCTCTCCTTTGATATCCAGAGGATCTCCCCTCACGGGTTGGAGATCAGGCCTGCCATTACCTTGGCCCCTAGCTGAGCCAAGTTTGCTTTTTCAGCCATCTGACCCCACAGCCCTGGCAAACACAGCCTCTTGGCTGGGTCCTCTGGAGCCATTCCACAGGACTATGCCTCCTGTCTCCTGGGAAACTGTGTCCATTCCTTTGGCCAAACACCTCCAGAATATGAGAAACCTCAAGGCCCCCGAGGACATCCCACTACTGGGAGAGTCACTGGACACACAGGGGCATTCGGACACAAGCTGAGCAGCTACCTCCACGAAGGCATGAACACAGATGTCAACAGAGATAGAAGGTTGAGCAGGACAGGCCCTTAGGCCCTAAACTCAACTCTTGCGTGGTTCCCAGGTGTCACTCCTCAGAGGCTTTGGTTCGAAGAACAGGGTATGGGGCTTTCCTGAGGCACTGAACAGAACTCCTCTCGTCTCCACATGGGAAGTTTCCTTGTTGGAGCCGTGTCAAACACCTCATGTTGGAGAATCCTGCAGAGTCCCTGAGCCACCTCCACATTCCAAGGTCTCCCAGGCCACCAAGCCACAGTAGGACTCATCTTCAGGAGAGTCCATTCCAACTTTCCCCTCTGGGTAGCTCAACCAGGAGCCCGCAGATTGAGCCTGCCTTGTCCTGACTAAAGAGTGGGAATATGAGGTGGCGTTCCCAGGCATCCATGCTTAGACACCTGCTCTCGAGTCTTTCCGTATGGGGCCTCTTGGAACCATCCAATAGGACTCGACTGTCGTGCAGAAGGAAAAACCTTGAGGTTTGGAGCTATTCACAAATCCCATCGTAGGCAAACCTCCCTGGCCTCATGTAGCCCCCACACCCTTCAGGAAGAGGCCATGCTGGACAAAAACTCCTGCCTGAGGCACGTCTCATGGTTGACATGACCTCAGTGCAGGAGATCTCGATTCAGCCTCTGCAGAGTGGCCCTGCCGTGCCCTCGGTCCCAACCTCATGGTAGCTTGTGTTTTGAGACTTCCTTCCTCACACTCCTGGCAAACAAGCCCTCCGGACTAGGAACTCCAGAACCACAACCCAGCCCAGTGTCTGCCCAACGGAAGAAAAACGTTTCCCTGTGGGGCTCTCCAGAAAACCCAGATGAGGATCAACCTGCTCGAGCCTCGATGGTACCCGATCTGGATAGGCTGCTCAGGGCACTCATGCTCTGTCTGACACAGCCTGAAGCCAGACGTCCAAACAGACAAGGAGACAGCTGGCCGCACACCCAGCACTTTGGACACGCCATGGCCTTATGCCGTCACCTCTTCCTAACCTTGGTTTTCAGATATCTGAACCTAGACATTATATCAATTCTCCACACAGCTGGGTATCGCAAGCACAAAACAGAACTCCTCCTTCCCCATGGCTGTCAAGCTTGCTCTTGGCATGGAGTCACAGCTTCAGGGTGGGAGAATCCTTCATGGCCCCTGATTCCACGCCCAAACTTGAGTGCTGCTTGGGCACAAATTCACACTGTGACCCTCAGCATGAGCCCCATATCAAAGAAAGGCCTGTGAGGGCCTAGAACAAGAGCCCCCATATGGGTTTTGCCAAGCCCCTATGACCCAATCCTCACCAGGTTTTGAGTTTTCCAGTTGCCCCACCTGTACCTGGGGCTCTGCCCTTGAATCACTTTCTTGGCGAGACCCATGAGCCAGACAACACGACTCCACCCTTCCCACAAAATGACCCCAAACTCTTGGGAACTGGGACAAATCCCAAGAGAGGGATACCCCTCCACAGATCCTAAGGCCCCCCTCCAATCCACGGCTATCCCGGACACAACATCCAGAGACAAAAGCCTGAAGGAATGCCTCCCACTCGCCCTTGTTTCAGAGGCCCCGGAGCTCCCTCTCGGGCTGTACATCAGGCCTGCCCTACCCTAGGCGCCACTCTTAAGCTGAGTTTGTGTTTTCAGACTTCTGTGCCCACAGCCTGGACACACACAACCCCCAGGCGAGGGCCTCTGGAGCCACAGCGAAAAATTGTGCCTGCCCTCTCCAAGGAAAGTGTGCCCAATCCATGACCACAAGTTAGGGAAAAGCTCCAAGCCCCTGAGGCCATCAATAGTGGAGGCCACCCTGGACTAAGAGGGGCTCTCTGACACCAGCGGATCAACTATCTCCACTTAGACTCTCAGACAGTGTCCCCAGAGACAGAAGGTTTAAATGGACAGGCCCCCAGGCCCTAATCTGAACCTTTCTTTGGTTTCCATGTGTCCGTCCTCAGAGGACTGTTTTCGTAGACCAGCACACGGGGCTTTTCTGAGGCACCAAACCAAACCTCTCTCGTCTCCACATGGGTGCTTTCTTACTGGGCATGTATCAAGCCCTTCAGGTAGGAGAGTTCCGCAGGGCCACTGAACAACCAGCACATTCCAAGGTCTCCATGGACTCCAAACGCACATTATGATGCATCCTCAGGAGAGGCTTTTTCAACACAGCCCCCTGGGTAGCGTGCCCCAGAGGCAGCAGATCAAACATATTTTGTCGCTTATGGCCAAGGGGAATGCGAGGCATGCTGTACAGTGATCCATCCTTCGAACCCTGCTCTCCAGTCCTTCCGTATGGTATGTCCTGGAGCCATGCAACAGGACTCGAATGTCCCGCAGAAGGAAATCTTGTGGTTTGGAGCAACCTCCAAACTCAGCGTGGGAAAACTTCCTTGGCCTCATGAGGCCCCCGCTTCATGAAGGTGCCATCATGGACACATACTCCAGTCTCAGCCAACGTCTGATCCTCAGCCTGACTTCAGATGCAGGAGATTTTGATTCAGCCTCTGCAGAGTGGGCCTGCTCTGCCCTTGGTTCCAATCCTCACACTAGCTTGTGTTTTCAGACTTCCGTCCTCACACTCCTGGCCCACAAACCCTCCCTACTGGGAATTCTGGGGCTACAATGAAGCACTCTTCCTGCCTCTGAGGAGAAAAACATTGTCTATGGTGCTGCACAGAAACCCCAAATGAGGATCAAACTGCTTGGCCCTCGGCAACACCCCAATTGCATAGGCTACCTTAAACACTGATGCTCTTTCGCAAAAGCCTGAGCCCAGACCTTCCAACAGACACCGACACAGCTGGCTGCACACCCAGCACATTGGACCCGCCACTGCCTTAGGCCACCATCCATTCCCAACCTGGGTTTTCAGTCATCGGAACCTAGACCTTATCTCCAATCCCTGCACAGGGGGGAACCTGATGCATAAGTCAAAACCCCTCCTTCCCCATGGCAAGAAACCTTGCTGCTGGCAGTGAGTCAAACCTTCAGTGTAGGAGAAAACGGCAAACCTTCCGGGCCTTATGAAGCCCCCATATCCTTCAGGGAGAGGCCATCATGGTCAAAAACTCTAGCTTGAAGCACGTCTCATAGTAGACATGACCGCAATGCAGGAGATCTTGATTCAGCCTCTGCAGAGTGGCCTGCCGTGCCCTCGGTCCCAAAACTCGTGCTAGCTTGTGTTTTCAGACTTCCTTCCTCACACTCCTGGCAAACAATCCCTCCAGATTAGGATTTGCAGAACCACAAGCCTGCCCAGTTACTGCACACCCGTAGAAAACGTTTCCTTGTGGGGCTTTCCATAAAACCCAGATGAGGATCAACCTGCTCTTGCCTCGACGGCACTCAGATTTGATAGGCTGCTCTGGGCACTAATGCTCTGCCTTTCACAGCCTGATGCCAGACGTCCAGACAGGCAAGGAGACAGCTGGCCACACACCTAGCACTTCTGACACGCCATGGTCTTATGCCGTTATCTCTTCCTAACCTTGGTTTTCCGATATCTAAACCCAGATATTATATCAATTCCCCACACAGTTGGGCATCTGAAGCACAAATCAGAACTCCTTCTTCCCAATGGCTGTAAGGCTTGCTCTTGGCATGGAGTCACACCTTCAGGGTGGGAGAAACCTTCATTTCCCCTGAAACCACGCCCAAACTTGAGTGCTGCCTTGGGCACAAATTCACTCTGTGACCCTCAGCATGAGCCGAATATCAAAGAAAGGCCTGTCAGGGCCTTGACCAAGAGCCCTCATATGGGGCGTGCCAAGCCCCTATACACCCAATCCTCACCAGTGTTTGAGTTTTCCAGTCTCCCCCCTGTTCCTGGCCCTCTGCTCTGGAATCACTTTCTTGGAGAGACACATGAGCCAGACAACAGGACTCCACCCTTCCCACAAAATGACCCCAAACTCCTGTTAGCTGCGACAAATCCCCAGAGAGGTTACTCGTCCACAGTCACTGAGGCCACTCCCTACAATCCACGGCTATCCTGGACGCATCCAGACACAAAGCCTGAAGGAATCTCGCCCTTGATTCACAAGCCAAGGAGCTCACTCTTTATCTGTACATCCGGCCTGCCATACCCTCGGCGCCACTCATAAGCTGAGTTTTTGTTTTCAGACTTATGTGCCCACAGCCTGGACCCACACACCCTCCAGGCTAGGGCATCTGGAGCCACAGTGAAAGATTGTGCCTGCCATCTCCAAGGAAAGTGTGCCCAATCCATTGACCACAACCCTACAGGTTAGGGAAAAGTTCCAAGGCCCCTGAGGCCATCCTGATAGTGTAGGCTGCCCTGGACTAAAAGGGGCACTCTGACTCCAGCTGAGCCATTATCACCACTTAGACTTTCAGACAGTGTCCCCAGAGACAGAAGATTGAAATGGACAGGCCCTTGGGCTTTAATATGAACCTTAGCTTTAGTTTTCATGTGTCTGTCCTCAGAGGACTGGTTTCTTATACCAGCATATTAGGTTTTTCTGAGGCTCCAAACCAAACCTCTCTCGTCTCCACATGGAGTGCTTTCTTACTGGATCTGTATCAAACCCTTCTGGTCGGAGAATTCTGCAGGGCCACAGTACAACCATCACATTCCAAGGTCTCCATGGACAGAAACCCACATTATGACGCATCCTCAGGAGAGGCCATTTCAACTCAGCCCACTGGTTAGCTTGCCCCAGAGCCAGCAGAACAAACATATCTTGTCGTTAATGGCCAAAGGGAATGCGAGGCATGTTGTTCAGGGATCCATCCTTTGAACCCTCCTCTTCAGTCCTTCCGTATGGTATGTACTGGAGCCATTCAACAGGACTCGACTGTCTCGCAGAAGGAAACCTTGTGGTTTGTGGCAACCTCCAAACTCAGCGTGGGAAAACTTCGTTGGCCTCATGAGGCACCTGCTTCATGAAGGTGCCATCAAGGGCACAATCCAACCTCAGCCAATGTCTGATCCTCAGCCTGACTTCAGATGCATGAGATATCCTTTCAGCCTTTGCAGAGTGGGCCTGCTCCCCACCTCACCCTATGTTTTGTTTTCAGACTCTACCCTAGCACTCCTGGCCCAAACCCTCATGATTGGGAATTCTGGTTCCAGAACGAAGCACTCTGCCTGCCCCCTAAGAAAAACATTGTCTATGGCATTGCTCAGAAACCCCAAATGAAAATCAACCTGCTCAGCCCTCGGCAACACCCCAATTGCATAGGCTACCCTAAACACTATGCTCTGTCTTACATAGCCTGAGCCCAGACCTTGTGAGAGACATTGAGACAGTTGGCTTCACACCCAGCACATCGAAACTGCCTTGGGTTAGGCCATTTCATCCCTTCCCATTGACCTGGGTGTCTTCCTGGAGGTATATTCTGAGGCTGTGTCAGACTATGCATTTTTTCTGGAGCTTCCTATGGAATTGGGGTGGTATTAGGGGCCTTGCAATTTTCTCTTAATCTAGTGGGTTGGGAAAATGAGACAGGCTGACATTCCTTGGGAGAGCTGGCCCAGTGCTGTTGTGTGTTCCTGGAGGCCCCATCCTGGAGGGCATATGGGTCAACACTCTGGGTCCAAAGTCTTCAGACACAAACTCGGGTAAGAGTTAAGCTCGAGGTGATGGCAGACCCAATCTGTAGACCCTGAGCGAAGCATCTCCAGATATGAAATTCGGACGGCTGTGAGGCAGGAGCACAGTCTTTTCTGTCTGACTTGTTTGTCTATGATGGCCACGAAATGGAGGGGTGGCCTCATGGGTCCATGTGAGATTCTACCTCTCTGGGAATTCTGCTCGGCACCCAAGAGTTTGGTGTATTTCTGGGGGATGGTTGGAGCGCAGTTTTATGAGTCAGGGATCCCGTCCAAACAGCCTTTCCAGAGATGGGTCCTGGGTTCTGGAGCCTGGATCACCGCAACAAGGCTTAGGATTTGGGCCTAGGGTCCTGCTCTATGTTTTCCTGGTACAGCTCCCGAGTGTTCTTGTTGGAAATGGGTATCAATCTGAGTGTCACAATGCCTGTTTTTGCCCAGATGCCCATGCTGAGTGGGTGTGACCTCATAGGCTATGCACTTGGCTCCCACTCTGAGGGTTGGACTGCCATGTCAACATTCAGTTTTCCTGCCATGGGGAAGGAGGGGTACTTTTTTATACTTCAGGTTCCCCCATGGGCAGGAATTTGAGCTAAGTTCTGGGACAGGGGCCTGAATACCCAGTTCACTTTGAGATGAGGTCCTCGGGCCAAGGCAGGAACCACCTGCAGAAAATGAGGCCTGCTTTCTGGGTGGCTGTCAGGAGCTCGGGCTCGAGCTGTGTCAGACAGAACATTCGTGGAGAGTTCGGCCTATGATATTGGGGTGCTTTTGAGAGCTGTGCAACTGGATCCTCATGGGGGATTTTTGCACAGACCCTTTCTTCACTTCTTCTATCTGGTGAGCAGGCAGATGGCTGCATTACGGCTCCAGAATATCCAAGTTGGAGGGTTTGCAGGCGAGGAGTGTGAGGACAGAAGTATGAAAACATAAGCTACGGTTACGCTCAGTGCCGAGCACATGTCTATTCCAATGTACAGCAGTTGTTTCGAGATCTCCAGCACCTGGGCGAGGGGAAGATGTCTGCTCACGCTGGAGTTTGTATCCATGATGGCCAACAAATGGTGGGGAGGCCTCAAGAATTCTTGGAGGTTTTTCCAAGCTGGAGCTTGTGAGCTGCTCCAAACATCAAGGTGTCCTACTAAGGGACAGCAGAAGTCTTCTTACAGGGCTCCAGGGTCCCCCATATGGAAGATTCGATAGCAATGCTCTCTGAATGGAGGCCTGGGAAGCCAATCTCGTGTTACCATTGCAGCTGAGGAACAGGGTAAGCTTGAACCAATGACACTGATTCCAAGTTCCAAGTGATTTGCGTTGATGGAAGTTCTCAGTCTAACAGGTCCCAATGCTGCTTGGTGTCCAGGGAGACCTTAGAATGTGGTGGCGGCTCTCTGACCATTGAGGATTCTCTATCCTTAGGATTAGACCCAGTACCCAGGAGCCAGGTTTCCTTCTTGGGACAGGAGGTGTGCTCTTGTATGGCTCACAGACCACAGGTTGGACCATATGCTTGAATTTCCAGAACAGACCTCTAGGGAGAGAGACCTCAAAACATAAGCTAGGGTTCTGATGAGGTTTTAGGGCCATGGAAGTTTCAATCTTCGGACTAAGTGCCATTGGCCTGCATGTCATCCTGGAGGTAGGTTCTGAGGCTGTGTCAGGCTGTGCGCTTTTTCCAGAGTGGCCTATGATATTGGGGTGCAGTCAGGGGCCTTGCAGTTTTCTCCTAATCTGGACATTTTGGGAAACTGAGATGGGCAGGGTTTCCTCAGGAGAGCAGGGCCAGTGATGTAATGTGTTTCTCGAGGCCCCATCCTGGAGGTCATGTGTGTCAGGACTTTGGGACCAAAGACTTTAGACACAACCTCGGATAAGAGATAGGAGTGAGGTGATGGCAGTCCGAATATGAAGACCCTGAGGGAAGCTCCTCGGGATTTGAAATTCAGGTGGCTGGGAGGGAGGAGCACAGGCTTTTCTGTCTGGATTGTGTGTCTAGGATGGCCACTAAATGGAGGGGTGACCTCATGTGTCCATGGGATATTCTTCCACTCTGGTGATTCTGCTTGGCACCCAAGAGTTTGATTTCTTTCTGGGGAAGAGGAAAAGACTGTATTCCATCTCTGGGATCCTGTCCAAACAGGGATTCCAGAGATGGTTTCTGGGTCCAGACACTGGGAAAACTTAACCAAAGCTTCGATTTGGGTTCCTGGTCCAGATCCCAAGGGGGATCTTTGGAAAGGGGTCTCATTCTGAGGGTCACAATGCCTGTTTGTGCCCAGCTGCCCATCCTGTGTAGGCGTGGTCTCATGGACCATGCACCTGGTTCCCACTCAGGGTTGTACAGCCATCTCAACATTCAGTTTTCTGGCCATGGGGAAGGAGGAGCACTCTTTTGTGCTTCCGAGTCCCCTATGGGCAGGAATTTGAGCTAAGTCTGGGACAGGTACCTGAATATCCAGGTTGCTTCAAGATGATGGCCTCGGGCCAAGGTTGGACCCACCTGGAGGATATGGGGCCCACTATCTGGGTGGCTGACAGGAGGTCGGGGATCAGGCGATGTCAGACAGACAATTTATGCAGAGGTCGGTCTATTATATTGGGGTGCCATTGAGGGCTGTGCAGGAGGATCCTCATGTGGGTTTCTGCGAAGACCCATAGGGCACTTCTTTCTGGTGGGCAGGCAGAAAGCTGCACTGTGGCTTCAGAATTCCCAATATGGAGGGCTTGTAGGCGAGGAGTGTGAAGACAGAAGTCTGAAAACACAAGCCACGGATAAGCTCAGTGCCGACCACAGGACCATTCCATTGTGCAGTGGTTGTTTCGAGATTTCCAGCACCTGAGTATGGGCGAGGGTCAGATGTCTGCTCACGCTGGGTTTGCATCCATGATGGTCAACAAATTGTGGGGTGGCCTCAAGAATTATTGGAGATTTTCCCAAGCAGGACCTTGTGAGCTGCTCCAAACAGCAAGGTGTCCTACTGTGGGACAGGGGAAGTCCGCTTACAAGGCTCCAGGGTCCCCCATATAGAAAGATTCGACAGCAGAGGTCTCTGAATGGGGGCCTGGGAAGTCTTCCATGCATGACCATTGCAGCTGAGGAACATTGCAGGCTTGATCTGCTGGTTTTTGTTCAAATTTCCAAGTGATCTAAGTTGACGGATGTTCTCAGTCTAATGAGTCACAATGCTGCTTGGTGTCCAGGGAGACCTTAGAATGTGGTGGTGAGGGTGCCTGGGTGGCTCACTGGGCTAAGCCGCTGCTTTCGGCTCAGGTCATGATCTCAGGGTCCTGAGATTGAGTCCCGCATCGGGCTCTCTGCTCAGCAGGGAGCCTGCTTCTTCCTCTCTCTCTCTCTGCCTTCCTCTATGCCTACTTGTGATCTCTCTCTGTCAAATAAATAAATAAAATCTATATAAAAAAAAAGAATGTGGTTGTGGGTCTGTGGCCATGCAGGATTCTCCTACCTGAGGGTTAGACCCAGTTCCCAGGAGCCAGGTTCCCTTCTCGGGACAGGAGGGGTTCTCTTGTATGGCTCAGGGACCACATGTCGGATCATATGTTGGATTTCAAGACCAGGCCTCTGGGCACAGAGGCCTGAATATCTAGGCTAGGGTTCTTATGAGGTTGTAGGGGCATGTCATCCTCAACCTTCGGACTTAGGGACTTTGACCTGTGAGTCTTCCTGGAGGTAGATGCTCAGGCTGTGTCAGACTGTGCATTTTTTCCAGAGTGGCCTATGAAATTGGGGTGGGCTCAGGGGCCTTGCAGGCTTTTCCTAATCTGGAGGGTTTGTGCAACTGAGACGGCAGAATTTCATCCAGAGATCAGGCCCAGTGATGTAGTGTGGTTCTGTCAGCCCCATCCTGCAGGGAATGTGGTTAAGGGCTCTGGGACCAAAGTCTTCAGACACAAAATTGTGTATCAATTAGGAGGGAGGTGATGGAAGCCCCGATCTGCAGACGCTGAGGGCAGCTCCTCAGGATTTGAAATTCGTGTGGCTGGGAGGCAGGAGCAAAGGCTTTTCTGTCTGGATTGTGTCTAGGATGGCATTGGAATGGTGGTGTGTCCTCATGTGTCCATGGAATATTCTACCTCTCTGGGGATTCTGCCCAGCACCCAAGAGTTTGGTGTCTCACTGAGAAGGAGAGAGCGTGGTTTACTGTTTCACGGTTCCCGTCAACACAGGGATTCCAGAGATGGGTTATAGGTCCCTGTGCCTGGATAACCCTACAAAGGCTTAGTATTTGGGCCTAGAGGCTTGACTGCCTGGCTCTGTGGGGCTTTGGTTCAGCTCCCATGGAGACTTGTTGGAAATGGGTCTCAGGGTAAGGGTCACAATGCCTGTTTGTGCCCAGATGCCCATCCTGAGTGGGCATTGGCTCTTGTTCCATGCACCTGGATCCCAATATGAGGGTTGGACCACCATATCAACATTTAATTTTCCTTCTATGAGGAAGGAGGAGTACTCTTTTGTGCTTCAGATTCCCCCATGCACAGTAATTTGAGCTATGTTCTGGGACTGGTACGTGAATAACCAGGTTGGTTTGAGATGAAGGACTCAGGTCAAGGCAGGTCACACCTGCCAGATATGGGTCCCGCTATCTAGGTGGCTACCAGGAGGTCGGGGCTCGAGCTGTGTCAGACAGAGCATTAGTTCACAAGGTGGCCTATGATATTGTGGTGCTATAGAGGGCTGTGCTGGTGGAACCTTATATGGAGTTTCACGCAGACCCATAGGGCACCTCTTTTTTCTGGTGGGCAGGCAGAAGGCTGCATCGTGGCTCCCAAATTCCCAATATAGGGGACTTGAAGGCGAGGAGTGTGAGAACAGAAGGCAGAAAACACAATCTATGCTTAATCTCAGTGCCGAGAACATGGCCATTCCAATGTGCAGTGGTTTTTTTCGAGATCTCCAGCATCTGAGTACAGGCGAGGGTCAGATGTCTGCTCATGATAGAGTTTGTATCTATCGTGGCCAACAAATGAAATATCCAGCACCTGAGTAAAGGTGGATTTCAGATGTTTACGCACACTGGAGTTTGTCTCTGATGACCGAATGGAGGAGTGGCATCAAGAGGCTGATGCATGTGAGATGCTCCAAACAGCAAGGTTGTTTTTTCTACTGGACAGTTAGAGTCTGGTATGTTTTCTGCAGGGCCCCCCATGTGAAAAGTATGGGTAGCAGAGCCCTTCCACATGGAGGCCTGGAGAGCACACCTCCATTGACCAATGCAGCTGAGGAACATGCAGGTTCTTTACGGTGCTTCTGGGGCGAAGCACCAAGGTCTTGAGTTGACATGGAATCTCTTTAAGATGGGTTACAATGCTGTTTTTTTTTTTTACCAGGTAGATCTTAGAATGTGTTGGTGGCTAAGGTGCCTGCAGGATTCTCCTACCCTGAGGGTTTAACACAGGTCGAAGAGCACGGTTACCTTCTGGGGACAGGAGATGTAGTGCTTTGTGGCTCAGGGACCACATGCCGTATCATAAGTTCCTATTCAAGAACAGGCCTCTGAAGACAGATGCCCGACAACCTAATCTAGGGTTCCAATGAGTCCCAGGGGCATGAGAGGTTCAATCTTCAGACTTAGGACAGTTGACTTGGGTGTCTGCCAGGATGTAGGTGATCAGGGCGTTTCAGACTGTGCACTTATGTCCAGAGTAACCTCCAATATTGGGGTGGCCACAGGGGCCTTGAATGTTTCAACCAACTCTGGAGGGTTTGGTTAACTGACATGCACAATTTCCATGGGGATGGCAAGCACAGTCCTGTGGTGTGGCTCCAGAGACTCCACCCTGGAGGGCATGTGAGCCATGGTTCTGGGAGGGAAGTCTGCAAACACAAACTTGGGTTAGGTTTAGTGGCTAGGTTATCGCAGGGCAATGTGTAGACCTGGAAGGCTACTCGTCAGGAACAGTAACTGGAATGACCCGAAGGCGGAAGCACAGGCTTTTATATCTGGATTGTGTGTCTAGGGTGACGTCAGAATGTAGCTGTGGCCTCATGGGTCCATGGGAGATTTTTCCTCTAAGGATACAGGCGGCTCCCAATATTTTGATGACTTTTTGGTATGGGAAGACTGCTATTTTCGATCTTAGGTGTGCCCCAAAACAGAGATTCCAGAGATGGGCTCTGGGTCTAGGCGCCTGGAAAATCCCACCAAGGGTTGGGATTTGGGCTTATGGGCAGACCAGGCCTGCAATGCAGGATCTTGGTGGTGCAACTGAGAGGGCTTGTTTGGAAACATGCTCAGGCTGAGCATTACAATGCCTGTTTGTGCCCAGGGTGGCCCTCAGGAGTGGGCGTGGTCCCATTGTCCATTTTCTGGCTCCCACACTGAGGGATGGACACACATTCCAATGGCCAGGTTTCCAGCCATGGGGAAGGAGGAAATATCTATTGTGCTTCATGTTCCCCCATAGGCAGGGATTACAGCAAAGGTCTGGGGACAGATGCCTGAATACCAAGGATGCATAGAGATGACAGATTTGGGCCATGGCCGTTCTCACATGCTGGATATGGGCCCCGCTCTCTGGGTGGCTGACACGAGGTCTGGGCTCAGGCTGTGTCAGACACAGCACTAGTGGCCAGAGAAGTCTATATATTGGGGTTCTCTCCAGGGCCGAGTAAATTGATCCTCATGTAGGGTTTCTGGCCAGACTCACGAAGCACTTCTTTCTGTGGGGCAGGCAGAATGCTGCCTTATGGATCCAGAATTCCCTATCAAGAGGGTTTGGGGACAAATAGGGTGAGAATGCAATTATAAACACCAGCTATGCTTAAATTGAGTGCCAAGCGGAAGTCAGTTTCAATGTGCAGCAGCTTATACGAGATATCCAGCACCTGAGTAAGGGCAGATGTCAGATATTTGCTCACACTGGAGTTTGTGTCTAGGATGACGACTAATGGAGGGGTGGCTTCAGGAGGCAATGGAGTATTGCCCACGCTTAAGATTGTGAGATGCTCCAAACAACAAGGTTTCCTTCTAATGGACAGGAGGAGTCTGTTTTTTTTTCCTCCAGGGTCCCTCAAGTGGAAGTTTGCGTAGCAGAGCCCTCCCGCATGGATGACTGGAAAGCACACGTCCAATGACCATTGCAGCTGAGGAACATGACAGGTTCGTTTTGGTGGTTCTGGTGCCAAGTACCAAGGCCTTGAGTTGACTTGGAATCTCTTACAGATGTGTCCCAAAACTGGTTTGTTACAAGGGAGGTCTTAGAATGTATTGGTGGCTATGGGCCACGCTGAGGGTTTGGCACAGGTCGATGTGCACAGTTTCCATCTTGGGAGAGGAGATGTTCTGTTTTGTGGCTCAGGGTACATATGTTGTATCCTGACTTGGTATTCAAGAACAGGCCTCTGAGGATTGATGCTGGCAACCTAATCTAGAGATCCAATGATGTCCTTGGTGCCCATCAGGTTCAATTTTCTTACTAAGGACCATTGATATGGTTGTCTGACTGGATGTAGGTGATCAGGGTGTTTCAGACTGTGCATTTGCATCCAGAGCCACTTCCAATATTGGGGTGGGCTCAGGGGCCTTGCAGGTTTCTCCTAACTTGGAGGCTTTGGGGAACTGTGATGGGCACAGTTTCCTTGGGGATGGCAGGCCCAGTCCTGTGGTAAGGCTTCAGAGACCACCTCCTTGAGGATATGAGAGCCATGGTTTTGGGAGGGAAGTCTGCAAACACAAATTTGGGTCAGGGATAGTGGCAAGGTGATCGCAGGTCCAATGCATAGACCTAGAAGGCATCACGTCAGGAACTGTAATTAGGGTGACTGAAAGCTGGTAGCACAGGCTTTTCTATCTGGATTGTGTGTCCAGGATGGGCTCTGAATGTAGACGTGGTCTCATGGTTCAATGGGAGACTTTTCCTCTCTAAGGATCCTGGTGGATCTCCATAGATTGGTGGTTTTTCAGAGAAGAAAAGAGTGCTCTTTTCCATCTTAGGGGTGCTCCAAAACAGGGAAGAATGCTGTTTTCCAACTTAGGCTTATGCCAAAACAGGGATTCCAGAGACGGGCTCTGGGTCTGGGTGCCCGGATATCCCACCAAGTGTTAGGATTTGGGCCTAGGGGCATTCCAGGCCTGCAATGCAGGATCCTAATGGTGTAACAGAGAGGGCTTGTTTGAAAGCATGCTCAGGCTGAGGGTCATCATGCCTCTTTGTGCCCAGGGGGGCCCTCAGGAGAGGGCGTAGTCTCATTGGCCATATAGCTGGATCCCAATTTGAGGGTTGGACACCCATTGCAACAGCCAGGCTTCCTGCAATGGAAAGAGGAGTTCTCTATTGTGCTTCAGGTTCCCCCATTGGCAGGGTTACAGGAAAGGTCTGTGGAAAGTTGCCTTAATACCAAGGATGTGTACAGATGACAGGCTAAGAATTCCCAGGTAACAAAACAGCATTGTTACCCATATTCATGACATTCCATGTAAAAATAAGCCCTTAGTACTTCGCCCCAGAGCCACCAGAATGAACTTGCCATGTTCCTAAGCTGCAATGGTCAGTGGAGGTGTGGTTTCCAGGCAACCATACGGGGGTGCTCTGCTACACGAACTTTGCAATTGGCGGGAACCCTTGAGACAAAAAAAACAGAATGCCCCTGTCCGGTAGAAGGAAACCTTCTGTTTGGAGCATCTCACAAGCCCCAGCGTGGGAAATCCTCCATTTCCTCTTGAAGCCACCACTCCATTTGTCACTAATCATAGACACAAACTCCAGCATGAGCAAACATCTGACATCTGCCCTTACTCAGGTGCTGGATTTCAATTCGATCGCTGCACACTGGAACTGCCTTTAGTTTGACTGAATTAAGCCATAGCTTGGGTTTACAATTCCATCCTCAGCCTACTGGTCCACAAGCCTTATTGTGAGGGAATTCTGGAGCTACAACACAATATTCTGCCTTCCCCATAGAAAGAAAAAGGGCCTGGAAAGTCTGCCCAGAAACTCCATATGATGGTCAATCTTCTCGGTGCTAGACGGAACCCTGATTCATAGGCTGCCCTGGGCACTAGTGCTGTGTCTGACATAGCCGGAGCCAGGACCTAGTGTCAGCCACTGAGAGATCAGGGCCCATATACAGCATGTGAGACCAGCTATGGCCCAAGTCTGTCTTCTCTTCTATTCTTGGTATTCAGGCATCTGTACCCACACCTTTGCTGAAATCCTTGCCATTGGGGGAACCTGAAGCACAATAGAGAACTCCTCCTTCCCCATGGAAGGTATTCTGACAGTTGGGATAGTTGCTCAACCCTCAAAGTGGAAGGCAGCTCCATGGCCAAGGAGACCATGTGCACTCATGATGGCTTCCCCGGGCACAAGCAGGCATTGTGACCTCAGCCTGAGCATGCTTTCAACCAAACGCTCTCAATTGCATCTCTGGGATCCCGAATTGCAGGCCTAGTACACACCTAGGCCCAAATCCTAACCCTGGTGGGATTTTACAGGGGCCCAGACACAGAGCCCATCTCTGGAATCCCTATTTTGGGGGACCCTTAAGATGGAAAACAGCACTCTTCCCTTCCCCGAGATAGTCACCAAACTCTTGGTAGCCACCAGGATCCTTGAGTGGAAAAATCTGCCATAGACCCATGAGAACACACCTGCATTCCGAGGCCATCCTGGACATACAATCCAGATACATATCATGTGCTATCACCTTTGAGTCATCGGATTTACAGTTCCTGACGAGCTGCCTTCCAGGTCTATGCATTGGGCCTGCAATCACCTTGCCATTAACCTAAACTGAGTTTGTGTTTGCAGACTTCCTTCCTAAAACCATGGCTCACATGACCTCCAGGTTCTGGCATCTGAAGCCACACCACAAGACTGTGCATGAGATCCTCAAGGAAACTGTGCCCATCACTTTTGCCCGATACCTTTAGATTAGGAGAAACCTGCAAGGCCCCTGAGCGAAGCCAAATAATGGAGGCCGCTCTGGGCACAAATGCACAGTCTGAGACACCCTGATCACCTCCATACAGGCAGACACCCAAGTCAATGCTCCTGAGTCAGAAGATTGAACCTGACATGCCCCGAGGACTTCATTGGCACACTAGATTAGGTTTACAGGTATCTGTCATCAGAGGCCTGCTCTGGAATATCAACTTATGATAAAATATATAGTCCCTGAGCCACAGAACAGAATATATCCTCCCCAAAAAGGAAGCCATGCTCCTGGAATTGTGTCATACCCTTAGGGTATTTGGATCCTGAATGGCCCCTTAGCAACCAGCACATTCTGATATTCCTGGTAACAAACCATCATTGTGCCCCATCTTCATGAGACTCCATGTCAACTCAAGGTCTCGATATATTGCCCCAGAGCCACCAGAATGCACCTGCCATGTTCCTCAGCTGCAATGGTCAATGGAGGGGTGATTTCCAGGCATCCCTGTGGCGTTCTCTGCTACAAAACTTTCCACATGGAGAAACCAGAGAAAACAAACCAGACTTCTCCTGTCCGGTAGAAAGAAACTTTGCTATTTGGAGCATCTCACAAGCCCCAGCATGGGAAATCCTCCATGGCCTCTTGACGCCACCCTTCCATTTGTGGGTAATCACAGACACAAACTCCAGTGTGAGCAAACATCTCACATCCACCCTTACTCAGGTGCTGGATATTCGAAACGGCAGCTGCACACTGAAACTGCCTTTTGCTTTTCACTGAACTTAACCATAGCTTTGTATTACTATTCTATCCTCACCACACTGGTCCACAATATCTCTTGATAGGGAATTCTGGAGCCACAACGCAGTATTCTGCCTTCCACATAGAAAGAAGAAGGACCTGTTGAGTCTGCCCAGAAACCTCATATGAGGATCAATCTACTCAGACCACGAGGCAACCCTGATTAATAGATTTCCCTGACCACTAGTGCTGTGTCTGACAGAGTCTAAGCCCCGACCTCGTGTCTGCCACCCAGAGTTGAGGGCCCATATTTAGCATGAGAGATCGGCCATGGCCCTGGGCCATCATCTGTACCCATCCTTGGTATCCAGTCATCTGTCCCCCAAACTTTGCTGGAATTCCTGCCAATGGCGAACCTGAAACACAATAGAGAACACCTCCTTCCCCATGGCAGGAATATTGGTTGTCCAACCCTCAGCGTGGGAGCCAGCTGCATGGCCATGGAGACCATGCCCACTCCTGAGGGCCGACATGGGCACAGGCAGGCATGGTGATCCTCAGCCTGAGCATGTTTTCCAACAAACACTCTCAGTTGCTCCTCCAGTACCAGCATTGCAGGCCTGGTATGCCCCTAGGCCCAAATCCTAACCCTTGGTGGGAATTTCCAGGTGCCCAGACCCAGAGTCCGTCTCAGAATCCCTGTTTGGGGCACCATTAAGATGGAAAACAGCACTCTTCCCTTCCCTGAGAAAGGCACCAAACTATTGGGAGCCGCCAGGATCCTTAGAGAGAAAAAATCTCCCATGGACCCATGAAAACAAACCTGCATTCCGAGGCCATCCTGTCCACACAATCCAGAGAGAAAAGTCTTTGCTACTGCCTTCGAGTCATCCTATTTACATTTCCTGACGAGCTGCCCTCCATGTCTATGCATTGGGCCTGTGATCATCTCGACACTAACCCTAACCCCAGTTTGTGTTTGCCGACTTCTCTCCCAAAACCATGGCTTACATGCCCACCAAGATGTGGTCCCTCAAGCCACATCACAGGAAAGTTCCTGCCATCCCCAAGAAAACTGTGCCCATCAGGTTGTCCAAACCCTCCAGATTAGGAGAAACCTGCCAGGCCCCTGAACCCACCCAATATTGGAGGTTGCTCTGGATGCAAACGTGCAGTCTGAAACACCCTGAGCACCTCCATCGAGGCAGAAAGCCAAGTCAATGGTTCTGAGTCAGATGATTGAACCTGACATGCCCCGAGGACTTCACTGGAACCCTAGATTGGGTCTTCAGACATCTGTTCTCAGAGTCCTGTTCTGGAATACCAAGTTATAATACAACATGTGGTCCCTGATTCCCACAACAGAACATCTCCTGTCTCCAGAAGGAAAATGTGCTCTTGGATCTATGTCCAACTTTCAGGGTAGATGGATCCTGCATGACCCATTAGCCCCAGCACCTTCTATGATCTCCCTGGTAACAAACCAGCATTGTGACCCAACTTCCTGAGACTTGATGCCAACTCAAGGTGTTGGTACTTTGCCCAAGAGCCATGAAACGAATCTGCCATGTTCCTCAGGTACAAAGGTCAATGGACGTGTGCTTTCTAGGCATCCAAGAGGTAGTTCTCTGCTACACAAAAATTCCACATAGGGAACCCTAGAGCAAACAAATAAGACTGCTCCTGTCAGGTTGAAGGAAACCTTGGTTGTTTGGAGCATCTCACAAGCCCCAGCCTGGGAAGTCCTCCACATTCTCTTGATGCCAACCCTCCATTTGTTAGTCATCATAGACACAAATTCCAGCATGAGCAAACATCTGACATCTGCTCTTACTCAGGTGCTGGATATTCGAATCAGTCACGCACACTGGAAATACCTTTCACTTGACACTGTATTCTTGCATAGTTTGGGTTTACAATTCCATCCTCACCCTACTGGACTGCAAGTCCTCTTGAGAGGGAATTAGGGAGACAAAACGCAACATTCTGCCTTCCCCATAGAAAGAAGAAGGGCCTGGTGAGTCTGCCCAGAAACTCCCCATGAAGATCAATCTACTTGGCCCTCGAGGGAACCCCGATTTATACTTTGCGCTGGCCACTAGTGCTGTGTCTGAGAGAGCCTGAGCCCCAACCTCGTGTCAGCCACCCAGAGTGTGGGGCCCTTATCCAGCATGTGGGACTGGCCATGGCCCAGTCATCTCTACCCATCCTTGGTATTCCGGCAACTATCCCAGACCTTTGCTGGAATCCCTACCAGTGGGGGAACCTGAAGCACAATTGAGAACTCCTCCTTCCCCATGGCAGGAAGCCTGGCTGTTGCTATGGGTGCCCAACCCTCAGAATTAGAACCAGGTGCATGGCCAATGAGACAACGCCCAATCATAAGGGCCGCCTGGGCCAAAGCAGGCATTGTGTCCCTCAACCTTAGCATGCATTCAAACAAATGCTCTCAGTTGTTTCTGCAGGGTCCCGCATCGCAGGCCTGGTATGCCCTTAGGACCAAATCCTAACACTTCGTGGGATTTTCCATGCCAACATAACCAGAGCCCGTCTCTGGAATCTCTGTTTTGAAGCACCCCTATGATGGAAAACAGCACTCTTCCCTCCCCTGAGAAAACTATTAGGAGCTGCCAGGATGCGTAGAGAGGAAAAATCTCCCAGGGCTCCATAAGACCACACCTTCATTCCGAGGCCATCCGGGACACACAATCCAGATACAAGAGACTGTGCTACCACCTTCGAATCACCTGGTTTACAGTTCCAGACGAGCTGCCCTACAGATCTACGCATTGGGCCTGTGATCACCTCGCCATTAACCCTACCCCAAGTTTGTGTTTGCAGACTTCTTTCCCAAAACCATGGCTCACATGCCCTCTATGATGGGTCTCTGTAGCCACACCACAGGAAAGATCCTGCTATCCCCAATGAAACTGTGTCCATCACAGTTGCCCAAACCCTCCAGATTAGGAGAGACCTGCAAGTCCCCTGAGCCCAGTCCAATATTGGAGGCCACTCTGGACACAAATGCACAGTGTACAACACCCTGATCACATCCATCCAGGAAGACACCCAAGTCAATGGTCCTGAGTCAGAAGATTGGTCCCGGAACCCCACAATAGAATATCTCCTGTCCCCAGATGGAATTCGTGCTCTTCAACTTGTGTCAAGGGTCGGGGTATATGAATTATGCACAGCCCCTTAGCCCCCAGCACATTCTAAGATCTCTCTGGTAACAAACAAACAGCATTGTGATCCATCTTCATGAGATTCCATGTCACTTCAAGTCCTTGGTAATTCCCCCCAGAGCCACCAGAATGAACCTGCCATGTTCCTCACCTGATATGGTCAGTGGAGGTGTGCTTTCCAGGCATCCATGTGGGAGTGCTCTTCTACTTATTCTTTCCACATGTGGGACCCTGGAGCAAACAAACCAGACTGCCACTGACCAGTAGAAGGGAACCCTCTGTTTGGAGCATCTCAGAAGCACCAGCAGGAGAAATCCTTCATGGCCCTTGACACAACCCCTCCATTTGTCAGTCATCATAGACAAAAACTCCAGCATGAGAAAACATCTGAAATCTGCCGTTATTTAGATTCTGCATTTTCTTTTCCACTACTGCACACTGGAACTGCGTTTCACTTGACACTAAATTTAACAATAGCTTGGGTTTAGAATTCCATCCTCAGCCTCCTGGTATGCAAGCCCTCTAGAGAGGGAATTTGGAGCCACAAGGCAACATTCTCCATTCCCACTAGAAAGAAATAGGGCCTGGTGAATCTTCCCAGAAACTCCACATGAGGTTCAATCTACTTGGCACTCGATGGAACCTTGATTTATAGGCTGTCCTGGGCACTAGTACTAGTACTAGTACTAGTACTGTGTCTGACAGAGCCTGAGCCAAGACCTAGTTTCAGGCACCCAGAGATATGAGCCCATATCCAGCATGTGAGATTGGCCAGGGCCCAAGTCCATCATCTCTACCCATCCTTGGTATTCAGGCACCTGTCCCCAGACCTTTTATGTAATCCCTACCAATGGGGTAACCTAAAGCACAATAGAGAACTCCTCCTTCCCCATGGTAGGAATCCTGGCTGTTGATATGGGTGTCCAAACCTCAAAGTGGGAGCCAGCTGCATGGCCAAGGAGACAATGCCCACTCATGAGGGCTGCCCTCGGCACAAGTAGCCATTGTAACCCTCAGCTTGATCAAGCCTTCAAAAAAATGCTCTTAGTTGCACCTCCAGGATCCTGCATTGCAGGCCTGATATGCCCTTAAGCCCAAATCCTAACACATCGTGGGATGTTCCATGTGCACATACCCAGAGCCCGTCACTGGAATCCCTGTTTTGAGGCACCCCTAAGATGGAAAACAGCACTCTTCACTTCCCTGAGAAAGCCACCAAACTAATGGGATCCCCCAGGATCCTTGAGAAGAAGAATCTCCCATGGTCCCATGAGTCCACACCTGTATTCCAAGGCCAGCGTGGATATGCTATCCAGATACAAGAGACTGTGCTACTGGCTTCGAGTCACCTGATTTACAGTTCCTGACGTGCTGCCCTCCAGATCTTTGGATTGGGGCTGTGAACACCTCTCCATTAACCTTATCCCGAGTTTGTGTTTGCAGATCTCTCTCTAAAAACCATTGCTCACATGTCCTCCAGGATGGGGCCCCTAGAGTCACACCACAAGACTGTGCTTGCCATCCCCAAGGAAACTGGGCCCATCACAGTTGCCCAAACCCTCCTGATTAGGAGAAACCTGGAAGGCTCCTGAGCACATCCCAATATTGTAGGCTGCTCTGGATGCAAATGCACAGTCTGAAACACCCTGATCACCTCCATGCAGGCAGACACCCAAATCAATGGTCCTGAGTCAGATAATTGAACCTGACATGGCCCTAGGACCTCATTGGA
The DNA here is from genome assembly GCF_964662115.1 of Mustela nivalis. NCBI lineage: Eukaryota > Metazoa > Chordata > Mammalia > Carnivora > Mustelidae > Mustela > Mustela nivalis. The sequence continues at coordinate 259,820 of NW_028135785.1, forward strand.
AGAGGGATTAACTTTTCAGGCACCTGTCCTCAGAGGCCTCTTCTGGAATACCAACTTATGATACAAATTATGGCCCCTAGGCCCAGGGTGGGAAATCCTCCATGGCCTCTTGAAGCCACCTCTCCATTTGTTGGTCATCATAGACACAAACTCCAGCCTGAGCAAACATCTGACATCCGCCCATATTCAGGCGCTGATATTGGAATCAGCTGCTGCACACTGGAACTGCCTTTCGCTTTGCAATGAATTTAAGCCTAGCTTCAGACTACAATTTCATCCTCACCCTACTGGTCTGCCATATCTCTTGATAGGGAATTCTCGAGCCACAACGCAACATTCTGCCTTCTTCATAGATAGAAGGACCTGGTGAGTCTGCCCATAAACTGCACATGAAGATCAATATACTCATCCCAGGAGGGAACCCCTATTTATAGTTTGCCCTAGCCACTAGTGCTGTGTCTGACAGAGCCTGAGCCCCTACCTCGTGTCAGCAACCCAGAGGGTGGGGCCCACATTAACCATGTGAGACCGGCCATGGCCCAGGGCTGTCATTACTACCCATCCTTGGTATTCAGGCATCTGTCCCCTAGATCTTAGCTGGAATCCCTACCAATGGGGGGACCTGAAGCACAATAGAGAATTCATCCTTCGCCATGGCAGGAATCCTGGCTTTTGGATGGGTGTCCAACCCTAGGAATGGGAACTGGCTGCATGGCTGAGTAGACATCGCCCAATCCTGATGGCCTCCGGGGCACAAGCAGGCATTGGGACCCTCAGCTTGACCATACTTTCAAACAAACGCTCTCAGTTGCACCTCCAGGATCCCGCATTGCAGGCCTGGTATGGCCCTAGGCCTAAATATTAACCCTTGGTGGGATTTTCCAAGCACTTAGACCCAGAGCTCATCTCTGGAATGCCTGTTTTGGGGCACGCCTAAGCTGGAAAACAGTACTCATCCCTTCCCGGAGAAATCCAACAAACTATTGAGAACCGCCAGGATCCTTGAGAGGAGAAATCTCCCATGGACCCTTGAGACAACACCTGCAATAAAGGCCATTCTGGAAATTAAATCCAGATACAATTACCTGTGCTACCACCTTTGAGTTACGTGATTTACAGTTCCAGACTTGCTGCCCTCCTGGTCTATGGATTGGGACTATGATCACCTTGCCACTAACCCTAACCTAAGTTTGTGTTTGCAGACTTCTCTCTCAAAATCATGGCGCACATGTCCTCCAGGATGGGGTCTCTGGAGTCACACCACAGGACAGTTCCTGCAATCCCCAAGGAAACTGCCCATCACAGTTGTCCAAAAACCCCATATAAGGAGAAACCTGCAAGAAACATGAGCCAACCCTAGTATTGGATGCCACTCTGGACACAAATGCACAGTCTGAAACACCCTCATCACCTGCATCCAGTCAGACACCAGAGTCAATGATCCTGAGTCAGAAGATTGAATGACATTCCCCTAGGGCCTCATTCAAACCCTTTATTAGGTTTTCAGGCTTCTGTCCTCAGAGACCTGTTCTGGATTACCAATTTATGATACAACATATGGCCGCTGAGCCCCACAACAGAATATCTCCTGCCCCCAGAAGCAATCCGGGCTCTTGGGCCTGTGTCAAATCCTCAGGCTAGATGAATCCTGCATGGCCCATTAACCACCAGCACATTCTAAGATCTCCCTGGTAACAAACCAACATTTTGACCCATCTTCATGAGGTTCCATGTCCAATCCAGTCTTTATTTCTTCGCCTCAAAGCCACCAGATGCCATGTTCCTTCGCTGTCATGGTCAATGAAGGTGTGCTTTCCAGTCACCCATGTGGGAGATCTATGTTATCCGATCTTTCGACATGGGGAACCATGGAGGAAACAAATCAGACTGCCCCTGTCTGGTAGAAGGAAACCTTGCTGTTTGGAGCATCTCAAAAACACCAGATTGGGAAATCCTCCATAACCTCTTGACGCCACCCCTCCATTTTTGTGTCATCATAGACACAAACTCCAGCATGAGCAAATATCTGACATCCACCCTCACTCAAGTGCTGAATATTGGATTCAAACATTGCACACTGGAAATTCCTTTTGCTTGATACAGAATGTAACCATAGCTTAGGTTTACAATTCCATCCTCAGCCTCCTGGTCCACAAGCCCTCTTGATAGTGAATTCTAGAGCCACAAAGCAGCATTCTGCCTTCCCCTTACAAACAAGAAGGGCCTGGTGGTCTGCCCAGAAACCATACATGAGGATCAATCTGCTCGGCACTTGAGGGAACCCCAATTTATAGGCTGCCCTGGGCACTAGTGCTGTGTCTGACAGAGCCTGAGCCAAGACCTAGTGTCAGCCACCCAGTGATCGGGGCCCATATCCACGATTTGATACTGGCCATGGCCCATGTCCATCATCTTTACCCATCCTTGGTATTCAGGCCTCTGTCCCCAGACCTTTGCTGGAATCCCCGCTAATGGGGGAACCTGAAGCACTATAGAGAACTCCTCTTTCCCCATGGCAGGATTCTGGCTGTTGGGATGGTTGTCCAACCCTCAAAGTGGGAGCCAGCTGCATGGCCAATGTGACCACGCCCACTCATGAGGGCCACCTGGGCATAAGCAAGTATTGTGACCCTCAGCCTGAGAATGATTTCAAACAAGCCCTCTCAGTTGCACCTCCAGGATCCTGAATGCAGGCCTGGTAAGCCACTAGGCCCAAATCCTAACACTTGGTGGGATTTTCCAGGGGACCAAACCCAGAGTCCGTCTCTGGAATCCATATTTTGGGGCACCCCTAACATGAAAAACAGCACTCTTCCCTTCCCCGAAAAAGCCACCAACTATTGGGAGCCACCAGGATCCTTAGAGAGGAAAAATCTCCCATGGACCCATGAGGCCACAACTGCATTCTGAGGCCATCCTGCACACAATACAGAGAAAAAAGCCTGTGATTCTGCCTTTGAGTCACCCGATTAACAGTTCCTGAAGAGCTGCCATCCATGTCTATGCATTGGGCCTGTGATAACCTTGCCACTAACCCTAACCCAAGTTTGTGTTTTCAGACTTCCCTCCCAAAACCATGGCTCACATGCCCTCCAGTTTGTGATAACTGGAGCCACACCACGGGATTGTACCTGTCTTCCCAAAGGAAACTGTGATTGTCACTATTAAACAAACCCTCTAGATTAGGAGAAACCTGCAAGGCCCCTAAGCCCAGCCCAATATTGGAGGCCACTCTGGACGCAAATGCACAGTCTGACACACCATATCACCTACATCCAGGCTGATATCCAAGTCAATGGTCCTCAGACAGAAGATTGAACCTGACATGCTCCTAGGATTCACTGGAACACTAGAATAGGTTTTCAGGTATCTGTACTCAGAAGGCTGTTCTGAATATCAATGTATGATACAATATGGTCACTGAGCCACACAAAAGAACATCTCCTGTCCTTAGAAGAAAGCTGTGCTCTGGACCTGTGTCAAACACTCTGGGTAGATGAATCCTTCAAGGCCCCCTGACAACCAGCACATTCTATGATCTCCCTGACAACATACCAGCATTGTGACCCATCTTCATGAGACTCCATGACAACTCCAGCCCTTGGTACTTCGGCCCAGAGCCACCAGAATGAAACTGCCATGTTCCTCTGCTGCCATGGTCAATGTAGGTGTACTTTCCAGGCATCCAGCGGGAGTGCTCTGATACCAACTTTCCACATGGGGAACCCTGGAGGAAACAAACCAGACTCCCATGTACGGTAAAAGGAATCTTTGCTGTATGGAGTATCTCAAGCCTGAGGGTGGGTAATCCTCCATGGCCTCTTGAGGCCACCCATCCATTTGTTGGTCATCATAGACACTAACTCCAGCGTGAGCAATCAACTGACATCTGCACTTACTCAAGTGCTGGATATTTGAATCAGCTGCTACACACTGGAATTGCCTTATGCTTGGCACTGAATTTAAAAGTAGCTTGGCGGGACGCCTGGGTGGCTCAGTTGGTTAAACAGCTGCCTTCGGCTCAGGTCATGATCCCAGCGTCCTGGGATCGAGTCCCACATCAGGCTCCTTGCTCCGCAGGGAGCCTGCTTCTCCGTCTGACTCTGCCTTCCACTCTGTCTGCCTGTGCTTGCTCTCGCTCGCTCTCTGACAAATAAATAAAATCTTGGAAAAAAAAAAGTAGCTTGGGTTTGCAATTCCATCCTCACCCTGGTGTTCAGTAAGCTCTCTTGATAGGGAATTCTGAAGCCACAACACAGCATTCTGCCTTCCCCATAGCAAGAAAAAAACAGCCTGGAGAGACTGCCCAGAAACCCTACATGAGGATAAATCTACTCGACCCTCGAGTGAACCCCATTTATAGGTTTACCTGGCCACTAGCGCTGAGTCTGACAGAACCTCATCTCTGACCTCGTGTCAGGACCCAGAGACTGGGCTCCAACTCCAGAATGTGAGACCAGCCATGTCCCAGGGCTGTCATCTCTACCCATTCTTGATTCAGGCATCTGTCCCCAGACATTTGCTGAAATCCCTGCCAATGGGGGAACCAGAAGCACAATAGGGAAATCCTCCTTCCCCATGGCAGGAATGATGGCTCTTGGGATGGGTTTCCAGACCTCAGAGTGGTAGCCAGCTGAATGGCCAATGATAACCCGCCCACTCATGAGGGCCGCCCTGGACACAAGCAGGCATTGTGACCCCCAACATGAGCATGCTTTCAAACAAACACTCTCAGTTGCATTCCAGAATCCAAATTTGCAGGCCTGATATGCCCCTAAGCACAAATCCTAACACCTGGTGGGATTTTTCAGGGGCCCAGAAACACAGCCTGTCTCTGGAATCCCTGTTTTGGGACACCCCTAAGATGGAAAATAGCACTCTCCCCTTCGCCAAGAAAGCCACCATAGTATAGGGAGCCGCTAGGATCCTTGAGAGGAAAAATCTCCCATGGATCCATGAGACCACACCTGTATTCCGAGGCCATCCTGGACACAAAAGCCAGATACACAAGCCTGTGCTACCACCTTCAAGGCAACTAATTTATAGTTCCAGACGAGCTGCCCTCCAGGTCTATGCATTGGGCCTGCGATCACCTCACCGCTAACCTTAACCCGAGTTTGTGCTTACAGACTTCTATCCCGAAACCATGGCTCATATTTCCTCCAGGATGGGGTCTCTGGAGCCACACCAAAGGACTGTGCCTGCCATCCCCAAGGAAAATGTGTCCGTCACATTTGCCTAAAACTTCGAGATAAGGAGACACCTGCAAGGCCCCTGAGCCCACCCCAATACTGGAGGCCCCTCTGGACACAAATGTGCAGTCTGAAATACGCTGATCACCTGAATCCAGGCAGATACCCAAGTCAGCGTTTCTCAGTCAGAAGATTGAACCTGACATGCTCCTATGACCTCATTGTAACCCCTGATTAGGTTTTCAGGCATCTGTAATCAGAGACCTGTTCTGGAGTACCAACTTAAGATACAACATATGGTCCCTGATCCCCACAACAGAATATCTCCTTTCTCTAGATGGAAGCCGTGCTCTTGGAACTGTGTCAAACCCTCAGGGTAGATGAATCCTACTTGGCCCGTAGCCACCAGCAGATTCTAAGATCTCACTGGTAACAAGCCAGCATTGTGAGCCATCTTCATGAGATTCCATGTCAACTACAGGCCTTGGTACTTCACCCCAGAGCCTTCAGAAAGAACCTGTCATGTTCCTCAGCTGCAATGTTCAGTGGAAGTGTGCTTTCCAGGCATCCATGTGGGAGTGCTCTGCTACCCAAACTTTCCACATGGGGGACTCTCGAGCAAACAAATCTGACTGCCCTGTCCTGTAGAAGGAAACCTGGCTGTTTGGAGCATCTCACAAGCTCAAGTGTGGGAAATCCTCTATGACCTCTTTTCAACTCCTATCCATTTGTCGGTCATTATAGACACAAACTCCAGCTTGAGCAAACATCTGACGTCTGCGCTTACTCAGGTGCTGGATATTCGAATCAGCCGCTGCACACTGGAAATGCCATTCGCTTGTCACTGAATTTATTCATAGCTTGGGTTTACAATTCCATCCTCACCCTACTGGTCTACAAGCCCTCATGATAGGGAATTCTGCAGCCACAACACAGCATTCTGCCTTCCCAATAGAAAGAAGAAGGGCCTGGTGAGTCTGCCCAGAAACTCCACATTATGATCAATCTACTTGTCCCTTGAGGGAACCCTGAATTATAGACAGCCCTGGCCCCTAGTGTTGTGTCTGACAGAGCCTAAGCCCCGACCTCGTGTCAGCCACCTAGAAGGCGGGGCCCATATCCCGCATGTTAGACTGGCCACGGAACAGAGCCGTCATCTTTACCCATCCTTGGTATTCAGGCATGTGTCCCCAGACCTTTCCTGGAATCCCTACCAATGAGGGAACCTGAATCACAATAGAGAAATCCTCACTCCCCATGGCAGGATTCCTGTAAGTTCGGAAGGGTGTCCAACACTCAGAGTGTTAGCCTACTGAATGGCCATTGAGACCACCCCCATTCCTGAGGGCCACCCTATGCAAAAGCTTGCATAGTGACCCTCAGCCTGAGCATGCTTTCAAACAAACGCTCTCAGTTGTATCTCCAGGACTTGCATTGGAGGCCTGGTAAGCCCCTATGCCCAAATCATAACCCTTGGTGGGTATTTCCAGGTGCCCAGAGCCAGAGCACTTCTCTGCAATCCCTGTTATGGGACACCCTTAATATGGAAAACAGAACTCTTTCCTCTCTGAGAAAGCCACCACATTATAAGGAGCCGCCAGGATACTTGAGAGGAAATATCACCCATGGACACCTGAGACCACACCTGCATTCTTAGTCCATCGTGGATACACAATCCAGATAAAAAAGCCTGTGCTACCTCCTTTGAGGCATGCGATTTACATTTCACACGGAGCTTCCCTCCAGGAGTATGCATTGGGCCTACAATCACTTCGCCACTAAACCTAACCCGCATTTGTGTTTGCAGACTTCCCTCCGAAAACCATGGCTCTCATGCCCTCCAGCATGGGGTCTTTGGAGCCACACCACAGGACTGTGCCCACCATTGCCAAGGAAACTGTGCCCATCAAATTGCCCTATCTTTCCAGATTAGGAGAAACCTGCAAGGCCCCTGAGCCCACCCCAATACTGGTTGCCACTCTGTACACAAATGCACAGTCTGGAACACCCTGATCACCTACATCTAGGCAGACTTTGAAGTCAATGATACTGAGTCAGAGGATTGAACCTGACATTCCGTTAGGATTTTATTGGAACCCTAGATTAAATTTTCAGGCATCTATCCTCAGAGGCCTGTTCTGCAATACCAAATTATGATACATTTGGTCCGTTAGCCCCACATCAGAACATCTCTGGTCCGAGAAGGAAACCATGCCCTTTGACCAGTGTCAAACCCTCAGGGTAGATGAATCCTACATGGTCCCTTAGCCACCAGCACACTGTAAGGTCTCCATGGTAACAAACCTGCATTATGACCCATCTTCATGAGACTTCATGTCAACTCCAGGCCTTGGTAATTCGCCCAAGAGCCACCAGAACGAATTGGCCATGTTTCTCAGCTGCAATTTTAATGGAGGTGTGCTTTTCAGGCATCCACGTGGGAGTGCTCTGCTACCCAAACTTTCCACATGGGGGACCCTGGAGCAAATAAACCAGACTCCCCCTGTGTGGTAAAAGGAAACTTTGCTGTTTGAAGCATCTCACAAGCCCCAGCATGTGAAATCCTCCATGGCCTCTTGACGCCACCCCTCCATTCATCGGTCATCATAGACATAAACTCCAGCATGAGGAAATGTCTGACTTTCACCTTTACTCAGGTGCTGGATATCTGGAATCAGACACTACACAATGGAACTGCCTTTTGCTTGGCACTGAATTGAACCTTAGCTTGAGTTTACAATTCCATCCTCACCCTACTGGTCCCCAAGCCCGCTTGATAGGGAATTCTGGGGCCACAACGCAGCTTTTTGCCTTCCCCTTAGAAAGAAGAAGGGCATGGTGATTCTGCCCAGAAACTCTGCATGAGGATCAATCTGCTCAGCCCTTGAGGGATCCCTGATTCATACTCAGCCCTGACCACTAGTTCTGTTTCTGACAGAGCCTGAGTGCTCAATTCATGTCAGCTACTCAGAGAGTCAGGCATGTGAGACTGGCCATGTCTCAGGTCCCTCATCTCTACCCATCCTTGGTATTCAGGCATCTGTCCCCAGACATTTGCTAGAATACCTGCTAATGGGGGAACCTGAGGCACAATAGAGAATTCTTCCTTTTCCATGGCAGGAATCCTGGTAGTTGGGATGGGTGTCCTACATTAAAGTGGTAGCCAGCTGCATGGCCAAGGAGACAACTCCCACTCATAAGGGCTGCCCTAATCACATCAGGCATTGTGACACTCAGACTAGCATGCTTTCAAACAAACGCCCTCAGTTGTACCTCCAAGTCTCACATTGTAGGCCTGGTACACCCCTAGGCCCAAATCCTAATCCTGGTGGGATTTTCCAAGCACCCAGACTCACAGCCCTTCTCTGGGATCCCTTTTTGGGGAACATCTAAGATTGAAAACAGCACTCTTCCATTCAAACGAGAAAGCCACCATACTATTGGGAGCTTCCAGGATCCGTAGAGAGGAAAATACTCTCATGGAAACATTAGAACACACCTGCATTCCAAGGCTATCATGGACACACAATCCAGATACAAAAGCCAGTGCTAGTGCCTTCGAGGTACGTGATTTACAGTTCCTGACGATCTGCGCTCCAGGTCTATGCATTGGGCCTACGATCACCTCGCAACTCAACCTAATCCGAGCTTGTGATTGCAGACTTCTCTCCCAAAACCATGGCTTACATGCCCTCCACGATGGAGTCTCTGGAGCCACACCACAGGACTGTGCCTGCCACCCCCAAGGAAACCGTGCCCACAAATTTGCCTAAACCTTCAAGATTAGGAGAAACCTGCAAGGCCCCAGAGCCCACCCCAATATTGGAGGCCACTCTGTACACAAAGGCACAGTCAGAAACATTCTGGTTGCCTACATATAGGCAGACACTGAAGTCAATGGTCCTGAGTCTGATGATTCAACCTGAAATTCCCCTTGGACTTCATTGGAACCCTAGATGAAGTTTTTAGGCATCTGTCCTCAGAGGCCTGTTCTGGAATACCAACTTATGATACAACATTTGGTCCGTGAGCCCCACAACAGAACATCTCCGATACCCAGAAAGAAACCATGTTCTTCGACCGGTGTCAAACCATCAGGATAAACTAATCATACATGGCCCCTTAGCCACCAGCACATAGTAAGATTTCCGTGGTAACAAAACTGCATTGTGACCCAACTTTATTAGAATCCAGGCCTTGGTACTTTGCCCTAGAGCAACCAGAAAGAACCTGCCATGTTCCTTAGGTGCAATGGTCAATGTAGGTGTGCTTTCCAGTATCCACGTGCGAGTACTATGCTACCCAAACTTTGCACATGGGGGGAACCTGGTGTAAACAAACCAGACCTCCCCTGTCCAGTAGAAGGAAACCTTATGTTTGGATCAACTCACAGGCCTCAGCGTGTAAACTGCTCCATGGCCTCTTGATGCCACCACTCCATTGGTCGGTCATCATAGACACAAACTCCAGTCTAAGCAAACATCTGACATGCACCCTTATCCCGGTGCTGGATGTCTTGAATAAACCACTGCACATTGGAACTGCCTTCCACTTGGCACTGAATTGAACCATAGCTTGTGTTTACAATTCCATCCTCACCTGACTGGTCCCTAAGCCCTCTTGATAGGGAAATCTGGGGCCACAACGCAGCATTCTGCCTTCCCCATCGAATGAAGAAATGCCTGGTGAGTCTGCCCTGAAAACCCACATGAGGATCAATCAGGTCGGCCCTCGAGTCAACACCGATTTATAGGCTGCCATGGCCACTAGTGCCGTGTCTGACAGAGCCTGAGCTCGACTGAGTTTCAGCCACTAAAGAGCAGGCCCCATATCTAACATTTGGGATTGCCATGGCCAAAGTATGTCATCTCTACCCATCCTTGATATTCAGGCACCTGTCCCCAGACCTTGGCAGGGATCCCTGCCAATTAGGGAACTTGAAGCACAATAGAGAACTCTTCTTTCCCCATGGCAATAAACCTGGCTTTTGGGATGGGTGTTCTACCCTCAAAGGGGGAGCCAGTTACAACATCAATGACACCACACACACACTCCTGAGGACTACCCTTGGCACAAACAGGCATTGTGACCCTCACCCTGAGCATGCTTTCAAAAAATCCCTCTCAGATTCACCGCAATGATCCCTCATTTCCCGCCTGGTATGCCTGTAGGTTCAAATCATAAAACTTGGTGGGATTTTCGAGGTGCCCAGACCCAGAGACCATCTCTGGAATTTTTGTTTTGGTGCACCCTTCAGATGGAAAACAGCACTCATCCCTTCCCCAAAAATGTCACCAAATTATGAGGAGCCACCAGGATCCATAGAGAGGCAATGTCTCCCATGGACCCATGAGAACACACCTGCATTCCGAGGCCATCCTGGACACACAATCCGGAGAGAAAAGCCTGTGCTACTGCCTTCCATTCACCCTAATTACAGTTCCAGATGAGCTGCTCTCAAGGTATATGCATTGGGCCTGTGATCACCTCGCCACTCACCCTAATTCGAATTTGTGTTTGCAGACTTATCTACCAAAACCATGGCACACATGCCCTCCAGGATGGGGTCTCTGGATCCACACTGCAGGACTGTCCCTGCCATCCAAAAGGAAACTGTTTCCATCACAGTTGCCCAAACTGTCTAGATTAGGAGAAACCTACAAGGCCTCTGGGCCTACCCCAATTTCGGCGGCCGCTCTGAACACAAATGCACAGTCTGAAATACCCTGATCCCCTACATCCAGGAACACAGCCAAGTCAATGGTCCTGAGTCAGAATAATGAACCTAACATGCCCCTAGGACGTCATTGGAACCATTGATTCGGTTTTCAGACATGTGTCCTCAGAGGCCTGTTCTAGAATGCGAACTTATGATACAACATGTGGTGGCTGGGCCACACAACAGAACATCTCCTGTCCCCAGAAGGAAACCGTACCCTACAATCTGTGCAAAATCCCAGAGTAGTAGATTCCTGCACAACTACTAAGCCACCAGCACATTCTAAGATCTACCTGGTAACAAACCAGCTGTGTGGCCCATCTGCAAGAGATTCCATGTCAAATCAAGGACTTGGTACTTTGCTACAGAGACACCAGAATAAAGCTGCCATGTTCTTCAGTTGCAATGGTCAATGAAGTTGAACATTCCAGGCATCCATGCGGTAGAGCTCTGCTACCCAAACTTTCCACATGGGGGACCCTGGAGCAAATAAACCACACTCCACCTGTCCAGTAGAATGAAACCTTGCTATTTGGAGCAGCTCATGAGTCTCAACGTGAAAATCCCTCCATGGCTTCTTGACGCCACCCCTCCATTTGTCAGTCATCATAGACACAAACTCCAGTGTGAGCAAATATCCGACGTCCTCCCTTACTAAGGTGCTGGATATCTCGAAAAAGCTGCTGGACACAGGAACTGCCTTCCGCTTGGCAGTGAATTGAACTGTAGCTTGTGTTTACAATTCCTTCCTCACCCGACTGGTCCCCAAGCCTTCTTGATAGCGAATTATGGAGACACAACACAGCATTCTGCCTTCCCGATAGAAACAAGTGCCTGGTGAGTCTGGCCAGAAACCCCACATGAGGATCAATCTGCTCGGCCCTATATCGGAGGGACCCTGATTTATAGGTTGCCCTGGCCACTAGTGCTGTGTCTGACAGAGCCTGAGCCCAGACCTAGTGTCAGTCACCAGAGTTTGAGCCCCACATCTAGTATTTGGGAATGCCATGGCTCAAGTATTTCATCTCTACCCATCCTTGGTATTCAGGCACCTGTCCCCAGACCTTTGCTGGAATCCCTGATAATGGGGCATCCTGAAGCACAATAGAGAACTCCTCCTTCTTCATATCAGGAAACTTGGCTGTTAGGATGGGTGTTCAACCCTGAAAGGGGGAGTCATTTACAAGTCCAGTGAGACCACACAAACGCCTCAGGGATGCCCTGGAGGCAAACAGGCCTTGTGACCCTCAGCCTGAGCATGCTTTCAAACAATCCTTCTCTGTTGCACCACCATGAACCCGCATTGCAGGCCTAATATGCCCTAAGCCCAAATCCTAGGACTTGTTGTGATGTCCCAGATGCCATGAACCAGAGCCCGTCTCTGGAATCCCTGTTTTGGGGCACCCATAAGGTGGAAAACATCACTCTCCCCTTCCCCGAAAAAGCCACCAAACTATGGAGAGCCACCAGGATCCATAGAGAGGAAAAGACTCCCATGGACCCATGAGACCACACCTGCATTCCAAGGCCATCCTGGACACACAATCCAGAGAGAAAAGCCTGTGCTACTGCCTTCCAGTCTCCCTAATTATAGTTCATGACGAGCTTCCCTCCAGGTCTACGCATTGGGCCTGTGATCACCTCGCCACTCACCCTAATTTGTATTTGTGTTTGCAGACTTCTCTCCCAAAACCATGGCTCACATGCCCACCAGAATGTTATCTCTGGAGCCACACCACAGAACTCTGGCTGCCAACCCCAAGGACACTGTGCATATCAGATTTGCCCAAACCTTCCAGATTAGGAGAAACCTGTGTGGCCCCTGAGCCCCCACCAATATTGCCGGCCACTCGGGATGGAAATGCGCAGTCTGAAACACCCTTATCACCTACATCCAGGGAAATAGCCAAGTCAATGATCGTGAGATAGACGATTGAACCTAAAATGCCCCTAGGCTCTCAATGGAACCCCATTAGGTTTTCAGGCATCTGTCCTCAGGGGCCTGTTCTAAAATACCAATCTATGACACATCATGTTTTCTCTGAGCCACACGACAGAACATCCCCTGTCCCCAGAAGAATACCATGCTCTTCGACCTGTGCCAAACCCTCAGGGTAGGAGAATCCTGCATGGCACCTTAGCAACCAGCACATTCTAAGTTCTCCCTGGTAACAAACAAGCATTGTGACCCATCTGCAAGAGATCCCATGTCAACTCAAGGCCTTGGCACTTTGTCCCAAAGCCACCAGAACGAATCTGCCATGTTCCTCACCTGCAGTTGTCAATGGAGGTGTGCTTTCCTGGCATCCATGCCGGAGAGCTCTTCTTCACAAACTTTCCACATGGGGAAACCTAGAGTAAACAAACCAGACTTCACCTACACTGTACAAAGAAATGTTACTTTTTGCAGCAGTTCACAGGCCTCAGCATGTGAACTCCTCCATGGCCTCTTTATACCACCCCTCCACTTGTCGGTCATCATAGACAAAAACTCTAGTGTGAGCAAGCATCTGACATCCACCCTTATTCCAGTGCTGGATGTCTCGAGTAAACTGCTACAAATTGGAACTGCCTTCTGCTTGGCACTGAATTGAACCATAGCTTTTGTTTACAATTCCACCCAAAACTGACTGGTCCCCAAGCTCTCGTGATTGGGAAATCTGGAGCCACAACACAGCATTCTGCCTTCCCTATTGAATGAACAAATGCCTGGGAATCTTCCCAAGAAACTCCACATGAGGATCAATCTGCTCCGCCCTCGAATCTACTCTGATATAAAGGCTGCCATTGCCACTAGCGCTGTGTCTGACAGAGCCTGAGCCCCGACCGAGTTTTAGGCCTCATATCTAGCATTTGGGATTGCTATGGCCCAAGTACGTCATCTCCACCCATCCTTGATATTCAGGCACCTATCTCGAGACCTTGCTGGAAACCCTGCCAATGGGGCAACCTGAAGCACAGAGGAACCTGACGGAAGAGAACTCATCCTTCCTCATGGCAGGACATTTGGCTGTTGGGTTGGGTGTCCAACTCTCTAAGAGGGAGCCAGATATATGACCAATGAGACCACTCCCACTCCTGAGGGCCGCCATGGGAGCAAACAGGCATTGTGAGACTCAGCCTGAGCAAGCTTTCAAACAATCCCTCTCAGTTGCACCATCATGATCCCGCATTGCAGGCCTCATACATCCCTAGGTGCAAATCCTAACCCTTGGTGGGAAGTCCCAGATGCCCAGAAAAAGAGCCTGTATCTGGAATCCCTGTTTTGGGGCACCCATAAGATGGAAAACAACACTCTTCCCTTCCCCAAAAAAGCCACCAAACTATGAGCTGCACAGATCCATAGAGAGGAAAAGTTTCCCATGGACCCATGAGACTATACCTGCATTCCGAGGCCATCCTGGACACACAATATAGAGAGAAAAGCCTGTGCTACTGCCTTCCAGTCACCCTAATTACAACTCCTGACAAGCTGCACTCCAGATCTACTCATTGGGCCTGTGATCACCTTTCCACTAACCATAACCCACATTTGTGTTTGCAGACTTCTCTCCCAAAACCATGGCTCATATGCCCTCCAGGACAGGGTCTCTGGATCCACAACACATGACTAGGCCTGCCATCCCCAAGGAAACTGTGCCCGTCAAACCTGCCCAAACCTTCCATTTTAGGAGAAACACGCAAGAGCCCTAAGCCCAACCCAATATTGTCGGCAGCACTGGACACAAATGCCAGTCTGAAACGCCCTGATCACCTACATCCAAGCAGACAGCCATTTCAATGTTCCTGGGTCAGAAGATTGTACCTGACATGCTCCTAGGACGTCATTGGAACACTAGATTAGGTTTTCAGGCATCTGTCCTCAGGGTCCTGTTCTGAAATACCAACTTAGGATACAACATGTGGTCCCTGAGCCACACAATAGAATATCTCCTGTCCCCAGTAGGAAACCATGCCCTTCGACCTGTGCCAAACCCTCAAGATTGGAGAATCCTGCACAGCACCTTAGACACCAGCACAAACTCTAGTTTGTGCGTTGACCCATACCACAAGCTTTCCATCTGCTGGACAGTCGAGTCCTGTTGAATGGCTCCAGGATGTCCCATACGGAAAGACTGGAGAGCAGGATTCGAAGGATGGATGCCTGTACAGCATACCTCACATTCCCATTGGCTCTTTGTGACAAGACATGTTTGAACTACTGGCTCTGGGGCGAGCTAACTAGGGGGCTGAATTGAAATGGACTCTCCTGCGGATGGGTCATAATGTGGGTTTGTGTGCATGGAGACCTTGGAATATGTTGGCAGCTCAGGGGCCATGAAGTATTCGCCTAACCGAAGGGTGTAATATTGCTCCAATTAAAAAGAGATCCCTATGTCGAGATGAGACAGGTTCTCTTTGGTGCCTCAGAAAAGCCCCAGATACTGGTCTTCAAACCAGTTCTCTGAGTAGAGACACCTGGAAACCAAAGCTAGGGTTCAGATTAGAGCCTAGATGCCTGTCCGTTTCAATCTTCTGTCTCTGGGGACACTGTCTGAGTATCTAAGTGGAGATAGTTGCTCAGCTGGTGTCAGAGTGCCCCTCTTAGTCCATGGCCGAGGCATGGCCTTGGAGACTTTATTGGATTCTCCTAATCTCTAGGGTTGTGGCCAATGGATTGGGTACAGTTTTCTTGGAGAGGACTGGCACAGTCCTTCAGTGTGTCTCCATAGGCCCTAGCCTGGAGGGTGTGTGGGTCCGGGCTGTGGGCACAGAAGTATGAAAACACAAACTCGGCTTGGGTGCGGAGCCGAGAGCATTGCAGGATGGACCCACAGACCGTGAGAGGAGATCCTCAGCTTATGAAAGAAGGGCAAATGGGAGGCAGTCACGCAAGCTTTTGTCTTTGGATGTTTTGTCTCCCATAGCCGTGGAATTTAGGGGTGACCTCAGGGGCTATGGAAGAGTCACCCTCTCTGAGAAGTTGGTCCAGCTCTTAAGATTTTGGGGACATTTTGTGGGAAGGGTGGAGTCCTGCTGTCTGGCTCAGGTGTTCTTCCAGGAGAGGGACTCCAGATCACAGTCCTGGGTTCGAGCAAATGGAATACTCGAGCTCTTGTGAAGATTGGGATCATAGGGGCTTGGCAAGCCCCATATGCGGGCTCTTAGTCCAGGCCCTGAGAGACCTTACTTCGACATGGGGCCCATGCTGATGGTCCCAATGCGAGTTTGTACCCAAGGAGGCACTCAAGTTTAGGCTTGGCCTCAGGGGCCATGAAGGTTTCTCCTACACTGAAGGTATGACTCCATGCCAACAGCAAGCTTTCCAGCCATGGGGAAGGAGAAGATCTGATTTGTGCTTCAGTTACCCACGTTTGCCAGGATTTGATATAATATCTAGGGTCAGATGTCTGAAAACCCAGGTTGGGAAGAGATGACAGCATAAGGCCATGGCCTGTCTGATGTGCTTAGTGTGCAGCCAGCTGTTTCCTTGTCTGTCGGGACGTCAGGCTGTGTCAGACAGAGCAATACTGACCAGGGTAGCTTTTCCAGTTAGGGTGCGGTCGAGGCCAGAGCAGATTGGTTCTCATTTGTGGTTTCTGGAGAGCCCCATAGGGCAACGTTTTTCTTCTGGTGGGCAGGCAGAAAACTGTGTTGTGGTTCTGGAATTCCCAGTCTGGAGGGCTTGTTTGCCAGGAGTGTGAAGAGGGAAGTCTGAAAACACAAGCTAGCGTTAGGTTTGGGGCATGGCAGGCCCACTCTGCAGAGACTGAATCAAGATCTCCTGCATCTGAGGTCAGGGCGAGTATCAGACGTTGCCTCAGGTTGGAGTTTGTGTCCATTATGGCCCCTTCCTGAAGGGGGTGGGGGCGTCATGAGGCCAGGGAGGTTTCCCAACGCTGGGAGTTATGAGCTGCCCCAAACATCAAGGTTTCCTCTGTAGGACAGTCGAGTACTATGAGATGGTTCTAGGATGACCCCTACAGAAAGACTCGAGAGAAGGGGTCTAAGCATGAATGTCTGCAAATGCCACCTCACATTCCCACTGGCTGCTTGGGGCAAGGCAGGCTCAATCTGCAGGCTCTTGGGCGGGTTTCTCAGAGGGATGAGTTGAAATGGACTCTCCTGAGGATGAGTCATACTGTGGGTTGGTGGCCATGGAGACCTTGGAATGTGGCGGTGGCTCAGGGACTCTGCAGGTTTCTCCAAACCGAAGGGTTAGACACAGCTCCAACAATGAAGCTTCCCATGTGTAGACGATAGTTGTTCTGTTTGGTGTCTCAGGAAAGCCCCAGATGCTGGTCTTCAAACCCAGGCCTCTGAGGAGTGACACCTGGAAACCAAAGCAAGAGTTCAGATTAGGGCCCAGGGGCCTGTCTGGTTCAATCTACTGTCTCTGCCGACATCTGTCTGTGTTTCTGCATGGAGGTAGTTGCTCAGCTAGTGTCAGGATGCCTTTGTCCAGAGAGGCTTATAGTAGTGGGATGTCCTCGGGGGCCTTGAGGTTTCTCCTATTCTGTGGGGTTATGGGCAATGGAATGGGCATAGTCTCCTTGGAGAGAGCAGGACAGTCCTGTGGTGTGGCTCCAGAGGCCCCAGGCTGGCGGCTGTGTGGGCCAGGGCTGTGGGGACAGACATCCAAAAACACAAACTCGGCTGAGGTTTGGGGCTGAGGTTATGGCAGGAGTGATCTACAGTCCGTGAGGGGAGCTCATTGTGATTAGAAAGTAAGGCGAGTGAGAGGCGGTCGTTCAAGCTTATGTCTCTGGATCTTGTATTCATGATGGTCATTTAATGTAAGCATGGTCTCATGGGCCATGGAAGTCTCCCTCTCTGGTGATTTGTCCGGCTCCCAAGAGATTGGGGTCATTTTGTGGGAAGGGAGGAGTCCTGTTTTCTGCCTCATGTGTTCCCACAATAGAGGGATTCTAGAGCAGAGCACTGGGTACATACAACTGGAATACCCACCCTCTGGTTAGGCCTGGGGTCCTATGGGCATGGCAAGCCCATATGCAGATTCTTGGTCCAGCCACTGAGAGACGTTACTTGAATAGTGGACTCATGCTGAGGGTCACAATGTGTGTTTGTGCCCAAGGTGGTCCTCAATATTGGGCGGGACTTCATTGAGCTTGCAGGTTTCTCCTACACTGAACCTTGGACATGCCAACCTCAGGGTTTCTTGCCATGGGGAAGGAGGAGTTTTGATTTCTGCATCACGTTCACCTCTGGGCACTAATTGGAGATAAGGTCTAGGTTCTGAAGCCTGAAAACCGAGGTTTGGAAGAGATGACGACCTAAGGCCATGGCGGGTCCGATGTGTTCAGTTTGGGGCCAGCTTTCTAGGTGTCGTTCAGGAGGTCTGCACTCAGGCTGTGCCAGACAGGGCATTCGTGCCCAGATACGCTGTATAATTGGGGTACAGTTGAGTGGCATGCAGAAGATAATTATTTGGGGTTTCTCCGTAGCCCCATAGGGCAAAGTCTTTCTTCTGGAGGGCAGGCAGAGTGCTGCATTCTGGCTCCGAAACTGCCAAACTGGAGTCCTTGGGGCCAGGAATGCAAGGATGTAAGTCTGAGAACTGAAGCTTTGCTTTGGTTTCAGGGCGAGGACATGGCAGGCACACTCTGCAGAGCTGAATTGAGATTTCATGCATCTGAGGTCAGGGCGAGGTTCATATGTTGGCTCAGGTTGGAGTTTCTGTCCATGATGGCCCCTTCATGAAGGGGGGTCATCACACCGCCATTGGTGTTTTCCCATGATGGCAGTAGTGAAATGCTCCAAACCACAAGGATTTTCTGCGGGTCAGTTGAAACCTGTTGGATGGCTCCAGGGCATCCCATATGGAACAATTGCAGAGCAGGGTTCTAAGGATGGATGCCTGGGCATCCGGCCTTGCATTCCAATTGTCTCCTAGCGAAATGGCACGTTTGATTGCTGCCTATGATGTAGCAGCCGAGGGGGCTGAGTTGAAATGCATTCTCCTGAGGATCGGTCATAATGTGGGATTGTGTCCATGGAGACCTTGGAATGGGGCAGTGGCACCAGGGCTCTGAAGGATGCTCCTAACCAGAGGTTTTGACACAGCTCCAAGAAGCATTTTTCCCATGGGGAAACAAGATTTGTTCTCATTGGTGCTTCAGTAACCCCCAATATGCTGGTATTGGAAACCAGAACTCTGAGGAGAGATGCCTGGAAACCAAGGCAATGGATCTGATTAGGGCCTGGGGCCTGTCTGGTTTAATCTTCTTCTCTCGGTTCATCTGTCTATGGGATTGAGTGGAGGTAGTTCCTCAGCTGGTGTCAGATTGCCCCTATTTGTCCTGGGCAGTCTATACTATTGGGATGGCCACTTTGACTTTGGAGGTTTCTCCTAATTTGCAAGTTTGTGGCCAATGAAATGGGCAGAATTCCTTTGGGGAGGGAAGGCACAATCCTGAGGTGTGGCTCTAGGGGCTCAAGCATGGAGGGTGTGTGGGTCAGAGCTGTGGGGACAGAAGTCTGAAAACAGAAACTCGTCTTAGGTTTGGGGACATAGGTATGGGAGGCCCGATCTACAGACCTTGAGGAGAACTCTTCAGGATATGAACAAAGAGTGAGTGTGAGGCACTTGCTCAGGCTTTTGACTCTGGATTTTGTGTTACTGATGGCCGTGGAATGTAGGGGCGTCCTCATGGACCATGGGTGAGAGTTCCTCTATGGGGATTTGGATGATCCCAATATTTTGGGGTCATTCCGTGGGATGGGAGGAGTCCATTCTGTTTTTTTTTTGTTTTGTTTTGTTTTTTTTTTTTACCTCAGGTGTGCCACTAAAGAGGGATTCCAGAGCAGAACCCTGGGAAGGGGCGACTGGACAACCCGAACTCTGTATAAGATTGGGGGCCTAAGGGCATGGCGATCCCCATATGGGGTACCTTGGTCCAGCCACTGAGAGGTCTTACTTGAGTACAGTGCTCACACTGAGGGTCACAATGCATGTTTGTGCCCAATGTAGGCACCAAGCATGGGCGGGGACTCATGGGCCATGCTTGATTCTCCTACACTGAACTTTGGACAACATACGAACCACAAGGTTTCTTTCCATGGGGAAGGAGGAATTCTGATTTCTGCATCATGTTCACGCCTGGGCAGTGACTGGAGATAAGATCTAAGTTCTGAATCCAGAAAATCGAGGTTGGGATGAGATGATAACCTAAGGTCATGGAGGGTCCGATGTGCTCAGTGTGCGGTCAGCTTTCTGGGTGTTCTTCAGGAGGTATGGATTCAGGCTGTGTCAGACAGTGCATTAGTGCCCAGGTTAGACTGTATAATTTGGGTACAGTTGAGTTCCATGTAGGTTCATCCTCATTTATTGTGTCAGGGAATCTCACTGGTGCAGGCAGAGTGCAGCATTGTGGGTCCAGAATTGCCAAACTTAAGGGCGTCGGGACCAGGAGTATGAGGACGTAAGTCTGAGATCATAAGCTAGACTTAAGTTTCAGGGCGAGGGCACGGCAGGCACCCTCTGCAGATCCGAATCAAAATCTCATTCATCTGAAGTCAGGACGAGGATCAGACTTAGGCGCAGGTTGGAGTTTCTGTCCATGATGGCCCCTTCATCAAAGGGGTGGAATCTCGAGGCCATGGAGGTTTTCCCACGTTGGGAGTTGTGGGATGCTCCAAACTGCAAGGATTCCTTCTGCGGGAAAATTGAGAACTGTTGGATGGCTCCAGGACATCCCATATGGAATGACTCCAGAGCCGGGTTCTAAGGATGGATGCCTGAGCAGACTGCCTCTTACACCAATTGTCTCCCTGCCACAAGACAGGTACGATCTGATGGCTATGCAGGAGCAATCGTGGGAGCTGAGTTGAAATGGACTCTCCTGAAGATGGGTCTTAATGTGTGTTTGTGTCCATGAGGACGTTGGAATGGGGTGGTGGCCCCAGGGCTCTAAAGGATTCTAACCGGAGATTTTGAAACAACTCGAAAGAGCAAGTTTTCCATGCGGAGACAAGATTTGTTCTAATTGGTGCCTCAGGAAACCCACATATGCTGGTATTAGAACCAGGCTTCTGAGGAGAGATACATAGAAACCACAGCAATGCATCCAATTAGGTCCTAGGAGCCTCTCTGGTTCAATCTTCTTCTCTGTCGACATCTGTCTATTTTATGAAATGGAGGTAGTTGCTCAGCTGGTGTCAGACCGCTCCTGTTTGTCCGGGCGGCCTACACTATAGGGATGGCCTCGGGGACTTTGGAGGTTTCTCCTAAATTGTATGATTATGGACAATGGCATGGGCAGAATTCCTGTGGAGTGGGCAGGCACAGACCTGATGTGTGGCTCCAAGAGCCCAGCCTTGAGGGTGTGTGGGCAAGGACTTTGGGGACAGATGTCTTAAAACACAAACTCAGCTTAGGTTTGGGGACGTAGGTATGGCAGGCCCGATTTACAGACTATGAGGAGAACTTTTTGGGATATGAATAAAGGGTGAAAGTGTGACACTTGTCAGGCTTTTGCCCCTGGATTTTGTGTCAAAGATGGCCGTGGAATGTCGAGGAGTCCTCATGGGCCATGGAAGAGTGTTTCTCTCTGTGGATTTGGCCAGATCCCAATTGTTTTGGGTTAATCTGTGGGATTCAGTTTTGTTAACTAAGGTGTCCCACCAAAAGAGGGATTCCAGAGCAGAGCCCTGGACAACAAGAAATCTAACTAAAAATACGGGCCTAGGGGCATGGCAAGCCCAATATGCCTTCTAATGGTCCAGCCACTGAGAGACCTTCATTGAGGACAGAACTCATGCTGAGGGTCACAATGCGTGTTTATGCCCTCGTGGTACTCAAGCATGGGTGGGGACTCATGGTGCATGCTTGTTTCTCCTACACTGAATGATAGTCAACATGTCAACCACATGAGTTCTTGCCATGGGGAAGTATTAATTCTGATTTCTGCATGTCATTCACCCCTGGGTAGTGATTGGACATAAGGTCCAGGTTGTGAAGTCTGAAAACCGAGGTTGGGAAGAGATGACAACCTAAGGCCATGTCGGGTCCGATATGCTCAGCGTGGAGCCAGCTGTCTGGGTGTTGGTCGGGAGGTCCAAGCTTGGGCTGTGTCAGACAGGGCCTTAGTGCCCAGGGTAGATTGTATAATTGGGGTACAACTGAGTGCCGTGCAGGTTGATCTTTATTTGAAATTTCTGGGTAGCCCCAAGGGCAATGTTTTTCTTCTGGAGAACAGGCAGAGTGCTGCATTGTGGCTCCGGAATTTCCAAAGTGGATGCCTTGTGGACGGGGAGTGTTAGGACGGAAGTCTGAGAACACATGTTAGGCGTAGGTTCTGGGCGAGGGCACGGCAGGCACCCTCTGCAGATCTGAATCGGGATATCATGAATCTGAAGTCAGGGCGAGGTTCAAACCTAGGCTTAGGTTTGAATTTCTGTCCATTCTGGCCACTTTATGAAGGGGACAGCATCTCCAGTCCATGGAGGTTTACCCACGATGGGAGTTGTGAGATGCTCCAAACAACAAGGATTCCTTCTGATCAACAATTGAGACCTTTTGTATCACTCCAGTACATACCATACAGAATGACACCAGAGCAGGGATCTTAGGATGGATGCATGGGAAGCCCGCCTCACATTGCAGTTGTCTCCTAGCAAATAGACAGGTTTGATATGCTGGCTCTGTCAGAGCAACCAAGGGGGCTGAGTTGAAATGGACTCTCCTGAGGATGGATGCTAATGTGGGTTTGTGTCCATGGAGACCTTGGAATGGGGCGTTGGTGCATGGGCCCTGAAGGATTCTCCTAACCGGAGGTTTTGAGACATCTCCAAAGGACAAGTTTCCCATGTGGAGACGAGATTTGTTCTGATTGGTGCCTCAGGAAACCCCCATATACTGTTATTGGAATATAGGCCTCTGAAGAGAGATAACTGGAAACCAAAGCAATGGCTCCGTTTAGAGCCTAGGGGCCTGTCCGGTTGAATCTTCTTCTCTGTGTACATCCATCTAAGGTATTAGTGGAGTTAGATGCTCAGCTGGTGTCAGATGGCCCTTGTTTGTCCCAGGCGGCCTACACTATTGTGAAGGCCTTGGGGACTTTGGAGGTTTCTCCTAATTTTATGATTATGGACAATGGAATGGGCAGAATTCCCGTGGAGAGGGAAGGCACAGTTTTGATGCGGCTCCAGGGGCCCCAGCCTGCAGGGTGTGTGCCTCAGGACTGTGGAGACAGAAGTCTAAAACACAAACTCAGTTTAGGTTTAGGGACGTAGGTATGGCAGGCCCGATCTACAGACCGTGAGGAGAATTCTTCCAGATATGAAGAAAGAGAGATTGTGAGGCACTTGTTCAGGCTTTTGTTTCTGGATTTTGTGTCAACGATGGGCGTGGAATGTCCAGGAGGCCTCATGGGCCATGGACGAGTCTTCCACTCTGTGGATTTGGCCCGATTCCAATTGTTTTGGGTCAAACTGTGGGATGGGAGGAGTCCTTTCAGTTTTGTTACCTCAGGTGTCCCACCAAAAGAGGGATTCCAAAGCCGAGCCCTGGGGAGGGGAGACTGGACAACCAGAAATCTGGTTAAAAATTGGGGCCTAGGGGCATGACAAGCCCAATATGCTGTCTTTTGGTCCAGCCACTGAGAGGCCTTACTTGAGAACTGGGCTCACGTTGAGGGTCAGAATGCATGTTTGTGAACGACTTGGTCCTCAAGCATCTGCAGGGCCTCATGGGCCACACTGGTTTCAACTACATTTTACGTTGGACAACATGCCAACCACAAGGTTTCTTGCCATGGGGAAGGAGTTCTGATTCCTGCATCATGTTCAACCCTGGGTGGTGACTGGAGATAAGGTTTAGGTTCTGAAGCCTGAAAACCGAGGTTGGAAAGAGATGATGACCTAAGGCCATGGCGGGTCTGATGTGCTCAGTGTGTGGCTAGCTGGGTGGGTGCGAGCCAGGAGGTTCAGTCTCAGGCTGTGCCAGAAAGGGCAGTAGTGCCCAGGGCAGCCTGTATAATTGGGGTCCAGTCAAGTGGCATGCAGGTTGATCCTCATTTGGGGAATCTGGGTAGACCCAGAGGGCAATGTTTTTCTTCCGGAAAGCAGGCAGAGTGCTGCCTTGTAGTTCTGGAATTGCCAAACTGGAGGGCTTGTGGGCCAGGAATGTGAGGATGGAAGTTGAGAACACAAACTAGACTTACGTTTCTGGGCAAGGGCACGGCAGACACACTCTGCAGAGCTGAATCAAGATGTCCTGCATCTGAAGTCAGGGCGAGGATCAGACGATCGATCAGGTTGGAGCTTCTGTCCCTGATGGCCCCTTCATGAAGCACAGGGGGCGGGATCACGAGGCCATGGAGGTTTGCCCACGATGGGAGTTGTGAGATGCTCCAAACAGTATAGATTCTTCTGCGGGACTATTGAGACCTGTTGGTTGGCTCCAGGACTTCCCATACAGCATAATTCTGAGAATGGTTCTAAGTATGGATGTCTGGGAAGCCTGCCTCTCATTCCAATCATCTCCTAGCGACAAGACGGGTTAGATCTGCTGGATCAGGGGGAGCAACTGAGGGGGCTGAGTTGAAATGGACTCTGCTGTGGATGGGTCCTAATGTGGGTGTGTCTCCATGGAGACCTTGGAATGAGGCGCTGGCACCGGGAACCTGAAATGTCCTTCTAACCAGAGGCTTTGAGAGAGCTCCAACATGCAAGTTTCCCATGTGTAGACGAGATTTGTTCTGATGGGTGCCTCAGGAGAAGCCCTCAGCTGGTATTGGAAACCAGGCTTTTGAGGAGACATGCCTGTAAACCAAAGCTATGGATCCCATTATGGCCTGGGGTCCTGTCTGGTCAATCTTCTTCTCTGGGGACATCCATCTATGGTATGAGTGGAGGTAGATGCTCAGCTGGTGTCAGACGGCCCTTTTTTGTCCCAGACAACCTACACCATTGGTATGGCTTCAGGGAATTTGGAGGTTTCTCCTAATTTGTACGGTTTTGGATAATGGAATGGGCAGAATTCCCATGGATTGGTTAGGCACAGTCTTAATGTGTGGTTCCAGGGGCCCAGCCTGGAGGGTGTGTGGCCCAGGACTTTGAGGACAGAACTCAAAAAACACAAACTCAGCTTAGGTTTGGGAACGTAGGTATGGCACGGCCGAACTACAAATCATGAGAAGAACTCTTCAGGATATGAAGAAAGAGCGAGTCTGAGGCGCTTAGTTAGGCTTTTGTCTCTGGATTTTGTATCAGCGATGGCCGTGGAATGTCGGAGAGGCCTCATGGGCCATGGACGAATCTTCCTCTCTGTGGATTTGGCCCTATCCCAATTCTTTTTCGTGAATCTGTGGGATGGGAGGACTCCTTTAAGGTTTGTTACCTGAGGTGTCCCACCAAAAGAGGAATTCCAAAGCAGAGCCCTGCGCAAGAGTGAAGGGACAACCCGAAATATGGTTAAAAATTAGGGTCTAGGGGCATGGCAAGCCCAATATGCTGTTTCTTCATGCAGCCACTGAGAGGCCTTGCCTGAGGACCGGGCTCAGGCTGAGGGTCACAATGTGTGTTTGAGACCAATGTGGCCCTCAAGCATGGGCTGGGTCTCATGTGCCACACTGGTTTCAACTACACTGAACGTTGGACAACATGCCAACCACGAGGTTTCATGCCAAGGGAACGAGTTCTGATTTCTGCAACATTTTGAAACCTGGGCAGTGATTGGAGATAAGGTCAAGGTTCTGAAGCCTGAAAACCGAGGTTGGGTAGAGATGACGACCTAAGGCCATGGCAGGTCCGATGTGCTCATTGTGCGGCCAGCTGTCTGGGTGGGGCCAGGAGTTCCAGGCTCAGGCTGTGTCAGAATGGGCAATTGTGCCCACTTCAGCCTATATATTTGGTGTACAGCCAAATGGCGTGCAGGTTAATCCTCATTTGGGGTTTCTGGGTAGCCCCAGAGGGCAATGTTCTTCTTCCAGGGAGCAGGCAGAGTGCCGCATTGTACTTCTGGATTGCCAAACTGGAGGGCTTGTGGGCCAGTAGTCTGAGGACTGAAGTCTGAGAACACAAGCTAGGCTTAGTTTTTATGGGTGAGGACATGGCAGGCACAATCTACAGACCTGAATCGAGATCTCGTGCATCTGAAGTTAGGGTGAGGATCAGACGATCTTCAGGTTGGACTTTCTGTCCCTGATGGCCCCTTCATGAAGGGGGGGAATCACGAGGCCATGGGGGTTTTCGCACGATGGGAGTTGTGAGAAGCTCCAAACTACAAAGATTCTTCTCCAGGACAATTGAGACCTGTTAGTTGGCGCCAGGCCAAGGATTCCAAGCATGGTTCTGAGGATGGATGGCTGGGTACCCCACCTGGCATTCCAATTTTCTCCTAGCTACAAGAAAGGTTAGATCTGCTGGATCTGGGGGAGCAACTGAGGAGGCTGAGTTGAAATTGACTCTCCTGTGGATGTGTCCTAATATGTTTTTGTGTCTATGGAGACCTTGGAATGAAGCGGTGGCACTGGGTCCCTGATGGGTCCTTCTAAACAGAGACTTTGACACAGCTCCACCGTGCAAGTTTCCCATATGTAGATGAGATTTGTTCTGATGGGTGAGTCAAGAAACAGCCATATGCTGGTATTGAAATCCAGGCCTCTGAGGAGACATGCCTGGAAACCATAGCAATGGATCCGATTAGTGCCTAGTGGTCTGTTCATTCCTTTTTTCCTCTGGGGACATCAGTCTATGGGTCTGAGTGCGGGTAGGTGCTCTGATGTGCTCAGATTGCTCCTGTTTGTCCTGGGAAGCCACCACTATTGGGATGGCCTCAGGAACTTTGGAGGTTTATCCTATTAGTAGGATTGCGGCCATTGGAATGGGTACACACAATTCCCTTGGAGAGGGCAAGTACAGTCCTCAGGTTTGGCTCCAAGGGCCTGAGCCTTTGGGGTGTGTAGGCCACGGCTGTTTGGACAGTTGTCTGAAAACACAACCTCGGCTTATGTTTCGGGTCATAGGTATGGCAGGACTGATCTACAGAACATGAGAAGAACTCTTCGGGATATGAAAAAAGGGTGAGTGTGAGGCTCTTGCTCAAGTTTATCTCTGGATATCGTGTGACTCATGGTCGTGAAATTTCCGGGTGACTTCATGGGAAATGGACGAGTCTTACTCTTTAGAAGGTTGGCCTCGTCCAAAGAGTTTGGTGTGTTTATGCCCTCGTCGCACTTGAGAATGGGCTGTGCCTCAGGGTGAATGCTGGTTTCTCCTACACTGAACGTTGGACAACATGCCAACCACAAGGTTTCTTGCCATGGGTAAGGAGGAGTTCTGATTTCTACATACCATCACCCCTGGGCAGTGATTGGAGAAAAGGTAGGTTCTGAAGCCTGAAAACTGAGGTATGGAAGAGATGATGTCTGAGGGCCATGGCTGGACTGTTGTGCTCAGTGTGTGGTCAGCTGTCTGTGTGTTAGTCAGGAGGACCGGGCTCAGGTGTGTCAGACCGTGCATTAGTGCACAGCTTAGAGTATATAATTTACGTACAGTCAAGTGGAGTGTAGGTTTATCCTCATATGATGTGCCTGGGCAGCTCATGAGGCATTTTTTTTCTAGAGGGCAGGCAGAGTGCTGCACAGTGGGTTCGGAATTGCCAAACTTGAGGTCTTCTGGGCCAGGAGTGTGAGGACGGAAGTCTGAGAACACAAGCTAGACTTGGGTTTCAGGTCGAGGGTACGGCAGGTACCTCGGCAGATCTGAACCAATATCTCATGCATCTGAATTCAGGGCGAGGATCAGACATTGGCTCTGGTTGGAGTTTCTGTACATGATGGCCCATTCATGAAGGGAGTGGAATCTCTAGGCCATGGAGGTTTTCCCACGTTGGGAGTTGTGAGATGGCCCTTCAAAGATTCCTTCTGCGGGACAATTGAGACCTGTTGGACAGCTCCAGGACATCACATATGGAATGACTCGAGAGCACCATTCGAGGATGAATGCCTGGGAAGCCCGCCTCGCATTCCAATTTTCTATTAGCAACAAGACAGTATAGATCTGATGGAATTTTCTTCTAGCAACAAGACAGTATAGATCTGATGGCTCAGCAGGTGTTACCGGGGTGGCTGAGTTGAAATGGACTTTCCGGAGGATGGGTCCTAATGTTTGTTTGTGTCCCTGAGGGCCTTGGAATGGGACGGTGGCACCGGCACCCTGAAGTATTCTCCTAAGCCTTTGACATAGCTCCCATGCACAAGTTTCCTTGTGGAGACGAGATTTGTTCTGATGGGTGCCTCAGGAGAAGCCCTATGCTGGTATTGGAATCCAGGCTTTTGAGGAGACATGCCTGTAAACCAAAGCTATGGATCCCATTATGTCCTAGGTTCCTGCCTGGTTCAATCTTCTTCTCTGGGGACATCCATCTATGG
Organism: Mustela nivalis; assembly: GCF_964662115.1. Taxonomy (NCBI): domain Eukaryota; kingdom Metazoa; phylum Chordata; class Mammalia; order Carnivora; family Mustelidae; genus Mustela; species Mustela nivalis. The sequence goes on from NW_028135785.1 coordinate 288,106, forward strand.
TATGAGTGGAGGTTGATGCTCAGCTGGTGTCAGACGGCCCTTGTTTGTCCGGGACAACCTACACCATTGGGATGGCCTCAGGGACTATGGAGGGTTCTCCTAATTTGAACGGTTTGAGACAATGGCATGGGCAGAATTCCCATGGATTGGGTAGGCACAGTACTAATGTGTGGCTCCAGGGGCTCAGTCTGGAGGGTATGTGGCCCAGGAATTTGAGGACAGAAAATAAAAAACACAAACTCATCTTAGGTTTGGGAACGTAGGTATGGCAAGCCCGGCCTACAAACCAGGAGAAGAACTCTTCAGGATATGAAGAAAGAGCGAGTCTGAGGCGCTTGCTCAGGCTTTTGTCTCTGGATTTTGTATCAGCGATGGCCGAGGAATGTCGGGGAGGCCTCCTGGGCCATGGACGGATCTTCCTCTCTGTGGATCTGGTCCGATCACAATTCTTTTTCGTGAATCTGTGGGATGGGAGGACTCCTTTCAGGTTTGTTACCTGAGGTGTCCCACCAAAAGAGGAATTCCAAAGCAGAGCCCTGGGCAAGAGTGAAGGGACAACCCGAACTATGGTTAAAAATTAGGGTCTAGGGGCATGGCAAGCCCAATATGCTGTTTCTTCATGCAGCCACTGAGAGGCCTTGCCTGAGGACCGGGCTCAGGCTGAGGGTCACAATGTGTGTTTGAGACCAATGTGGCCCTCAAGCATGGGCTGGGTCTCATGTGCCACACTGGTTTCAACTACACTGAACGTTGGACAACATGCCAACCACGAGGTTTCTTGCCAAGGGAACGAGTTCTGATTTCTGCAACATTTTCAAACCTGGGCAGTGATTAGAGATAAGGTCTAGGTACTGAAGCCTGAAAACCGAGGTTGGGAAGAGATGACGAACTAAGGCCATGGCGGTTCCAATGTGCCTAGTGTGCGGCCAGCTGTCTGGGTGGGGCCAGGAGGTCCAGCTCAGGCTGTGTCAGAGAAGGCAATGATGCCCAGATCAGCCTATATATTTGGTGTACAGCCAAATGGCGTGCAGGTTGATCTTCATTTGGGGTTTCTAGGTAGCCCCAGAGGGCAATGTTTTTCTTGGAGGGCCCACAGAGTGCTGCATTTTACTTCCGGATTGCCAAACTGGAGGGCTTGTGGGCCTGTAGTCTGAGGACGGAACTCTGAGAACACAAGCTAGGCTTAGGTTTTATGGTGAGGACATGGCAGGCACAATCTACAGACCTGAATCGAGATCTCGTGCACCTGAAGTCAGGTTGAGCATCAGACGATGCCTCAGGTTTGACTTTCTGTCCCTGATGGCCCCTTCATAAAGGGGGGGATTCACGAGGCCGTGGGGGTTTTCCCACCATGGGAGTTGTGAGAAGCTCCAAACTGCAAAGATTCTACTGTGGGACAATTGAGACCAGTTGGTTGGCTCCAGGCCAACGATTCTGAGCAGGGTTCTAAGGATGGATGGCTGGGTAGCCCACCTCGCATTCCAATATTCTCCTAGCTACAATATAGGCTAGATCTGTTGGATCTCGGGGAGCAACCGAGGAGGCTGAGTTTAAATGGACTCTCCTGTGGATGGTTCCTAATATGTTTTTGTGTCTATGGAGACTGTGGCATTAAGCGGTGGCACTAGGGCCCTGAAGGCTTCTCCTAAACAGAGGTTTGACACAGCTCCACCATGCAAGTTTCCCATGTGTAGAGGAGATTTGTTCTGATGGGTGAGTCAAGAAACAGCCATATTCTGGTATTGAAATCCAGGCCTCTGAGGAGAGATGCCTGGAAACCAAAGCAATGAATCCGATTAGTGCCTAGGGGCCTGTTGGTTTCTTTTTACCTCGGGCGACATCTATCTATGGGTCAGAGTGCAGGTAGGTGCTCAGATGAACTCAGATTGCCCGTGTTTGTCCTTGGAAGCCAACACTATGGGATGGCCTCAGGGAATTTAAAGGTTTATACTTTTAGTTGCGTTGTCGCCATTGGAATGGGCTCACACAATTCCCTTGCGAGGGCAAGAACAGTCCTCAGGTTTGGCTTCAGGGGCCTGAGCCTATAGGGTGTGTAAGCCAGGGCTGTTTGGACAGTTGTCTGAAAACACAAACTCGACTTCTGTTTCGGGTCATAGGTAGGGCATGACTGATCTACAGACCATGAGGAGAACATTTTGGTATATGAAAAAAAAGCGAGTGTGAGGCTATTGCTCATGTTTTTGTCTCTGCATATCATGTCACTCATGGTCGTGAAATTTCCGGGTGACTTCATGGGAAATGGACGAGTCTTACTCTCTGGGTATTTGGCCCCTTCCAAAGAGGTTGGGGTCATTCTGTGGGATGGAAGAAGTCGTTTTTTTTGTTGTTGTTGCTTTGTTTTGTTTCATTTTTTAACCTCCGTTGTCCCACCAAATGAGGAATTCCAGAGTAGAGCTCTGGGGAGGGGTGACTGGACAAACAGAAATCTGGTTAAAAATTGGGGCCTAGGGCTATGTCAAGCCCATTATGACATCTAGTGATCCAGGCTCTGAGAGGACTTACTAGAGGACAGGACTCACCCTGAGGGTCACAATGCATATTTATGCCCTCGTCGCACTGAAGAATAGGCGGGCCTCAGGGTGAATGCTAGTTTCTCCTACAATGAACGTTGGACAACATGCCAACCACAAGGTTTCTTGCCATGTGTAAGGAGAAGTTCTGATTTCTGCATCACACTCACCCCTGGGCAGTGATTGGAGATAAAGTCTAGTTTCTGAGGCCTGAAAACTGAGGTAGGGAAGAGATGATGACCTAAGGCCATGGCGGTTCTGATGTGCTCAGTGTGCGGTCAGCTGTCTGGGTGTTGGTCAGGAAGTCCGGGCTCAGGTTGTGTCAGACAGTGCATTAGTGCCCAGGTTAGACTATATAATTCGGGCAAAGTCGAGTACCGTGTAGGTTTATCTTCATATAAGGTGCCTTGGCAGCTCTTTAGGCAATATTTTTTTTCCAGAAAGCAGGCCATGTGCTGCATTGTGGGACCGGATTTACCAATCATGAGGGCTTTGAGGCCAGGAGAGTGAGGTCGGAATTCTGAGAACAAAAGCTATACTTGGGCTCAGGGCAAGGGCACGGCAGGTACCCCCTGCAGATCTGAACCAATATCTCATCCATTTCAAGTCAGGGAGAGAATTAGACTTTGGCTTAGGTTGGAGTTTCTGTGCCTGACGGCCCCTTCATGAAGGGAGCTGGAATCTCGTGTCCATGGAGTTTTTCCCACGTGGGAGTTGTGGGTTGCCCCCTTCAAGAATTCCTTCTGCGGGACAATTGAGACCTTTGGGCAGCTCCAGGACATCCCATATGGAATGACTCCAGAGCACCTTTCGAGGGAGGATGCCTGGGAAGCCAGCCTCGCATTCCAATTGTCTCCTAGCAACAAGCCAGTTTAGATCTGATGGCTCTGCAGGAGCAACCGGGGTGGCTGACTTGATATGGACTTTCCTGAGGATGGGTCCTAATGTGTCTTTGTGTCCATGGGGCCTTGGAATGGGGCCGTGGCACCAGGACCCTGAAGTATTCTCCTAAGCTTTTGACATAGCTCGATGCACATGTTTCCTTGTGGAGACGAGATTTGTTCTGATTGCTGCCTCAGGAAAACCCCTATGCTGGTATTGGAATCCAGGCTTTTGAGGAGACATGCCTGTAACCAAAGCAATGGATCCGATATGGCCAGGGTCCTGTCTGGTTCAATCTTCTTCTCTGCAGACATCCATCTATGGTATGAGTGGAGGTTGATGCTCAGCTGCTATCAGACCGCGCTTGTTTGTCACGGGCGACCTGCACAATTGGGATGGCCTCAGGGATTTGGAGGGTTCTCCTAATTTTACGGTTTTGGACAATGGAATGGGCAGAGTTCCCATGGATTGGGTAGGCACAGTCCTTATGTGTGGCTCCAGGGACCGCAGCGTGGAGGGTGTGTGGCCCAGGACTTTGAGGACAGAAGTCTGAAAACATAAACTCAGCTTAGGTTTGGAGACGTAGGTATGGCAGGCCCGATCTATAAACCATGAGAAGAACTCTTCAGGATATGAAGAAAGAGCGAGTCTGAGGTGCTTGTTCAGTCTTTTGTCTCTAGATTCGGTATCCGTGATGGCCGTGGATTGTCTGGGAAACCTCATGGGACATTGACGAATCTTCCTCTCTGTGGAATTGGCCCGATCCCAATTCTTTTTTGTCAATCTGTGGAATGGGAGGTCTCCTTTCAGGTTGGTTACCTTAGGTGTCCCGCCAAAAGAGGAATTCCAAAGAAGAGCCCTGTGGAAAAGCGAAGGGACAACCCGAACTATGGGTAAAATTTGGGGCCTAGGGGCATGGCAAGCCCAATATGCTGTCTCTTCATCCAGCCACTGAGAGGCCTTACCTGAGGACTGGGATCAGGCTGAGGGTCACAATGTGTGTTTGTGACCAATGTGGCCCATAAACATGGGCGGGGCCTCATGGGCCACACTGGTTTCAACTACACTGAACATTGGAAAACATGCCAACCACATGGTTTCTAGCCACGGGGAAGGAGTTGTGATTTCTGCATCACTTACAAGCCTGGGCAGTGATTGGAGATAAGGTCTAGGTTCTGAAACTTGAGAATCGAGGTTGGGAAGAGATGACGACCTAAGGACATGGCTCATCCGGCGTGCTCAGTGTTCGACCAGCTTTCTGGGTGGGGCCAGGAAGTCCAGGCTCAGGCTGTGTAGAAAGGGCAATAGTGCCCAGGTCAGCCTATATATTTGGGGTACAGTCGAATGGCGTGCAGGTTGATCCTCATTTGGAGTTTCTGGGTAGCCCCACAGGGCAATGTTTTTCTTCCTGAAGGGTGGAAGAGTGCTGCATTATAGTTCTGGTTTGCAAACTGGAGGCTTGTGGGCCAGTAGTCTGAAGACGGAAATCTGAGAACACAAGCTAGGCTTAGGTTTCTGGGTGAGGACAAGGCAGGAACAATCTACAGACCTGAATCGAGATCTCGTGCTTCTGAAGTCAGGGCGAGGATCAGAAGATCGCTCAGGTTGGTGTTTCTGTCCCTGATGGCCCCTTCATGAAGGGGCGGGGGGGTCAAGAGGCCATGGGGGTTTTCCCACGATGTTAGTTGTGAGAAGCTCCAAACTGCAAAGATTCTTGTGCAGGACAATTGAGACATGTTGGTTGGCTCCAGGCCAACGATTCCGAGCAGGGTTCTAAGGATGGATGCCTGGGTAGCCCACCTTGCATTCCAATTGTGTCCTAGCAACAAGACAGGTTATATCTGCTGGATCTGGGCGAGCAATCTGGATCTGAGTTGAAATGGACTCTCCTGTGGATGGATCCTAATATGTTTTTGTGTCTATGGAGACCTTGGAATGAAGCGGTGGCACTGGGGTCCTGAAGGGTTTTTTCAAACAGAGGCTTTGACACAGCTCCAATGTGCAAGTTTCCCATATATAGATGAGATTTTTTATGCCGGATGAGTCAGGAAACAGCCATATGCTGGTACTGAAATCCAGGCCTCTGAGGAGAGATGACTGGATACCACAACAATGAATCCGAATAGTGCCTAGGGGCCTGTTCGTACCTTTTTACCTCTGGGAACATCAGTCTATGCGTCTGAGTGCATGTAGGTGCTCAGATGGGCTCAGATTGCCCGAGTTTGTCCTGGGAAGCCACCACTATTGGGATGGCCTCAGGGAGTTTGCAGGTTTATCCTATTAGTAGGTTGTGGCCATTGGAATGGGCACATACAATTCCCTTGGAGAGGGCAAGTACAGTCCTCAGGTTTGGCTCCAGGGGCCTGAGCCTGTAGGGTGTGTAGGCAGAGCTGTTTGGACAGTCATCTGAAAACACAAACGCGGCTTCTGTTTCAGGTCATAGATATGGCAGGATTGATCTACAGACCATGAGGAGAACTCTTCGGGATATGAATAAGGGGCGAGTGTGAGGCTCGTGCTCAAGTTTTTGTCTCTGGATATCGTGTCACTCATGGTCGTGAAATTCCCTGGTGACTTCATGGGAAATGGACGAGTCTTACACTCTGGGGGTTTGGCCCCGTCCAAAGAGTTTGGGGTCATTCTGTGGGATGGAAGAAGTCCGTTTTGTTGTTGTTGTTGATTTGCCATGTTTTGTTTTTTAACCTCAGGTGTCCCACCAAATGAGTGATTCCAGAGTAGAGCCCTGGGGAGGGCCGAACGGACAACCAGAAATCTGGTTAAAAATCATGGCCTAGGGACATGTCAAGCCCATTATGACATCTAATAGTCGAGCCACTGAGAGGACTTACTAGAGGACAGGACTCACGCTGAGGGTCACAATGCGTGTCTATGCCCACTTCGCAAACAAGAATGGGCAGGGCCTCATGGTGAATCCTGGTTTCTCCTACACTGAACGTTGGACAACATGCCAACCACAAGGTTTCTTGCCATGGGTAAGGAAGAGTTCTGATTTCTGCATCACAGGCACCCCTGGGCAGTGATTGGCGATAAGGTCTAGGTTCTGAAGCCTAAAAACTGAGGTAGGGAAGAGATGATGACCTAAGGCCATGGCAGGTCTGATGTGCTCAGTGTGCGGTCAGCTGTCTGGGTGTTGGTCAGGAGGTCCGGGCTCAGGTTGTGTCAGACAGTGCATTAGTGCCCAGGTTAGACTATATAATTTGGGTACAGTCGAGTGCCATGTAGATTTATCCTCATATAAGTTGTCTGGGCAGCTCATTAGGCAAAATTTGTTTTCTAGAGGGCAGGCAGAGTGCTTCATTGTCAGTCCGGAATTGCTAAACTTGAGGGCTTCGTGTAGAGGAGTGTGAGGACGGAAGTCTGAGAACACAAGCTAGACTTGGGTTTCAGGTCGAGGACACGGCAGGTACCACTGTAGATCTGAACCAATATCTCATGCATCTGAAGTCAGGGCGAGGATCAGACGTTGGCTCAGGTTGGAGTTTCTGTGCATGACGGACCCTTCATGAAGGGAGCGGAATCTCAAGGCCATGGAGTTTTTCCCACGTTGGGAGTTGTGGGATGCCCCCATCAAGGATTCCTTCTGCGGGACAATTGAGACCTGTTGGGCAGCTTCAGGACATCAGGGCACTGTTCGAGGATGGACGCCTGGGAAGCCGGCCTCGCATTCCAAATGTCTCCCAGCAACAAGACAGTTTAGATCTGATGGCTCTGCGGGAGCAACCGGGGTGGCTGACTTGATATGGACTTTCCTGAGGATGGGTCCTAATGTGTGTTTGTGTCCATGAGGGCTTTAAAAAGGGGCGGTGGCACCGGGACCCTGAAGTATTCTCCTAAGCTTTTGACATAGCTCGATGCACAAGGTTCCTTGTGGAGACGAGATTTGTTTTGATGGCTGCCTCAGGAAAACTTCTATGCTGGTATTGGAATCCAGGCTTTTGAGGAGACATGCCTGTAATCCAAAGCAATGTATCCGATTATGGCCTAGGGTCCTGTCTGGTTCAATCTTCTTCTCAGGGGACATCCATCTATGGTATGAGTGGAGGTAGATGCTCAGCAGGTATCAGACCGCCCTTGTTTGTCCCGGGCAACCTGCACTATTGGATGGCCTCAGGGATTTGTAGGGTTCTCCAAATTTTACTGTTTTGGACAATGGCATCGGCAGAATTCCCATGGATTGGGTTGGCACAGTCCTAATGTGTGACTCCAGGGGCCCCAGCCTGGAGGGTGTGTGGCCCAGGACTTTGAGGACAGAAGTCTGAAAACACAAACTCAGCTTAGGTTTGGGGACGTAGGTATGGCAGGCCCGATCTATAAACCATGAGAAGAACTCTTCCGGATATGAAGAGAGAGCAAGTCTGAGGCGCTTGCTCAGGCTTTTGTCTCTGGATTTTGTATCAGAGATGGCCGTGGAATGTCGGGGAGGCCTCATGGGCCATGGATGAATTTTCCACTCTGTGGATTTGGCCCAACCCCAATTGTTTTTCATCAATCTGTGGAATGGGAGGACTCCTTTCAGGTTTGTTACCTCAGGTGTCCCGCCAAAAGAGTAATTCCAAAGAAGAGCCCTGGGGAAAAGTGAAGGGAGAACCCGAACTATGGGTAAAATTTGGGGCATAGGGGCATGGCAAGCCCAATATGCTGTCTCTTCATCCAGCCACTGTAAGGCCTAACCTGAGGCCTGGGATCAGGCTGAGGGACACAATGTGTGTTTGTGCAAATTATGGCCCTCAGGGATAGGTGGGGCCTCAAAGTCCATGCTGCTTTCTCCTACAATGAACATTGGACAACATGCCAACCACTAGGTTTCTTGCCAAGGCGAAGGAGAAGTTCTGATTCTTGCATCACGTTCACTCCTGAACAGTGAGTGGAGATAAGGTCTAGGTTCTGAAGGTGAAAACTGAGGTTGGGTAGAGATGATGGCCTAAAGCCATTGTGGGTGTGATATGCTCTGTGTATGGCCAGCTGTCTGGGTGTTGGACTGGAGGTCTGCCCTCAGGCTGTGTCAGACAGGGCTTTAGTGCACAGGCTAGACTGTATAATTGGGGTATGGTCGAGTGGCATGCAAGTTGTTACTAATTTGGCGTTTCTGGTTAGCCCTATAGGGCAACATTTTTCTTCTGGAGGGCAGGCAGAGTGCTGCATTGTGTCTCCAGAATTGCCAAACTGGAGGGGTGTGGCCAGGATTGTGAGGAAGGAAGTCTGAAAACACAAGCTAGCACGAGTTTTGGGGCCAAGAGCATGGCAGGCCCACTCTGCAGAGGCTGAATCGAGATCTCCTGCAGGTGAGGTCAGGGCGAGTATCAGATGTTGCCTCAAGCTGGAGTTTGTGTCCATGACGGCCCTTACATGAAGGGGGTGGGGGCGTCATGAGGCCAGGGAGGTTTCCCTACGCTGGGAGTTGTGAGCTGCTCCAAACTTCAAAGTTTCCTTCTTCAGGACAGTCGAGTACTATTGGATGGTCCCTTGATGCCCCATACAGAAAGGCTCGAGAGCAGGGGCCTAAGCATGGATGCTGAGAAACGCCAACTCACCTTCCCATTGCCTGGTCGAGACAAGGCACGCTCAATCTGCGGGCTCTTGGGTGACCTACCCAGAAGGCTGAGTTTAAATGGACTCTCCTGAGGATGAGTCAAAATGTGGGTTGGTGGCCATGGATACCTTGGAATATGGCAGTAGATAAGGAACTCTGCAGGATTCTCCAACCCGAAGGGCTTGACACAACTCCAACAAGGAAGCTTCCCATGTGGAGATGAGAAGTCTTCTGTCTGGTGCCTCAGGAAAGCCCCGTATGCTGGTCTTCGAACCCAGGCCTCTGAGGAGTGATACCTGGACACCAAAGCAAGAGTTCATAATAGGGCCTCGGGGCCTGTCTGGTTCAATCTTCTGTCTCTGCGGATATCTGTCTGTGTGTCTGCATGGAGGTAGTAGTTGCTCAGCTTGTGTCATAATGCCCCTATTTGTCCAGTGCGGCTTGCGGTAGTGGGATGTCCTTGGGGACCTTGAGGTTTCTACTAA